>NC_041384.1:447855795-447986425 GCF_002162155.2 Triticum dicoccoides
CGGAGCCGCCCCGCCGCCCGCCGGACCCGCCGCCGAGGTAGCCGCCGTCGCCGGCGGTTTTCTTTAGAAAACCGCCCGGTTTTTTTAAAAGTCGCGGTTTATTTTTTTTAGATCCATTTTTTAGAACAGTTTTTTTTTTGGTTTAGGATAATTAGCGAGCGTTCGCTCGTTCGTTCGTTTTAACGAACGTGTTTGTCGTTTAGATCCAATTAACGAACGTTCGTTCGTTAAATTGTTCGTCGTTTTTCTTTTTCTCGGATTAATCCGCGATTTTCTGATCGCGATTTCTGATCCGATTTTCGTTTTAGTATAACTTCTCGCTCGTTTATCGGAATCAGGCGATTCAAGCGCATGGAGTTTCGTCTCGAAACCCTCTTTCCGTTTAATCAACTCAAACAAGTTTTTGCCACTGTAAAAGTTGCCCTAGATCCAGAATAGTAATCAAAGCCTGTTTCTTTTGCCGTTTGTCTTTCGTTGCTTCGTTCGATTTGATTCTTTTTGCCAACCGGAGTTCTTAAGTTGAACTTTTTGGTTAGATCTCTTATTTGAGTTTTACATGTGCATTAGTTGAGTACTTATTGTATGCTTGTTTGTTTGCGATAGAGTACCCGGAGTGCGCCGCTTGTTACTTCGAATCACTAGGTTTCCCGGATCATCAGCAAGGCAAGTAACACTTTGATCATACATTCTACTACCCAGTTTTATTGCATTAGATCAACCCTTACACATTGCATGATTAGGATCTAATTAAATTGTGGGTTTGGGAAGTAGTTGAGGTACTACCTATTACCTGTTTATTATCAAACCTTTGGGAGTGACTTCTACGTTTGCTTACTATTGCTATGCTATGCTATTTGACGTGGATTAGGTGAGTGAAATCCATGACAGATGTGAGATTTTTAAATCAATGGTTTATCTAAGGTGGCAACTTAAATAGACATCTAGGTGGATTGAGGTACCTGGGTATTCCAGGATTGCCTGTTTTCTTTTGGACCGCCACCCAGGCTCAAAGGGATCATGAGATTTTCATGCTAGAAACTTCCGTGTGCAGCCACAAGCTATTATGGGCTCTAGCATAGTTGACTAAGTCATGCGAACTCTTATAGTGGTAGACTAGCAGATGTAGGGGATGTAGGTGGTACAGTCTACCCATTGTAAGGTGCTAGCGCTTCTGAAAGACTATGTCTTGGTCATCCGTTTCTCATACACCGTGAAGTGCGAGAAACCAAACGGAGGCGATCGAGTCTTGTGGGGAAAAGTGTGCAAACCTCTGCAGAGTGTATAAACTAATCATGATTAGTCGTGTCCCCGGTTATGGACATCTTGAGTATCTAGTACCTGGATTATCATGTGAATCTCAACATGTTACTATAAAATTAATTTTGATGTGTTTGTTTAATGATGATGCTTAATTGGGATTGAGAATGCTGTCAACCATTCTCAATGTTTAACAACCACCATGATAGTTAAACAAATTTATTCCTTTGCAGTAGTAAAAAATTGGCTTGACGCAAAACTGTAACCATAGAGCTTTCCACCAGCCAAATATGCATATAGTATAGTTGTTTCATTCCATTACTCTCTATGTGTTACATTGCCAGCATATTCCATGTGCTGACCCGTTTTCGGGCTGCAACGTTAATGTTGCAGACTTTTCAGACGATGATTAAGGAGTTTTAGGTCATGGTTATATACTCAGTGATGTCGTTGGATTTGATGGACTCACTTATCTTCCAAGCCTTCCGCTGTTATCGTTATTAGATGGCCTTAAGCCATATTTATTGTAATAAGATCTCTATTGAGACACTCGATGTAATAAGTGTGTGATTGCTACTCTGTTATAAATCCTTCAAGTACTGTGTGGTGTCAGCATTACTGATCCAGGGATGACATCGGAGCACAGAGATTGGACAGTTTGAGGTCTGGTCGCTACAAGTTCATTGATGAGTGGTTCGACAGCCCAGACCTCAGTTTTGATGATCTTCAACTCCCAATTGGCCTCAACGTCTCCTTCCATGGAGCCATTGCTCCTGAGCTGGCTCTTGCACAGAGAATTGTTGAGCTGAAGCACAAGATTGACTATGAAAAGGCTCAGTTCAAGAGGCACATGGCCAAGCTCAACGTGGCAGGCGTCCAAAACTTCAAGGTCATGCTGCATGAGCTCAAGGAGGCGTTCCACAAGAAACGTGAAGAAACTAAAGGTTCTCGAGAGCGCATGAAACACCAGGCTGCCAAATGTATTCGAGACTACAATGTAGCTGAAAAGTGCAAGGCTCTGGGGCGACCTGGCATCGACCCCAGAATGGCTGCCAAGAAGAAGAAGAAGCCTGATGTGGCCCAACCTGAAGCATCAAGGAAGGAAGAACCTCACATTGCCTTCCCTGCCATATGACAGGCTCTAAGCCTAAGGCCCCAACAATGGCTTCGGAGCTCTAGAAAACAAGGGCAGCTGAAGCTGAAGCCCGCAAGCGCAAGACCAAGCACACCACTGACGACGCTCCACCGACAAAAAAGAGAAAGGCAAGGAAGAAAAATCGGGCTGCTCCCACAGTGCCCCTCGTTGTCGAGCCAATCTCAGTGACTTGTCCTACGTTTGAACATAGAGAGTGCTAGTTGATAGTTCAGGAGCCTGCTTCCACAGAGGCTCCTGAAGCTGAAGACATTCCAGCTATTGACCCCACCGCAGCTGAAGACATTGGTCATCAAGACAATGTTGAAGATGATGAAGTCCTTCCTTAGATCGAACACAATGTGGTATCATCGCCTGTTCTTACGAACAATGAACTCATCAGCATTGGTCGTCCATTAACGCCAATTTCTCAGGATGACTCATGGGCTGATCACCCACAAGACTCCTCCCATCAAGAAGAATCACCAAGTACTCCCCCACCTCAAGTCACCACTTCGGTGCTTGAAGAAAATGACTCTGTGGCCCAACCAACTCCATCTTCACAAGCGTCGCCAGTGTTCCGCAGGCTTCGCAAAGGACCAAGGCCACAGGTCACTCTGTCAAGTGTTCCAGAATGAGAAGAGCGGCAATCCGTTTCATGCCAAGTCTTTCCTGGAGCCTCTCCTACTGCGAACATCCCCGAGTATGAAGCCAAAGCGGCTGAAGATATTCCAGCTGCATCAGCCGATGAACAAGAAGAACCAAGAGAAGAAGAACGTGTTGCTACACCCCCGCCCAACACTGAAGTTGTTCTCAAGGAGAACGTGTCCGACCCTCCGGCTACTCGAGTGGAGGTTGAAAACTCTGAGGCGGCCACTAACACCAACACTGAAGCCAATGACGTTGTCATGGCCGAAGCTAATGTGGCGCCTGAAGCTAATGTGGTGCCAGAAGTGAATGCACCTGAAGCAAATCCGCAGCTCGAAGACAATGCCTCTGCTCCTGTACCACCTCCCAGGCACACACCATTGAGCAAGCATTCTATCGAGGGAAACTTACCACCGTCCGCTGGCCCATTCGGGTTCCTCCACCTGCTGCCGGTCCGCAATTTGACTATCATGTGGAGCACAGGCATCAGGTCCAGAAGCCAAAGCCAAGGCTGCCAAGGTTTCCAGGTACTGCAACTTCACTAGGATCGTTTAATATGAATGGCTTCAAGGCATACAACACATTCTTTGACAGTGCCAAGAACCCGTACACAAGGCCAAGAATTTCATCAGATCGATTCTGGAGTTATCAGCAGCGCAATTACTATTCCTGCATCTTATACAATTAGGGGCGCATTTTCCCTCATATGCATCTAGACAGCGAAGCCATGGCTGGCCTGCCTTGCCTAGAAGAAGCCCTTGACTACTTCAAAGATGTTGGTCTTCTCCCATTTGTGACAGCAAAAGAACATTGGAATGAAGAGCTTTTGCTTCAATTCTATGCTACCCTCCACATTCCTGGCTACAACAGGGATCCGAAGACATGGATCCTTGAGTGGATGAAAGGCGATGTACACCATGAAGCTCAAGCCCAAGACATCATTGAGCTTACTGTCCTGCCAACTCCTGGCGAACATTATGAACCAGGTTGTGAGCAACACCAGAATGCTTTGGAGAGCATCTTCCAGAAGCCAGAGCCTAACATGAGCCAAATGTTGAGCATGATGAAGCCTCTGCCACGCGACGCTGAATACCCAACGGAATTCTTTGTTGAAGACCTAGAGTATCTGCCCCACACCATTTATCACATCATCAGGCGAACTCTGTGGCCTGTCAAAGGACATTCCTCTGCAGCGGAGCTTGAAGGAGCAATGAAGACTTTGGTTTTCTATATCTTCAATGGCATTAGCTTCAATGCTCAAGACTTTTTCATCAGGAAATTGGCTGCATCTAGCTCCGTCATCTTTGGTCTGAAGTTCTATGCTCCATGGGTGATGCACCTCATCAAGCTTCACTCTGCTATCAACTATCAGCCGTCTGCGTGCAACCATCTTCTATTCTTGCCAGAGGTTGATCTGTCTGTTGAAGCCATCTACCCAGAGCCTGCAAAGGAGCCAATTTATCTTCACAATGTCGATCGTCGAAGCTTCACCTAGCCCATTGAAGGAGTTCAGGCCATTTCTCTTGTTTATCCCTTAGCTGGCAATACACGTGCCCTCGCACCCAAACTGAAGCCACTGACAGCACCATTTCTCAAAGGCCTCGGAAGCGATCTCGTGTTCTCAATGACCGAGAGCTTCTCATCGCTCTACATCAGAAAAAGGATAAGCATCATGACTGGCTCAAGCGTCAAATGCAAAGCCTCTTGGTGGATGTCAATCGCATTCGCAACCTTGCCACCAAGAATGCCTTTGTTACACATGAAACATGTCGCCGGTCGTGGAAGAGTCTGACTCTGCTGAGCTCTGAAGATGATCTTCACCAGGATGGCTTCGCTGAGAGATTCAAGTTTGATTCCACTCCTCCCCGGAATGCTCACTTGCGTCGGACTCCCTCACTCGAAGACTCTGACTATTGTTCATCAGCTACAACTGTTAATGCCAGAGTCATTGATGACCAAGATGATGCTACCTCACCACCTCCAACTTTGGCGCGTATCGACATTGCACCAAGTTCGTCCACACCACCAAACCTCAACAACGACCTTGCTGCTTTGCCTACTCCTCATGGGAACGAGTAGCAAGCTCTATGTCTTCAAACCTTTTTGGTCATTACTGACAAAAGGGGGAGAAGCATATGATTTGACAGTCTTCAAGCGGGTCCATATGGGTGGTTCCTATACTTTTGCTACATTTGCCAAGTGCTTAAAACTCTTGCTTTTGATATATTTGGTTCTTTTGAGTTGTAACACTTAAACTTGATGGTCGTCTGCTATCTTTTCATCAACTATGTGATGCGATGATAAATTCCGCATGAAATCGTTTTGCAGACATCCATTTTTCATTATGCATGTCATTATCTTCGTTATATCCTTTCATGCATGATGAATTGTCTTCATAAGTAGAAGAGGAGCTCCGCAAGTACAACCTACCATGTGCATTTGCATTCAAAAGAAAAATACTTATATGCACATCTTCAGGGGGAGCCTTTCTGCTACTTATGTAGACAATACCTCTATCCTTCACAATTTCACATACTTTTATCCCCGTTGAAAACTTCAACTAGTTTGTCATCAATCACCAAAAAGGGGGGAGATTGTACGTGCATCTAGTGCCCCCCTAGTTGGTTTTGGAGTATTGACGACAAACCTGGTTGAGGGACTAATGTGTTTGTGAGAATTGCGGGATAACATAGGTAGTAGTCCCTCATTGAATCGGTTTACCTACCGGAGATGACCCCTAAAAATGTGTGAAGACATTGAGGACTATGGTGGTATGTGAAGATGTTTACATTGAAGACTATGACATGAGAAGACATCGCATGAAGACTTTGGAGCGCGAAGACAGAGTTGTTTCATAGTTTCATTTTCTTCTTTGTTGAGTCATAGGAACCACCGTACTGTTAAGTGGGGTCCAAGTGAACATAGTCAGAATGGCTGAAGTGATGCTCAACCAAAATCATATGTCTTCGAGCGAAGACAATGAGAGTAAATCTTATCAAGAGCTGGATGAGTCAGCTTTACTTGTAGCCCAAGTAAAGTTGCCGCGTGTGTTTGAAATCTGACCATTGGAACACGTTTCAGTTCCTTAGTGACCCAGGGTCATTTCAGACAAATCAGGTCGAGTTGCCTAGTGGCTATAAATAGCCCACCCCCTACACCATAAATTGGTGGCTGCTCAGAGTTAGTGCACGGGTTTTGTCGTTTGAGAGCAACCCACCTCCAAAGCCTTTGAGAGAGAAATCCTTGCGAGGACAAAGCCCTAAACACCCAGAGCCAAAAGAGTGTTAGGCATCACTGAAGTCTTCCTGTCTGTGTGATTTGAAGACTTGTTACACTTGAGAACTGTGAATCCTCCAGCCGGTTAGGCGTCGCGTTCTGAGCATCCAAGAGTCATTGTGGATCGCCGGTGAACGAAGTCTGTGAAGGTTTGGAAGTCTACCTTGAAGACTTACCTGAGTGATTGGGCGAGGACTGTGTGTCCTTAGCTCAAGGGGAATAAGGTGAAGACGCAATCTTCTGAGTTAAATCTCAGGCTCCCTAACCAGACGTATAGTTGTCATAGCAGCTGGAACTGGTGCAACAAATCATTGTCTTCTTCACTAAGCAACTGGTTCTATCCTTCCCATCTCTTTATTTATAGTTGGTCCTTGTGAAGTCATTGCCTGTTTGCATTATCTATTTGTCTTCACTGTGTGACTGTTTATTCTGATTGGCTTCATACTATCTTCCATCTTGATTCATACTGCCTAGCTGCTATTAGTCTTTGTGCTTTCACTTCATTGAATACTTGACTATGGCTTTCCTAGTGTAGTCTACCTTCTGCTGCATGTTTATAGGTTCATTTCTATCGTCTGTCTTCAAAACTTCCATGTTTTGAAGACTTTCATAAAAATCGCCTATTCACCCCCCTCTAGTCGATCACTAGAACTTTCAAATATGTAGATTAATAGTAGTAGATGCAGAATCGTTTCGGTCTACTTGTCGCGGATGTGATGCTTATATACATGATCATACCTACATATTATCATAACTATGCTCAATTCTATCAATTGCTCGACAGTAATTCGTTTACCCACCATAATACTTATGCTCTTGAGAGAAGCCACTAGTGAATCCTATGGCCCCCGGGTCTATTTTCCATCATATTAATCTTTCATCACTTAGCTATTTCTATTGCCGTTTATTTTACTTTGCATCTTTATTTCTCTTTATCATAAAAATACCAAAAATATTATCTTATCATATCCATCAGATCTCACTCTCGTAAGTGACCGTGAAGGGATTTGACAACCCGTTTATCGCGTTGGTTGCGATGTTCTTATTTGTTTGTGTAGGTGCGTGGGACTCGAGCGTGATCTCCTACTGGATTGATACCTTGGTTCTCAAAAACTAAGGGAAATACTTACGCTACTTTACTGCATCACCCTTTCCTCTTCAAGGGAAAACCAACACAATGCTTAAGAGGTAGCAAGAAGGATTTCTGGCGCCGTTACCGGGGAGATTCACGCCAGGTCAAGTCAAGATTTGACTCCCAGCAACAAGCCATTTCTGGCGCCGTTGCCGGGGAGTCTATGCACAAGTCAAGACATACCAAGTACCCATCACAAACCCTTATCCCTCGCATTACATTATTTACCAGTTACCTCTCGTTTTCCTCTCACCCACTTCACCCTTGTCGTTTTATTCGCCCTCTCTTTTTCCGTTCGCCACTTTTTCGCTTGCTTCTTATTTGCTCGTGTGTTGGATTGCTTGCTTGTCATGATGGCTCAAGACAATACTAAATTGTGTGACTTTGCCAATACCAACAACAATGATTTTCTTAGCACTCCGATTGCTCCTCTTACCGATGTTGAATCTTGTAAAATTAATGCTACTTTGTTGAATCTTGTCATGAAAGATCAATTCGCCGGCCTTCCTAGTGAAGATGCCGCTACCCATCTAAATAGCTTTGTTGATTTGTGTGATATGCAAAAGAAGAAAGATGTGGACAATGATATTGTTAAATTGAAACTATTTCCATTTTCGCTTAGAGATCTTGCTAAAACTTGGTTTTTGTCTTTGCCTAAAAATAGCATTGATTCTTGGAATAAGTGCAAAGATACTTTTATCTCTAAGTATTTTCCTCCCGCTAAGATCATCTCTCTTAGATTCGACCGCGGGAGGCACTTTTATGGAAATCACTTTAGGAGAATCTACTAAACTCCTAGATAATATTATGGTTAATTATTCTCAATGGCACACCGAAAGATCTACTAGTAAAAAAGTGCATGCGATAGAAGAAATTAATGTTTTGAGGGGAAAGATGGATGAACTTATGAAATTGTTTGCTAATAAGAGTGTTACTTCTGATCCCAATGATATGCCTTTGTCTACTTTGATTGAGAATAATAATGAATCTATTGATGTGAATTTTGTTGGTAGGAATAATTTTGGTAACAACGTGTATAGAGGAAACTTTAATCCTAGGTCGTTCCCTAGTAATTCCTCTAATAATTATGGTAATTCCTAAAACAATTCTTATGGAAATTTTAATAAGATGCCCTCTTAATTTGAGACAAGTGTTAAGGAGTTTATGATTTCGCAAAAGAATTTCAATGCTTTGCTTCAAGAAAAATTGCTTAAGGTTGATGAATTGGCTAGGAACGCTGGTAGAATTTCTCTTGATGTTGATTCTTTGAAACTTAGATCTATTCCACCTAAGAATGATATCAATGAGTCTCTCAAAGCCATGAGAATTTCAATTGATGAGTGCAAAGAAAGAACCGCTAGGATGCGTGCTAAGAAATATTGCTTTGTGAAAGCGTGTTCTTCTAGTTTCTTTGAAAATAAAGATGAAGATCTAAAAGTTATTAATGTGTTTCCTATTAAATCTTTGTTTTGCAATATGAATCTTGATAATGTGGGACTGGAGATGAGTCATCTTTACCTAGAAGGCGTTCCAAAAATTCGGAGTTTTTAGATCTTGATGCAAAAATTGGTAAAAGTGGGATTGAAGAGGTCAAAACTTTAGATATTAATGAACCCACTATCTTGGATTTCAAGGAATTTAATTATGATAATTGCTCTTTGATAGATTGTATTTCCTTGTTGCAATCCGTGCTAAATTTTCCTCATGCTTATAGTCAAAATAAAGTTTTACTAAGCATATCGTTGATGCTTTAATGCAATCTTACTTGAGTTGGAAGTTTATATCCCTAGAAAACTTTATGATGAGTGGGAACCTACTATTAAAATTAAAATTAAAGATCATGAATTCTATGCTTTGTGTGATTTGGGTGCTAGTGTTTCCACGATTCCAAAAACTTTGTGTGATTTGCTAGTGATTTTGATGATTGTTCTTTAAACTTGCATCTTGGGGATTCCACCATTAAGAAACCTATGGGAAGAATTAATGATGTTCTTATTGTTGCAAATAGGAACTATGTGCCCATAGATTTTATTGTTCTTGACATAGATTGCAATCCTTCATGTCCTATTATTCTTGTTAGACCTTTCCTTAGAACGATTGGTGCAATTATTGATATGAAGGAAGGAAATATTAGATTCCAATTTCCGTTAAGGAAAGGCCTGGAACACTTCCCTAGAAAGAAAATTAAATTACCATATGAATCTATTATGAGAGCCACTTATGGATTGCCTACCAAAGATGGCAATACCTAGATCTATCCTTGCTTGTTGGGAGGCAACCCAATTTTTTTAAGTTTTTTGCTTTTTTCTTCTGTTTAGGAATAAATCTTTGATGTATCCTCTGGTTAGATTTGTTTTTATGTTTTAATTAGTGTTTGTGCCAAGTTAAAGCTATAGGATCTTCTTGGATGATAGTTATTTGATCTTGCTGAAAATTCCAGAAACTTTTTGTTCATGAAAACAATTATTAAAAATCTGTCACATCCCTAGTTCTGGTATGACCTAGGCTAGCTAGTCATGTGTGCATCATGTTTAAATTTCATTTAAATTTGAAATGGGGATTTGTAAAACCCTCAGAAATCATTTCTGGAAATGACCCAGATAAAAAAATTGCTCCAAAAGGGTCCAAGAAAATGTTCATGTCTCTCTGTGAAAATATTGGGCAGAGGTAAAATTCAAACCAATATTTTTAGGAGCTCATAAATATTTATTTTGGCCATTTGGAATTAATCCAGTAATTATTTGCGTTGGATAAATATTTTTATATATATAAAATATTGTCCAATAATTCTGAATTTTGGTGAGGGGCTTTGGAATAATCCCTTAGGCCCTACAAAAATTGTCAGAATTAAATAAAATGATTTGGTATCTTTATTAAATAAAAAAAAGGTCAGAAAATAGAAAAGAAAACAGGAAATAAGAAAACTTTTACCTGACTTACCTGGCGCCCCACCCCGGCCCAGCAGTGGCCCGGCCCAACTGGCCATTGCCAGTCGTCTCCCTCGCCAGGAGGCAGCGGCGAAAGGGAGCACGGCGAGCGTGCATGCCCGCCAGGCAGCCGCTTGCTGCCTCCTCTCCCTTCTCGGCGTTGTCCACCCCCGAGAGCTCCACCGAGCCCCCTGGCCTCTCTCACTTCCCCAGTTCTCTCCTCTCTTCCCCCTCGCCCTCTCTCTCGCGGCCGAAATCGCCGTCGCCGCCGTCCACAGCCCCCGTGGCCTCGGCCACTGCCGCACCTCCCCGACACACTTCCCAGCTCCGCCGCGACCCCTTCTCCCTCCTCACCGAGCAAAGCAACCGGGCAAGCTCCGCTTCATCCTCGGCGCCGTCGTCTTCATCTCCGGCCGCTGGAGATCGTCATCACCGCCCCGCCGACTCCAGCCTTCCCCGAGCTCCCCGACGACGCCCGCCGGTCCCCTATGAGCCCCGCCGTCGTTCCCCTACTCCCCTGCCCTTCTGCGCCCTCTAGCCCCTCTGCCGCACGCCAGCGAACTCCGGCCGCCGCCGCGAGCCTCGCTCCGGCGAGCTCCGCCGCCCCCGCAACCTCCCGTTGCCTCCGCCGGATGCGCATGAGCACCAGGAACCCACAGAGCCCCTCCGCGCGGCGTTTGGTCGTCGGAGGGCGAAACCCGAGCTGTTCTGCCGTCGTTGACCTCGCCAGCGGCTGAACTCCGGCCGTATCGACGTGGCAGCGTCATTAGCGGCTAATGGCGCCGCTAATTAACCATTTCAGTGACACCGACAGCTGGGCCCCGCGCCTAATTAACTTTGGTTTATTTTTTGTTTAAATTAGCTTATAATCCAGCGGGACCCACATGTCAGGGTTGACTTGCTGATGTGTCCATTGACCTGACCCCACCTGTCGGTGACCCAGACAGCACCGTGTGACTGACCAGTGGACCCCACTGGTCAGGTTTGACTTGGTCAGCGCTATTGACTTGCTGACGCAAGCATGACGCTGTGCTGATGCAATATATCATTTTCTGGTATTAAAATAAATCAAGAAATTCCAGAAAATGTTCTAAACTTCAAAAATTCATAGAAATTCAACTGTAGCTCAGATTTAAATAATTTATATATGAAAAATGATTAGAAAAATTCAATCTATCCATCTGTACCATTTGCATGCATGAAAAACCAATCTATACATGTTGTATAAGGGAAACACTAAAATGGCATATTTAAGAGCTTATGTTAAAGATGCATTTGAATCTTTAGTTCAAATGGACTTTAACCAATTGAATGCTGGTTGCATTAGCTCAAAGAACATCACATCTTCATGCCATTTTCATGCATCATATTGTTGCATATGTTTGTGTATTGATTGTCGACACCGTTCCTTCTCGATAGGTCCTGCTCCGGAGACCGAACCAGAGTATCTATCTATGGAGCAGTGCCCCCCTGTTGATCTACCAGGCAAGCAAACCCCCTTGTTCATTCTGACATGATCCCACTCTCTCGCTCCTGCTCTCTTTTATTGCATTAGGACAATAGCGAATCAACTGCTACTTTAAGTTGCGGTAGTTGAACCCATTCCTTTGCATGACCTGTCATTGCCACAATAAATAGCTGAAACCCACTAGCATGTGTAGGATCTGATTGAGCCATATTGTGTTCTTGCCATGCCATGCTGCTATTGCTTAGAGTTGTGTCAGGTCTGATTCATCGGGAATGAATTGGAGTGGTACGATATGTTCTGGTGCTGAGAGTTAAGCGTGTGAACACGATTTGGTAAAGGTAGCGGTGAGAGGCCATGTAGGAGTACATGGTGGGTTGTCTCACTGGAACCGTCCTTAAGAACTGAGTTCTGTGTAAGTTGTCCAATGACTAATTACTACCACACATTGGGCTCCGGGCGCTCCAAGCTCTCTCGATTTATTAGCCAACTTGATCTCTGTCCAGGAGTTGCAAATAGTTTCTGGTGTTTGTAGGTAGTGTTAGTAGTCTACCAAGTGGCACCCGGCTAGGTGGGCTTGGGACAGACTAGGCACAAGTGGCACGGTGTACCAAGCGTAGATCCATCCGGCGAGGTGGGCTTGGGAACCCTGCACACATCGTTTGGGGCCGTGAGCGACACCCCGGCCGGATCTCCTTGCGGATGGAACCCGAATAGGCGATAAACCTGGACTAGAGTCTTGTGTGGTTAGTCAGGTCGTGGCCGACACCCTCGCCAGGCTTCCGCTTGAAGGTTGCTGAGATACATGACGTGTACATGGTGATAAGTGGTGAGAGCGTGTGTGAAGAAGTACACCCCTGCAGGGTTATCATGATCTATTCGAATAGCCGTGTCCTCGGTTATGGACTTCTTGGATGCTTATGTGGTACATAGACAACTTGAAGTGGATACTCTAAAATGCTCAAGACAAGTGTGAGTGCTATGGATGGCCTTCTCGTAGGAAGATGGGAATGAATCCATAGTAGTGTAATGACGTGGTGATTAGTGGACTCGTGTGCGCCACCTCAAAAGAGTTACCAGCAGTTGTGGTACAGGGTAGCCACTGAGTCAAAGCTGGCTTGCTGCAACTAAACCCCACATTACCTTCTTGATACAAATGCATGTATGATAGGATCTGATGTAAGTCTTGCTGAGTACCTTTTGTACTCATGTTTGCTTTATTTATGTTTTGCATGTGAGACATCTGTCTCACTAGTAGTACCGCTTGGACTTTGACGAGTAGCTTGTACCTCAGCTACGATCTTGATCGGATGTTGTAGATAGTCAGGCTCTTCAGCCTTTTTCATTTGTAGTTGTCTGTACTCAGACATGTAATGCTTCCGCTTGTTGCTTGTATGCTCTGAATGATGGGTCATGTGACCCCTGTTTGTATTTAATGCTATGTGGTTCTTCTGAGCCTTTATCTATATGAGTTTGCATTATGTTGTGATGCCATGTTGTACCTCACATACTTGCATGTTATGCGTACGTGTGACGTGTATTGCTATGTGTGGGATCCGACAATCTAGTTGTTTGTCCTTGGCAGCCTCTCTTATGTGGAAATGTAGTCTAGTGCTTCCTTGAGCCATAGTAGTCCGCTACAGCCCCGTTCACCGGAGTCCTGCTAGCCTGAAAGTGCGTTACATCGACTAGAGGGGGGGTGAATAGGCAATTTTTATGAAAGTCTTCAAAACGTGGAAGTTATGAAGACAAACAGTAAAGATATACCTATTACTATGCAGCGGAAGTTAGATTACACTAGGCAAGCCATGGTCAAGTATCAACAGAGTGAAAGCATAGTGACAAATAGCTGGAGTGTAATTAGGATCAAGTAGGAAGAAGTTATGAAGCCAAACAAATTATACAGTTACGTTGTGAAGACAAAAGATAGAGCAAGCATGCAATGGCTTCACAATGAGTAACAGTAAGTAAAAGGAAGTGAAGATGAAACCAGTGACTCGTTGAAGACAATGATATGTTGGACCAGTTCCAGTTGCTGTGACAACTGTACGTCTGGTTGGAGCAGCTAGGTATTTAAACCTTAGGACACACAGTCCCGGACACCCAGTCCTGAACATGCAGCTCAGGACACCAAGTCCTCACCGTATTCTCCTTGAGCTAAGGTCACTTAGTCCTCGCCCAATCACTCTGGTAAGTCTTCAAGGTAGACTCCCAAACCTTCACAGACTTCGTTCACTGGCAATCCACAATGTCTCTTGGATGCTCTGAACGCGACGCCTAACCGTCTGGAGGATTCACAATCCTCAAGTGTAATAAGTCTTCATATCACACAGACAAGAAGACTTAAGTGATGCCCAATGTTCTCTGGCTCTAGGTGGTTAGGGCTTTTCTCCTCGCTAGGAATTTTCTCTCAAAGGCTTCGAGGTGGGTTGCTCTCAAACGACAAAAGCCGTGCACTGAAATCTGAGCATCCAACCGTTTATGGTTGCAGGGGGTGGGCTATTTATAGCCACTTGGCAACCCGACCTGATTTGTCCGAAATGACCCTGGGTCACTAAGGAACTGACACGTGTCTCAACGGTCAGATTTCAAACTCTCATGGCAACTTTACTTGGGCTACAAGCAAAGCTGACTTGTCCGGCTCTGGATAAGATTCGCTCTCATTGTCTTCACTCGAAGACATATGTTTTTGGTTTAGGCATCACTTCAGTCATTCTGACTGGTTCTCCTGGACCCCACTTAACAGTATGGTGGTTCCTATGACTCAACACAAGAGAAAAAGAACTACGAAAGATATAAGTCTTCGAGCTTCATAGGCTTCATAACGTGTCTTCTTTTGTCATAGTCTTCAATGTGAATATCTTCATATACCACCTTTGGCTTCAATGTCTTCATACATCTTTAGGGGTCATCTCTGGTAGTAAAACTGAATCAATGAGGGACTTCTACCTGTGTTATCCTGCAATTCTCACAAACACATTAGTCCCTCAACTAGGTTTGTCGTCAATACTCCAAAACCAACTAGGGGTGGCACTAGATGCACTTACAATCTCCCCCTTTTTGGTGATTGATGACAAACTAGTTGAAGTTTTCAACGAGGAATATAGTCTGTGAAATTGTAAAGGATAAGGAATTGTCTTCATAAGTTGCAAGGGCTCCCCCTGAAGATGTGCATATAAGTTAATTTGCTTTTGGAATGCAAATGCACATGGCAGGTTGTACTTGAGGAGATCCACTTCAGCTTATGATGACAATCCACTATGCATGTGAAAGTATATGAAGATAATGACATGCATAATGGAAAATGGACGTCTGCAGAATGAGATAAGTGCGGAATTTATCGTCGCACATGTGGAATTTATCTTCGCAAACAGGGTGGCAAACAAGTAGCAGACGACCATCGAGTTTTAGTGTTACAACTCAAAGAAACAAATGAAGCAAAAACGAGAGTTGTAAGCACGAAGCAAAATATAGCAAAACATAAAGCACCCGCCCATATGGACCCGTTTGAAGACTATCAACCCATATGCTTCTCCCCCTTTTGTCAGCAAGGACCAAAAAGGTTTGAAGACATAGAGTGTCTACTCGTTCCCAGGAGCAGCAGGGTCGTTGGAGGTGTTTGGCGGTGCAGAGGAGCTTGGAGGTGCTGAAGCAGGTGGCGGTGATGTAGCATCGTCTTCTTCATCAATGATTCTGGCAGTGACTGTGGCAGCAGATGAAGAAAACTCAGAATCTTCAAGTGATGGTGTGTTGCGCATCACAACCCTTCTAGGAGGTGTGGTGTCAAACTTGAATCGCTCAGTGAAGCCATCCTCTTCAAGTTCAGCTTCAGTACACATCATTGATAGCCCTTTCCATGTACGACGACACGTTTCATGAGTGACGAAAGCATTCTTGGTGGCAAGATTTTGAAGACGATTAACATCCACCAAGAGGCTTTTCATCTAACGCTTTAGCCAGTCGTGATGCCTATCTTGTTTTTGATGAAGGGCCACAAGAAGCTCTCGATCATTGAGAACACGAGCGCGCTTCTTGGGTCTTGAAGCAGTTGCACTATCAGTGGCTTCAGTTGAAGCGGGGTGTGGCGCACGTGTAGTGCCAGCCAAAGGATACACCCTGGAGATGGCTTCAACACCTTCATCATTTTGAGTGAAGCTCTGGTGGTCTGCATTCTGAAGACTTAAAGGTTGCTTGGCAGGCTCAGGATATATAGCTTCAACAGAGGTATCCACATCTAGCAAGAAGATCCGATGGTTGCGGGCTGAGGGCTGATATGAGATCGCAGAGTGAAGCTTGATCAGTCTCATTACCCAAGGAGCATAGAACTTTAAACCAAACAGATCTAAGCCTGATGCAGCGAGTTGGCGTATGAAGAAATCCTGTGCGTTGAAGCATTTGCCATGAAGGATACAAAATATCAGAGTCCTCATTGCACCCTCAATCTTGGCATTTGGAGAGTGCCCTTTAATAGGCCAGAGAGTCCGCCGGATAATGTGATAGATTATTCTGGGCAGGTACTCAAAGTCTTCAACGAAGAACTCTGTTGGATAAGGAGCATCGAGGGGCAGTGGCTTCATCATGGAGAGCATTTGACTCATATTTGGTTCAGGTCTCTGGTATATGCTCTCAAGAGCTTCAGTGTGTAGTGGACAACCTTCCTCGAAGATTTCACCAGGAGTGGGCAGGCCGGTGAGCTTAATGACATCGAATGCATTGGCTTCGTGATGGACATTGCCGGTCATCCACTCTAGGGCCCAAGTCTTCGGATCTCTGTTGTATCCCTTGATGTGTAGGGTGGCATAGAATTGCAACAGAAGATCTTCATTCCAGTGCTCTTCATCAGTTATAAACTGCAACAGACCCACTTGCTTGAAGCAATCCAGCGCTTCCTCTAAGCAGGGCAGACCAGCAATGGCTTCAACATCAAGGCGCTTGTGCGGGAAGATGCGACCTTGGTTGTATAGGATGCATGAATAGTAGCTGCGCTGAGGATAGCTCCAGAACCTATCTGATGAAATCCTTTCCCTTGAATAGGGGTTCTTGGAGCTGTTGAAGTACGTATTGTCCGCCTTGAAGCAATTGATGTCAAAGGAGCCAGGTGCTGATGCAGGACCTGGGAACCTTGGCAGCCTTGGGACTGGCTTCTGAACATGAGGCATGTGCTCAACATGGTAATCAAATTGAGGACCTGCAGCAGACTCAGGAACAGAAGTGTCTGGATCAGTAGCTTCGCTGTCTGCTGAAGCTTTTGGTGGGGAGGGCTCCACATTGGCTTCAGAGTTGGTTGTGGCAGCCTCAACATTTTCAGCCTCCGCTTGAATAGCTGGAGGGTCAGTGACAAGCACGTTCTCTTGGAGAACTGCTTCTTGGTGGAGCATTGGAGTGGGCTCTGGTGGTGCTTCTTCTTCGGCTGATGCAGCCGGAATGTCTTCAGCATAGACTTGAGGCCTTGGACCTTTGCGAAGCCTGCGGAATGCAGACGACGCCTGTGGTGTTGGAGTGGGCTGGGCCTCATTGTCTTCTTCCTCTTGAGGGCGATCCGCCCATGATGCATCTTGTGTAATTGGCGTCAAAGGACGACCAATGCTGATGAGTTCGCTTTGTTCATACTGAGGAAGGGCTGCATCATCTTGTACATTGTCCTGATGACCAATGTCTTCAGCAGCAATGGGGTCGGCTGCTGGTATGTCTTCAGCTTCAGGAGTCTCTGTGGAAGCAGGCTCATGAACTATCAGTTGTCGTTCTGCGTTGGGGTGAACCATAGAGATAGGTTCAACTATCAAGGGCTCTGTGGGAGCAGCCAGAGATTTCTTGATTTTTCTCTTCTTCTTGTTGGGGCAGTAGGAGAGGCTTCAGAGCTTTTCCTCTTCCTGGCTTCAGCCTCAGCAGTTCTTGTCTTCTTGAGCTCTGAAGTTGTTGACCGGCTCTTTGGCTTTGAGCCAGTCATTGCAGTTGGGAAGACAATTGGAACTGCTTCTTGCCTTGATGCCTCTGGTTCAGCCATAGCAGGTTTCTTCTTCTTCTTCGTGGCCATCTTGGGGTCGATGCCAGGACGCCCAAGTGACTTGCGCTTCTCGGCCTCATTGTAGGCTTGCACACATCGTTCTGCCAGAGACTTCATCCGCTCACGTGAGCCTTGAGCTTCTGCACGCTTCTTCAGAAAATTTTCTTTGAGCTCATGCAACATGGTCTTGAAGCTCTTCACTTCTTGCACGTTGAGCTTGGCCATATTCTTCTCGAACGGAGCCTTTTCATGATCAATTTTCTGCTTCAGTTCAACAATGCACTGGGCAATGGCAAGTTCTGAAGCAATTGCACCTTGGAAGGCGACGCTAAGCCCAACATGCAACTGCAGATCTTCGAAGCTTATGTTCGGTGTGGCAAACCATTCGTCGATGAAGTTCTGGATGATGGCGACATCAAAGAGAGGCAAATTGTTGAAGATCTCAGCTTCTTCTTTGCTCTTGATGAGCTGCTCTAGAGCGTCATCTCCAAGATCTTCATCACTTGACAGATCAATGGCTTCGCTGCGCAAAATGGCAGCAGCTGTGAGCTCTTTGCCGGTGTGTGGCTGAGGCACCTTGGCCTTCTGGGTCTTGGAGACGCGGGATACGTCTTCAGACTGCACACTATCTTCAGGAGGTGCAGTTGCCAATGGCTTCGCCCTTGAGATTTTTGATGAAGGGGCCGGCTTTGAAGCTTTTGGCTTCTTTGACTGCTTTGGCTTCAGTACAGCAGGAGCTTCATCAGACTCAGAGTCAGCTGGAGGGTCATTCACGGTAGTCCCTTGGACTAAGATGTGGGTGATGAGGCCCTCAAGGTTGGCAAACGGACCGATGATATTGGGTTCTGCGTAGCGTGTGCCATCTGCCCTTGGAGCTGAGGGACCAGGGTTGAAGTCTAACCCAAATTTCTTCTTGTTCTGCTTCGCTGATTGTTGGGCAAACTGGAAGTTGCGCTTGAACAGATTGTCGTCACGACACCAGAGTGACGACGGATGCGCATCATCAGGCTGTGGTCCTCGGACCATGCATGGGTAGAAGCCTTGAGCAATGGCTTCATCTCTGGTCCTGGGTATGAGATTCTTGTAAAGGATGTCCCCCCATGGTCTCTTGATGGCACATTTCTCAGCATACTCCTGGGTGACGAAGTGGTATTTGAACCATTGTTCTGCCCAATAGCGTCGAATCCATTGGATTCGGGTCTTGCGCTGCCCATAATTCTTTTCTGGATCTGTTTTATACATTTCTGCCAGGTCTTCAGGCAGATCTTTGGAAGTTCCTTCGCGTCGCTGTCTGCCCCCTTTCCTTGCTACTGCTTCTGAAGCCATAGACTTTAACTTGAAAGGCTTCAAAACTCTCAAAGGCTTCAAAGGCTTTCTTTTGCTGGACCAACGGGAACTGGCTTCAGGAGAATTTATGTGTTGCTGTAGGAATTCTGCAAATGAATGCAGACTATGAGAACCGAAGGATTCTCCCACGGACATGTACCTATGACAGCATTAAGGTGCGAGGGAAGGGGAAGAGGTCATATGCATTCTCAGAAGGTTTTGAAGATTAATCAGTTTAGAAGGCATTGACCTCATCGTGCGAAGACATTCACTCATAGATAAGAAGTTGGTTCCAGATTTGTACGAACCCACAGATCAGTACAAGTGAGGAATCTAACTACTTCATGAAGCACAAGTGAATATACTAGGCATGTTATGAGATGCAGATTGAGAGATCTATCTTGTGTGAAGATAAACTTCTTATGATAGAAAGTGACAGAACCATGAGATCAAAAGGGGCTGTAGAAAGAAGTTTTATTTACGACACTTGGAACTGCTAGACAGAAGTGGGAGATGATGCCGAGCAGTTCAGTCCTCCGTGCCCTAACTTGGCGACGGAAGACACCTACGACGACGGCGGAGAGAACGATGTCCGCGGTCGGCGTGAGGACGGCGTCGGAGAGGTTGCGGCAGCGAAGCGCTTCGTCGCCGGCGTCGTCGAGTGCTAGCGGTGGCGCTAGGGTTCGTGCGAGGGTGGAAGAAGGAGATAATGACCGCGGTAAGTGTGAATTTATAGGCTCAGGGGCGGCACTGTGCTATTACACAGGTGCCCCTGGCGATTCGCATCTGAGGAACGCGTGGCCAGTTTGCGGAAGTTTTGGGTCTGTTCCACGTCCCACGCACGCCTGGATTGTCGGGCGGTCGTTCCTGCTTCTCCGGATTTTATGTGGAGGAATGGGCATTGAAAAAGGGACTTTAGGGTTGTCTCTATATCTTCAGCTGACAAGGACGCAGTGAAGACATTCGACAGTTTCAATAGAATGCATATGACTTGGAGAGATAGAGTTTGAGATAGAAAGCATAGAGAAGTTGGGGTCTGATCACATTCACTTAGTTCAGAAAGATTCAACCAAGAAGACATAGCTATAAGTGAATGCTGTACAGGACAGAACACTAGCATATATACATACATATATATATATATATATATCTGTAGTCAACATAGTGAAGATAATCATGAAAATATGTTGAGTTCGAAGCCAAATCAAATGTGAAGACATTGCAAGGTAACGCCATGAGTGAAACACTTCAAAACAGAACATTTGGTGGTGGCGTTACCCACCGTATAGGAAGTATTAGACCCAGACACGGCGCACAATTATCGTGGCGCTCTGAAGTCAAATTCCACATTAATGTATTCACACTTAGAATGTATGTCTTCATTGATTTGAAGATATACTTCACTTCGTGTGTTGCACATCTAAGTCATCAATATGCATAAGTGTTAGGATGTGTGCCTGATCACAGGACATTTGAGGATTCCAGGATATTTAGCTCACACCGTAACTTGCAAAACCTCTTCTCATCCAAGGGCTTGGTGAAGATATCTGCCAATTGTTCTTCAGTGTTGACGTGTATGATATCAATGTCTTCCTTCACAACATGATCTCTGAGAAAGTGATGACGAATTTCAATGTGCTTTGTCTTCGAGTGCTGAACTGGGTTATTCGCAATCTTGATGGCGCTTTCGTTGTCGCAGTAAAGTGGGACTTGCTTCAGATGAATACCATAGTCCTTGAGTGTTTGCTTCATCCACAGAAGCTGAGCACAGCAAGATCCAACAGCAATTTATTCAGATTCAGCAGTGGAGAGAGATACACAGTTCTGCTTCTTTGAAGACCAACATACAAGTGATCGTCCCAGAAAGTGACATGTGCCTGATGTAGACTTGCGATCAACTTTGTCACCAGCATAATCAGCATCCAAAAATCCAACCAAATCAAACTCTGAGCCCTTTGGATACCATAATCCTAGAGTTGGGGTGTGAGCCAAATATCGAAGAATTCGCTTCACAGCTAAGTGATGCGACTCCTTTGGTGCCGCTTGAAATCGAGCACACATGCCAACACTAAGCATAATATCTGGCCTAGATGCACATAAATAAAGCAAAGAACCAATCATGGAGCGGTATACCTTTTGATCGAACTCTTTACCATTGTCGTCAGGACCTAGATGATGTTTGGCTGGCATTGGTGTTGTGAAGCCTTTGCAGTCTTGCATACCGAACTTCTTCAGGCAATCTTTGAGATACTTCTCTTGAGATATGAAGATGCCATTGTGTTGTTGTCGTATTTGAAGACCAAGGAAGAACTTCAGCTCCCCCATCATGGACATTTGATATTGCTCTTGCATCATATATCCAAACTCTTCACTGTACTTCTGATTGGTGCAGCCGAAGATAATGTCATCCACATATATTTGGCACACAAACAGTTCACCATCATATGTCTTCGTGAAAAGAGTGGGATCCAGGGAACCAGGTATGAAGCCTTTGCTCTTCAGGAAGTATTTGAGTGTGTCATACCAGGCCCTAGGGGCTTGTTTGAGGCCATACAGTGCCTTGTTGAGCTTGTATACCATGTCAGGATGTTTTGGATTTTCAAAGCCAGGTGGTTGTGCAACATACACTTCTTCTTCAATCTTGCCATTGAGAAAGGCACTTTTCACATCCATTTGATATAGAAGTATGTTATGATGATTTGCATAGGCCAGCAGAATGCGTATGGCTTCAAGCCTAGCCACGGGAGCAAATGTTTCATCGAAGTCAATGCCTTCCACTTGAGTATATCCTTGAGCAACGAGACGAGCTTTGTTTCTGACAACTTGACCATGCTCATCTTGTTTGTTGTGGTATATCCATTTGGTGCCTATTATGTTGTGCTTCCGTGGATCAGGGCGCTTAACCAGTTCCCATACATTATTCAGCTCAAACTGTTGAAGCTCTTCTTGCATAGCTTGAATCCATTCAGGTTCCATGAAGGCTTCTTCAACTTTCTTGGGTTCTGATATTGAGACGAATGCGAAGTGCCCACAGAAATTTGCTAGCTGAGTTGCCCTTGAACGAGTGAGTGGACCAGGTGCATTGATGCTGTCAATTATTCTGTCAATCTGCACTTCATTGGCAACACGAGGATGTACAGGCCGAGGACTTTGCTCTTGCTGATCTGTGTTGTTGTTGGGAGGAATGTCTTCAGGCTGAGCATTGTCTTCATGTTGATCAGGTGCTGAGATGATAAGTTCTTCTTCAGGATGAGCTTCAGAAGGTATAATCTCTGCAGTTCCCATTAGCTTGATTGATTCACTAGCTGGAATCTCATCTAGCATTGTTCTGGCCATCTCAATGAGTGTTCTGTTCTTGCGTTCGACGACGCCATCCTGCTGTGGCGTGTACGGAGCTGAGAATTCATGTGTGATGCCCAAGGTATCAAGATATGTATCAAGGCCAGTGTTCTTAAATTTAGAGCCATTGTCACTTCTGATGTGTTTTATCTTGGCGCCAAAATTGTTCATAGCACGATTGGCGAAGCTTCTGAAGACATCCTGCACTTCAGTCTTGTAAAGGATTATGTGCACCCAAGTATATCTAGAGTAATCATCAACAATGACGAAGCCATAGAGGTAGGCAGTAGTAGTAAAAGTTGAGTAGTGAGTGGGGCCGAAAAGATCCATGTGGAGCAGTTGAAAGGGTTGAGTAGTAGTCATGATTGTCTTCGAAGGATGTTTTGCCCTTGTCATCTTCCCTGCTTCACAGGCACCGCATAAGTGATCTTTCTTGAACTTGACGCCCTCGATGCCTATGACATGCTTCTTCTTCGCAAGGGTGTGGAGGTTCCTCATGCCAGCATGCCCAAGCCTCCAATGCCAAAGCCAGCATTCTGAAGCTTTTGCAAGAAGACATACTGCAAGTTGTGGCCCTGCTGAGAAATCTACCACGTACAGATCACCTTTCCGATACCCTTCAAACACTAGAGACTTGTCAGATTCCATTAGTACTAGGCAACGATATTTTGCAAACATTACGATCATGTTTAAATCGCAAAGCATTGAGACAGACATTAAGTTGAAGCCAAGGGATTCAACAAGCATGACTTTATCCATGTGTTGATCCTTTGAGATTGCAACTCTACCTAGACCCAATACCTTACTTTTACCAGTGTCAACAAATGTGATGTGGCTCTTGTCGGATGGACGTAAGGTTGAGTCCATAAGAAGGCTTCTTTTGCCAGTCATGTGATTTGTACACCCACTATCAATAATCCATTCTGAAGACTTTGAAGACGCTGGTGTCGTACCCTACAGTGCAGTTAGGGGGATAGGCTTCACGAAGAGAATTGTGAAGCAAAAACATTTGACGAACCAGTGGGTTATGAAAACTTAGATCCAGATTAGGACTAATAGGGAGAGTAGCATGTGATTCAGGAACGAAGTACATAATGATGCCATTTGGGCATTTTATCTTGCGCCCTACAAGATTTTTAAGGTCCCCAGCAATAGCGTCAGAAGATTTTGTTTTTCTGCTGGAGACCTTTCCCTGCAAAAGAGAGTTAAGCTTTCTTAACCACCCACATCTTCAAGGGTGGCTTAGAAGCAATAAGTCTAAGTGCAGCATCTGAGAATTTTGGCTTTGAAGCCTTAGCAAACAGTCTTGCAGGTGGACAATAATACTCATAGGAATAAGCAGAATAATTTTTGGTCATATGAACATGATGGTTCGATGAACCGCTCTCATATTCATATGCCTGAGTATGGTTTCCCTGCAAAACATTTGCGTTAGTGTGACTCAGGTGAGTCCTCTGTTTGTATGAAGCCTTTGGACCGTATGAAGCCTTTGGTCTGAGGTTTGTCTTCTTCAAGTGAGGTGTCATGAAGACATTCACAGGAAGATTTTCCAGACACTTTTTCGGAACCCAGATCTTCTTCATAGGCGGTCCATTCCTGCAGTTAGTACCAATGTACCTGGCAAACACTTCACCATTCTGATTCTTAAACAGTTTATAGTTTGCATCAAAGGATTCATCAATAATAATGGGGTTAGCACATGTGAAGCCAGATAAATTGGATGGATCTGCTGAAGGTTCCTTTGCAGCAACCCATGTGGTTTTCGGGTACTGCTCAGGTTTCCAGTAAGAGCCATCTGCATTTATTTTCCTTACGAACCCAACACCCTCTTTCCTAGGGTTTCGGTTCAGAATCTGCTTCTTGAGGACATCACATAATGTCTGATGTCCTTTAAGACTTTTGTACATCCCTGTTTCAAGCAATGTCTTCAACCTAGCATTCTCATCAGCAATAGCAGTGGTATCCTCAGCAGAGGGTTTAGTTACCACATCAACAGTTGAAGATATTGCAACAGCAGTAGCAGTGGAACATTCAGCAACAGAAGTAGCATTATCATGCTCAATGCATTTAAGACATGGTGGTTCAAATCCTTCCTGAGCGGAACTGATCTGTTCGGCGCGAAGTGATTCATTTTCCTTTTGAAGATCTTCATGAGCCGCTCTCAATTTCTCAAGTTCTTGCTTCCTTTGAAGATAATCATAGGAAAGCTTTTCATGAGTTGTTGAGAGAGTATCAAGACGATCTTCAAGTTCCTGATACTTAACGTGAAGATTTTTTATGTCTTCAATTAATGATTCAGATCGAGTCATTTCAGCACCCAACAGATCATCGCTTCTGTCTAACAGTTTTTGAATATGTTCCATAGCTTTTTGTTGTTCAGTTGCAATTTTAGCAAGTGTTTTGTAGCTGGGTTTTGAATCACAGTCAGAGTCATCGTCACTAGATGTTTGATAGCGAGTAGTGCGTGTGTTTACCTTGGCACCGTGTGCCATGAAGCAGTAGGTAGGAGTGGAGTCGTTCTTGTCATTTGCATCAGTGTCGGTGATGAAGTCATTGTCTTCAGTGTTGAAGATGGACTTGGCGACGTATGCTGTAGCCAGACTCGCAATGCCAGAATCAGACTCCTCCTCAGATTCCACCTATGCCTCCTCAGAAGCGGACTCCTCCTCTAAATCCATTTCCTTGCCAACAAACGCACGTGCCTTGCCAGATGAGCTCTTCTTGTGTGATGAAGACTTTGAGGAAGACTTGGAAGAAGACTTTGAGTATTTCTTTTTCTTCTTGTCGTCAGAATCATATTCCTTGCTCTTCTTCTTCCTTCTGTTCTCATTGTCCCACTGTGGACACTCAGAGATGAAGTGTCCAGTTTTCTTGCACTTGTGACATGTTTTCTTCTTGTAGCCATGAGCAGAAGCTTCATCATTCCTTGAGCTTGATCGTGAAGATTTTCTGAAGCCTTTCTTCTTGGTGAATTTTTGGAACTTCTTCACCAGCATTGCAAGTTCCCTTCCAATGTCTTCAGGATCATCAGAACTGCTGTCAGATTCTTCTTCAGATGAGGAAACAGCTTTTTCCTTCAAGGCACGAGTTCGCCCATAGTTTGGACCATAGATATCTCTTTTCTCAGAAAGCTGAAACTCATGTGTGTTGAGCCTCTCAAGTATGTCAGATGGATCGAGTGTCTTGAAATCATGACGTTCTTGAATCATCAGGGCTAGGATGTCAAACGAACTATCAAGTGATCTCAGCAGCGTCTTGACGATTTCATGTTTGGTGATCTCAGTGGCGCCGAGGGCTTGAAGCTCATTTGTGATGTCAGTGAGCCAGTCAAATGTGTGCTGGACATTCTCATTGTCATTTCGCTTGAAGCGGTTGAAGAGGTTGCGGAGAACACTGATTCTCTGATCTCTCTGGGTTGAGATGCCTTCATTGACCTTGGAGAACCAGTCCCAGACCAGCTTGGATGTCTTCAAGGCACTCACACGGCCATACTGTCCTTTTGTCAGATGACCACAGATGATATTTTTGGCAGTAGAGTCCAGTTGAGTGAACTTCTTGACATCAGCAGCAGTGACACCTTCTCCACCCTTGGGAACGCCGTTCTCGACGACATGCCATAGGTCGACGTCAATAGCTTCAAGATGCATGCGCATCTTATTCTTCCAGTAGGGATATTCAGTTCCATCGAAGACGGGGCACGCAGTGGAGACTTTGATTATCCCTGCAGTCGACATAGCTAAAACTCCAGGTGGTTAAACTGAATCACACAGAACAAGGGAGCACCTTGCTCTGATACCAATTGAAAGTGCGTTATATCGACTAGAGGGGGGTGAATAGGCGATTTTTATGAAAGTCTTCAAAACATGGAAGTTATGAAGACAAACAGTAAAGATATACCTATTACTATGCAGCGGAAGTTAGATTACACTAGGCAAGCCATGGTCAAGTATCAACAGAGTGAAAGCATAGTGACAAATAGCTGTAGTGTAATTAGGATCAAGTAGGAAGAAGTTATGAAGCCAAACAAATTATACAGTTACATTGTGAAGACAAAAGATAGAGCAAGCATGCAATGGCTTCACAATGAGTAACAGTAAGTAAAAGGAAGTGAAGATGAAACCAGTGACTCGTTGAAGACAATGATATGTTGGACCAGTTCCAGTTGCTGTGACAACTGTACGTCTGGTTGGAGCGGCTAGGTATTTAAACCTTAGGACACACAGTCCCGGACACCCAGTCCAGAACACGCAGCTCAGGACACCAAGTCCTCACCGTATTCTCCTTGAGCTAAGGTCACTTAGTCCTCGCCCAATCACTCTGGTAAGTCTTCAAGGTAGACTCCCAAACCTTCACAGACTTCGTTCACTGGCAATCCACAATGTCTCTTGGATGCTCTGAACGCGACGCCTAACCGTCTGGAGGATTCACAGTCCTCAAGTGTAATAAGTCTTCATATCACACAGACAAGAAGACTTAAGTGATGCCCAATGTTCTCTGGCTCTGGGTGGTTAGGGCTTTTCTCCTCGCTAGGAATTTTCTCTCAAAGGCTTCGAGGTGGGTTGCTCTCAAACGACAAAAGCCGTGCACTGAAATCTGAGCATCCAACCGTTTATGGTTGCAGGGGGTGGGCTATTTATAGCCACTTGGCAACCCGACCTGATTTGTCCGAAATGACCCTGGGTCACTAAGGAACTGACACGTGTCTCAACGGTCAGATTTCAAACTCTCATGGCAACTTTAATTGGGCTACAAGCAAAGCTGACTTGTCCGGCTCTGGACAAGATTCGCTCTCATTGTCTTCACTCGAAGACATAGGTTTTTGGTTTAGGCATCACTTCAGTCATTCTGACTGGTTCTCCTGGACCCCACTTAACAGTACGGTGGTTCCTATGACTCAACACAAGAGAAAAAGAACTACGAAAGATCTAAGTCTTCGAGCTCCATAGGCTTCATAACATGTCTTCTTTTGTCATAGTCTTCAATGTGAATATCTTCATATACCACCTTTGGCTTCAATGTCTTCATACATTTTTAGGGGTTATCTCTGGTAGTAAAACCGAATCAATGAGGGACTTCTACCTGTGTTATCCTGCAATTCTCACAAACACATTAGTCCCTCAACTAGGTTTGTCGTCAATACTCCAAAACCAACTAGGGGTGGCACTAGATGCACTTACATAGCCCAGCACTACTGCTCAGAACACTTGACTGGCCGGCATGTGTTTCACTTCGTTCCTGTGTCTGTACCTTCGGGGAAATGTCACGCGGTGACATCCGGAGTCCTGCCTAGCCTACTACAGCCCGGGTTACTGGAGTCCTGTTAGCCCAGTGCTACAGCCCGAATTCATATGTTGTTGACCGACATGCTCGATGTGACTCATGTATGCATGTCCCCATAGGTTAGCACCACTTTGGGTTCACGACTAGCCATGTCAGCCCGGGTTCTCTGTCATATGGATTCTAGCGATACTATCATATACGTGAGCCAAAAGGCGCAAACGGTCTTGGCCATGGTAAGGCGACACCCATGGAAATACCGTGCGTGAGGCCGCAAAGTGATATGAGGTGTTACAGGCTAGATCGGTGTGACTTAGAATCGGGGTCCCGACAGCTTTGGTATCAGAGCCTGACTGCCTGTAGATTTTCCAAGCCAACCTGGTCGAAGTTGAGTCTAGAAATTCTTTAGTTATGTAAGGGAATTGATTATGGAAGGGAACGTAAGGCTCTTTTTACTCCTTATATCTCATGCCCTTCTGATCCGAGTCATCCTATCCTTCCTACGGGGTTAAGGAACTAGGCTTTCTTTTATGTCTATCAGGATCACGTGTTACTACTCTGTAGTCTCTTAGGATTGGTTGATCAGAGTCATATCCCAGTTCGAGTACTTCCGGTGTAGCCTGTTTAGTAACATTTCAGAGCCTTGAGTGATGATGTTGATTATGTTATTACCCCATTTTAGCTGGATGTCTCATTCTGAGCATTTTACTGCCCTTATGCTGCCGGAATTGTCCTAGGAGTTTGAGAGATACTAAATTTCCTTGTGCTACATGTTGCATCCTATAGTTGTTGTTGACCTCGTCCTTGGTTCCGCTTCTCAGGATGTCGTCAGTTAACCGAAGTTCTGTTGCTCGTTGCCTGAACCACGGAGGTGGTAGGGATGAGGAGGATCCTCCCGACCAACCTTCGTTGGCAGAGTTCATGTTAGAGATGGAGAGGAACAAGCGTGAGTCTAACCGCTTGTTACCATGTATCGAGGAGAACACCGCACCCCAGTGCAAAGAGTCAGCGACCATCCAGGACTTCATTGGCCTGAAACCACCGACCTTCCATCATTCCATTGAACCACTTGATGCAGATGACTAGCTCCGTAGTATCACACACAAGCTGCATTCTGCGAATGTAGCTGAAGGTGACAAGGTCACCTATGCTGCTTATCACCTGGAAGGTCCTGCTAGTATTTGGTGGCAGAACTATGAGGCTATGCTTCCAGCTGGCCAGATACCCACCTGGAGAGATTTCATTGAGGCTTTTGCGAGCATCACATTCCTCAGGATCTCATTGACCGCAAGAGAGAAGAGTTTTGTAGTTTCACCCAGAGTAAGATGGCTGTTGATGCTTATAGTAGAGAATTTGAGAACCTTGCCCGCTATGCTACAGAAGAAGTGTCCACAGATGCCAAGAAGTAGGCTAGGTTCCGGAAGGGTCTCAACCCCAAGTTGCATCGTGATCTCCACTTGCATCATTGCAATACATTCCACGCTCTTGTGAACAAGGCCGTTAATGCAGAGACAGCTCAACTCACCTACGAGGAATCTCGTAAGCACACCCATGATTTGGGTTCTTCCTCCGGTTGTAGTTCTCAGAAGCGCCGGATTTGGGTTCCGAACTCCGCTCTTCCACCCGGTTATACACCAAGGCCTTCTTGTGTGGCACCTCACCCAGTTCAACCATATGCTACACCCATGCCTATTGGTAGACCACTTGTCAATGCGGGTCCTTGTCCTACCTCCAAGATTTGTTACAAGTGCGGAGAGCCAGGCCACATTGCCCGTATTTGCACTCAGACCCATGTTGCTCCACCCCAGCCCGAGAAGTCTGTTGGCCGTGGTAGTAAGCCTTCACACCAGATGATCAGTGCCAAGTCAACTCCCACTGAACTTGGACGTGTGCATCACGTCTCAGCTAAAGACGCTCATGATGATCCAGATGTCGTTCTTGGTACACTCCTTGTCAATTGTCACCCAGCTTCGGTTCTATTCGATACCGAGGCATCTCACTCCTTCATTTCCGAACGTTATGCCCGTTTGCATGACATGTCATTTTGTGATATGCCCTCCCCACTACTCATTCAAACTCCTGGATCCAAATGGCAAACTTCTAGGATAAGTTATGGCAATGAAATACATGTTGACAGACTTGTATTCCTAGCTTCCTTGATATCCCTTAAGTCTTCAGATATTAACATCATCTTGGGTATGGACTGGATGAAATCTCATTACGCCAAGATTGATTGTTACACCAGGTCTGTTCAGCTCACACACCCCTCTGGCAAGATAGTCACTATCTCCACCAGAATTGCAAAGCGTAAGCTTTATTCTCTTAATGCCAGCCCTCTTCCAGACCTTGGGGATATCCCGGTAGTCCGTGACTTTCCGGATGTCTTTCCAGAAGAACTGCCAGGTGTTCCACCTGACAGATATGTAGATTTTGTTATAGATCTTATCCCCGGAACCGCCCCAATTTCTAGGAGACCTTACAAGATGGGACCCTTAGAGCTAGTCGAGCTTAAGAAACAACTCGATGAATCCTTGCAAAAGGGTTTCATCCATCCTAGTTCTTCTCCCTAGGCTTGCCCCGTCCTCTTCATCAAGAAGAAGGATGGTACGGACCGAATGGTTGTAGATTATCGTCCCGTTAATTTGGTCATGATAAAGAACAAGTATCCACTCCCCAGGATCAATGATCTGTATGATCAGCTCGCTGGATCCTCAGTCTTCTCCAAGATGGATTTGAGGTTAGGCTACCACCAAATCAAGATCAGAAATGGGGATATTCCTAAGACGGCTTTTGTCACTCGTTATGGTCAGTACGAGTACACCGTCATGTCCTTTGGTCTAACCAACACTCCAGCTACTTTCTCTCGCTTGATGAACTCGATCTTCATGGAGTACTTAGATAAGTTCGTCGTGGTTTACCTCGATGATAACGAGGAAGAGCATGCCGAACATCTTAGACTTGTGTTAGAAAAACTCAGAGAACACCGCCTTTACGCCAAGTTCTCCAAGTGCGAATTTTGGTTGCCAGAAGTGACCTATCTCAGCCACGTAATCTCTGGTAAGGGCATTGCTGTCAATCCTGAAAGAGTTCATGCCATTCTTGATTGGACTCCACCTGAAACTGTTAAGCAAGTTAGGAGTTTCCTTGGCCTAGCCAGTTATTGTCGCCGCTTCATTGAGAACTTCTCCAAAGTGGCCAAACCTCTCACGGAACTTCTCAAGAAAGATAAAAAGTTTGAGTGGTCCCCACAGTGTGAGCATAGTTTTCAGGAACTGAAAAGACGCCTGACTTCTGCTCCCATACTTGTGCCACCGGACTTCACTAAGGACTTTGTTATCTATTGTGATGCCTCACGACAGGGACTAGGTTGCATTCTTATGCAAGATCACCATGTGATTGCCTATGCATCTCGACAGTTGCATCCACATGAGGAGAATTATCCTACACATGATCTAGAGCTTGCAGCCGTAGTCTATGCACTTAAGACATGGCGACATTACCTTCTTGGTAAACGTTGCGAGATTTACACCGATCACCAGAGTCTCAAGTATATCTTCACCCAACCAGATTTGAACCTTAGGCAAAGACGTTGGTTGGAGTTGATCTCAGATTACGACTTAGGGATTACCTACACCCCGGGCAAGGGAAATGTCATGGCTGATGCGCTAAGTCGTAAGTCCTATTGCAACAATCTCATGTTGCAGCAGGGCCAACCACTTCTCCATGTGGAATTCTGTAAGCTTAATCTCCACCTTGCTCCTCACAGATTCCTTTCTACCTTGGTGGCGAAACCTACTCTTGTGGATCAAATCATCTCTGCTCAGCAGTAGGATACGGGAATTTCCCGGATCAAGAGAAACATTAACAAAGGAGTTGGTGGTAGTTTCTCTATAGATGATCGTGGTGTTGTTTTCTTTGAGAGTCGCTTGGTGGTTCCCAAGAATCAACATCTTCGACAATTAATCCTTAAGGAGGCGCATGAATCTCCTCTCACGATTCATCCCGGTAGTACTAAGATGTATCAGGACCTACGCCGGAGGTTCTGGTGGACTAGGATGAAGAGAGAAATTGCTTAGTTCATTGCTAACTGTGACGTTTGTTGTCGCGTTAAGGTAGAGCATCAAAGGCCTGTTGGCACCCTTCAACCTTTAGCTATTCCTGAGTGGAAATGGGATAAAGTTGGTATGGATTTCATCACCGGTTTTCCCAGGACCAAGAGAGGGAATAATGCTATCTTCGTAGTCATTGATCGTCTTTCCAAAGTGGCTCACTTCCTACCTGTTCGAGAGAGTATCACTGCTAGTCAGCTTGCTGACTTATATATTTCTCGAATAGTGTCACTTCATGGTGTTCCACTAGAGATCAATTCAGACCGTGGTAGTCTTTTCACTTCTCATTTCTGGGAGAGTTTCCAAACTGCTATGGGCACCCATCTTTCCTTCAGTACCGCTTTCCACCCTCAATCAAGTGGTCAGGTGGAAAGGGTCAACCAAATTCTCGAAGACATGCTTAGAGCTTGTGTTATCTCATTCGGTATGGATTGGGAGAAGTGTCTTCCCTTCGCCGAGTTTGCTTATAACAATAGCTACCAATCCAGCCTCAAGAAAGCTCCTTTTGAGGTTCTGTATGGACGAAGATGTCGAACACCTTTGAACTGGTCAGAAACTGGTGAAAGACAATTCTTTGGACTGGATATGATCTAGGAGCCAGAAGAGCAAGTTCGCGTCATTCGTGAGAATTTGAAAACAGCCCAATCTCGTCAAAAGAGCCAGTATGACCGTCGTCATAAGGAAGTGGCTTATGAAGTTGGCGACAAAGCTTATCTTCAGGTTACCCCTTTGAAGGGTACCCATCGTTTCGGTATCAAGGGCAAGTTGGCTCCTCGTTACATTGGTCCTTTTCGCATTCTCGCAAAATGAGGAGAGGTTGCCTACCAGTTGGAGCTACCCCCAAATCTTTCTTGAGTACATGATGTCTTCCACGTCTCTCAACTCAGGCGTTGCTTCTCGAATCCCATCCGCGGAGTGGACCATGAAACGCTTGATCTCCAAGATAACCTCACTTATCGAGAGTACCCTGTTTGCATCCTTGATCAAGCAAAGCGTGTCACCCGACGTCATAACATCAAGTTTCTCAAGGTTCAGTGGTCTCATCATTCCGAGAGAGAAGCTACTTGGGAGCATGAAGATCGTCTTCAACTTGAGTACCCCGCTTTCTTCCCGCCGACTCCTGAATCTCGGGACGAGATTCTTCCGAGTGGGGGCGAGTTGTCACATCCCTAGTTCTGGTATGACCTAGGCTAGCTAGTCATGTGTGCATCACGTTTAAATTTCATTTAAATTTGAAATGGGGATTTGTAAAACCCTCAGAAATCATTTCTGGAAATGACCCAGATAAAAAAATTGCTCCAAAAGGGTCCAAGAAAATGTTCATGTCTCTCTCTGAAAATATTGGGCAGAGGTAAAATTCAAACCAATATTTTTAGGAGCTCATAAATATTTATTTTGGCCATTTGGAATTAATCCAGTAATTATTTGCGTTGGGTAAATATTTATATATATATATATATATATATAATATTGTCCAATAATTCTGAATTTTGGTGAGGGGCTTTGGAATAATCCCTTAGGCCCTGCAAAAATTGTCAGAATTAAATAAAATGATTTGGTATCTTTATTAAATCAAAACAAAGGTCAAAAAATAGAAAAGAAAACAAGAAATAAGAAAACTTTTACCTGACTTACCTGGCGCCCCACCCCGGCCCAGCAGTGGCCCGGCCCAACTGGCCGTTGCCAGTCGTCTCCCTCGGCAGGAGGCAGCGGCGAAAGGGAGCACGGCGAGCGTGCTGCCCGCCAGGCAGCTGCTTGCTGCCTCCTCTCCTTCCTCGGCGTTGTCCACCCCCGAGAGCTCCACCGAGCCCCCTAGCCTCTCTCACTTCCCTAGTTCTCTCCTCTCTTCCCCCTCGCCCTCTCTCGCGCGGCCGAAATCGCCGTCGCCGCCGTCCACAGCCACCATGGCCTCGGCCACTGCCGCACCTCCCCGACACGCTTCCCAGCTCCACCGCGACCCCTTCTCCCTACTCACCGAGCAAAGCAACCGAGCGAGCTCCGCTTGATCCTCGGCGCCGTCATCATCATCTCTGGCCGCCGGAGATCGTCCTTCCCGCCCCGCCGACTCCAACCTTCCCCGAGCTCCCCGACGACGCCCGCCGGTCCCCTGTGAACCCCGCCGTCGTTCCCCCTACTCCCCTGCCCTTCTGCGCCCTCTAGCCCCTCTGCCGCACGCCACCGAACTCCGGCCGCCGCCGCGAGCCTCGCTCCGGCGAGCTCCGCCGCCCCCGCAACCTCCTGTCGCCTCCGCCGGATGCGCATGAGTGCCAGGAACCCACAGAGCCCCTCCGCGCAGCGTTTGGTCGCCGGAGGGCGAAACCCGAGCCGTTCTGCCGTCGTTGACCTCGCCGGCGGCTGAACTCTGCCGTATCGACATGGCAGCGTCATTAGCGGCTAATGGCACCACTAATTAACCCTTTCAGTGACACCGACAGCTGGGCCCCGCGCCTAATTAACTTTGGTTTTCTTAAAAAATTAGCTTATAATCCAGCGGGACCCACGCGTCAGGGTTGACTTGCTGATGTGTCCGTTGACCTGACCCCACCTGTCGGTGACCCAGACAGCACCGTGTGACTGACCAGTGGACCCCACTGGTCAGGTTTGACTTGGTCAGCGCTGTTGACTTGCTGACGCAAGCATGACGCTGTGCTGACGCAATATATCATTTTCTGGTATTAAAATAAATCAGGAAATTCCAGAAAATGTTCTAAACATCAAAACTTCATAGAAATTCAACCATAGCTCAGATTTTTAAATAATTTATATATGAAAAATGATCAGAAAAATTCAATCTATCCATCTGTACCATTTTCATGCATGAAAAACCAATCTGTACATTCTGTATAAGGGAAACACTAACATGGCATATTTAAGAGCTTATGTTAAAGATGCATTTGAATCTTTAGTTCAAATGAACTTTAACAAATTGAATGCTGGTTGCATTAGCTCAAACAACATCACATCTTCATGCCATGTTCATGCATCATATTGTTGCATATGTTTGTGTATTGATTGTCGACACCGTTCCTTCTCGATAGGTCCTGCTCCGGAGACCGATCCAGAGTATCTATCTGTGGAGCAGTGCCCCCCTGTTGATCTACCAGGCAAGCAAACCCCCTTGTTCATTCCGACATGATCCCACTCTCTCGCTCCTGCTCTCTTTTATTGCATTAGTACAACAGCGAATCAACTGCTACTTTATGCTGCGGTAGTTGAACCCATTCCTTTGCATGACCTGTCATTGCCACATTAAATAGCTGAAACCCACTAGCATGTGTAGGATCTGACTGAGCCATGTTGTGTTCTCGCCATGCCATGCCTGCTATTGCTTAGAGTTGTGTTAGGTCTGATTCATCGGGCATGAATTGGAGTGGTATGATATGTTCTGGTGCTGAGAGTTAAGCGTGTGAACACGATTTGGTAAAGGTAGCGGTGAGAGGCCATGTAGGAGTACATGGTGGGTTGTCTCACTGGAACTGTCCTTAAGAGCTATGTTCTGTGTAAGTTGTCCAATGACTAATTACTACCACACATTGGGCTCCGGGCGCTCCAAGCTCTCTTGATTTATTAGCCAACTTGATCTCTGTCCAGGAGTTGCAAATAGTTTCTGGTGTTTGTAGGTAGTGTTAGTAGTCTACCAAGTCGCACTCGGCCAGGTGGGCTTGGGACAGACTAGGCACAAGTGGCACGGTGTACCAAGCGTAGATCCATCCGGCGAGGTGGGCTTGGGAACCCTGCACACATCGTTTGGGGCCGTGAGCGACACCCCGGCCGGATCTCCTTGCGGATGGAACCCGAATAGGCGATAAACCTAGACTAGAGTCTTGTGTGGTTAGTCAGGTCGTGGCCGACACCCTCGCCAGGCTTCCGCTTGAAGGTTGCTGAGATACATGACGTGTACATGGTGATAAGTGGTGAGAGCGTGTGTGAAGAAGTACACCCCTGCAGGGTTATCATGATCTATTCGAATAGCCGTGTCCTCGGTTATGGACTTCTTGGATGCTTACGTGGTACATAGACAACTTGAAGTGGATACTCTAAAATGCTCAAGACAAGTGTGAGTGCTATGGATGGCCTTCTCGTAGGAAGACGGGAATGAATCCATAGTAGTGTAATGACGTGGTGATTAGTGGACTCGTGTGCGCCACCTCAAAAGAGTTACCAGCAGTCGTGGTATAGGGTAGCCACTGAGTCAAAGCTGGCTTGCTGCAACTAAACCCCACATTACCTTCTTGATACAAATGCATGTATGATAGGATCTGATGTAAGTCTTGCTGAGTACCTTTGTACTCATGTTTGCTTTATTTATGTTTTGCAGGTGAGACATCTATCTCACTAGTAGTACCGCTTGGACTTCGACGAGTAGCTTGTACCTCAGCTATGATCTTGATCGGATGTTGTAGATAGTCAGGCTCTTCAGCCTTTTTCATTTGTAGTTGTCTGTACTCAGACATGTAATGCTTCCGCTTGTTGCTTGTATGCTCTGAATGATGGGTCATGTGACCCCTGTTTGTATTTAATGCTATGTGGTTCTTCTGAGCCTTTATCTATCTGAGTTTGCATTATGTTGTGATGCCATGTTGTACCTCACATACTTGCATGTTATGCGCACGTGTGATGTGTATTGCTATGTGTGGGATCCGACAATCTAGTTGTTTGTCGTTGGCAGCCTCTCTTATGGGGAAATGTAGTCTAGTGCTTCCTTGAGCCATAGTAGTCCGCTACAGCCCGGTTCACCGGAGTCCTGCTAGCCCAGCACTACTGCTCAGAACACTTGACTGGCCGGCATGTGTTTCACTTCGTTCCTGTGTCTGTCCCTTCGGGGAAATGTCACGCGGTGACATCCGGAGTCCTGCCTAGCCTGCTACAGCCCGGGTTACCGGAGTCCTGTTAGCCCAGTGCTACAGCCTGGATTCATATGCTGTTGACCGACATGCTCGATGTGACTCATGTATGCCTTTCCCCATAGGTTAGCACCGCTTTGGGTTCACGACTAGCCATGTCGGCCCGGGTTCTCTCGTCATATGGATGCTAGTGATACTATCATATACGTGAGCCAAAAGGCGCAAACGGTCCCGGCCATGGTAAGGAGACACCCGTGGAAATACCGTGCGTGAGGCCGCAAACGGATATGAGGTGTTACAGGCTAGATCGGCGTGACTTAGAATCGGGGTCCCGAGAAAATCCCCAGAACGTGATAAAATATTGATTCTAATTGCATCAGATCAATAAACAAATTGTTTAGGTCATCCTATTTTGGTAGATTTTTTTGAGTTCCAGAAGTTTGCGTTAGTTACAGATTACTACAGACTATTCTGTTTTTGACAGAATCTGTTTTTCGTGTGTTGTTTGCTTATTTTGATGAATCTATGGCTACTAAAATAGTTTATAAACCATAGAGAAGTTGTAAGACAGTAGGTTTAACACCAATATAAATAAATAATTAGTTCAATACAATACCTTGAAGTGGTGTTTTCTTTTCTTTCGCTAACGGAGCTTACGAGATTTTCTGTTGAGTTTTGTGTTTTGTAGTTTTCAAGTTTTGGGTAAAATATTTGATGGATTATGGAACAAGGAGTGGCAAGATCGTAAGCTTGGGGATTCCCATGTCACCCCAAGGCAATCTAAGGACACCAAAAAGCCAAAGCTTGTGGATGCCCCGGAAGGCATCCCCTCTTTCATCTTCGTCCATCGGTAACTTTACTTGGAGCTATATTTTTATTCACCACATGATAAGTGTTTTGCTTGGAGCGTCTTGTATGATTTGAGTCTTTGATTTTTAGTTTACCACAATCATCCTTTCTGTTCACACCTTTTGAGAGAGACACACATGATTCGGAATTTATTAGAATACTCTATGTGCTTCACTTATATCTTTTGAGCTATATAGTTTTTGGTCTAGTGCTTCACTTATATCTTTTAGAGCACGGTGGTGGTTTTGTTTTATAGAAACTATTGTTCTCTCATGCTTCACTTATACTATTTTGAGAGTCCTACAAAACAGCATGGTAATTTGCTTTAATTGGGAAATTAGTCCTAATATGCTAGGTATTCAAGATTAGTAAAAACTTTCTTATGTGTGTGTTGAATACTAAGAAAAGTTTTATGCTTGATGATTGTTTTGAGATATGGAGGTAGTGATATTAAAGTTGTGCTAGTTGAGTAGTTGTGAATTTGAGAAATACTTGTGTTGAAGTTTGCAAATCCCGTAGCATGCACGTATGGTAAACGTTGTGTAACAAATTTGAAACATGAGTTGTTCTTTGATTGTCCTCCTTATGAGTGGCGGTCGGGGACGAACGATGGTCTTCTCCTACCAATCTATCCCCCTAGGAGCATGCGTGTAGTGCTTGGTTTTTGATGACTTGTAGATTTTTGCAATAAGTATGTGAGTTCTTTATAACTAATGTTGAGTCAATAGATTATACGCACTCTTATCCTTCCATCATTGCTAGCCTCTTAGGTACTGTGCATTGCCCTTTCTCACCTTGAGAGTTGGTGCAAACTTTGCCGGTGCATCCAAACCCCGTGATACAATGCACTCTATCACACATAAACCTCCTTATATCTTCCTCAAAATAGCCACCATACCTACCTATTATGGCATTTCCATAGCCATTCCGAGATATATTGCCATGCAACTTTCCACCGTTCCGTTCATCATGACACGTTTATCATTGTCATATTGCCTTGCATGATCATGTAGTTGACATCGTATTTGTGGCAAAGCCACCATTCATAATTTTTCATACATGTCACTCTTGATTCATTTCCTATCCTGGTACACCGCCGGAGGCATACATATAGAGTCATACTTTGTTCTAGTATCGAGTTGTAATCATTGAGTTGTAAATAAATAGAAGTGTGATGATCATCATTCATAGAGCATTGTCCCAATCAAAAAAAGAGAAAGGCCAAAAGAAAAAAAAGGGAGGCCCAAAAAAAGGGCAATGCTACTATCCTTTTTTACACACTTGTGCTTCAAAGTAGCACCATGATCTCTATGATAGAGAGCCTTTTGTTTTGTCACTTTCATATACTAGTGGGATTTTTTCATTATAGAACTTGGCTTGTATATTCGAACAATGGGCTTCCTCAAATGCCCTAGGTCTTCGTGAGCAAGAAAGTTGGATGCACACCCACTTAGTTTCCTTTTGTTGAGCTTTCATGCATTTATAGCTCTAGTGCATCTGTTGCATGGCAGTCCCTACTCACATCAACATCAATTGATGGGCATCTCCATAACCCGTTGATTAGCGGCGTTGATGTGAGACTCTCTCTTTTTTGTCTTCTCCACATAACCCCCATCATTATATTCTAGTCCACCCATAGTGCTATATCCATGGCTCACGCTCATGTATTGCGTGAAAGTTGAAAAAAGTTTGAGATTACTAAAGTATGAAACAATTGATTGGCTTGTCATCGGGATTGTGCATGATGAGACCATTCTTGTGTGACAAAAATGGAGCATGACCAAACTATATGATTTTGTAGGGATGAACTTTCTTTGGCCATGTTATTTTGAGAAGACATAATTGCTTAGTTAGTATGCTTGAAGTATTATTACTTTTATGTCAATATTAAACTTTTATCTTGAATCTTTTGGATCTGAATATTCATACCACAATTAAGAGGGTTACATTGAAATTTATGCTAAGTAGCATTCCACACCAAAAATTCTGTTTTTACCATTTACCTACTCGAGGACGAGTAGGAATTAAGCTTGGGGATGCTTGATACATCTCCAACGTATCTATAAATTTTTTATAGTTTCATGCTATATTATATTCTGTTTTGGATGATAAATGGGTTTTTATACACTTTTATATTATTTTTGGGACTAACCTATTAACCGAAGGCCCAGCCCAAATTGTTGTTTTTTGCCTATTTTAGTGTTTCATAGAAAAGGAATATGAAAGGAAGTCCAAACGGAATGAAACCTTCGGGAATGTGATTTTCTCAACAAAAATGATCCAGGGGACTTAGAGTGGGCGTCAAGAAACAATCGAGGAGGCCACGAGGCAGAGGGGCGCGCCTTCTCCCCTGGGCGCGCCGTCCACCCTCGTGGGGCCCACATTGCTCCACCGACGTACTTTTTCCTCCTATATATACCTACGTACCCCCAAACCATCAGGGGCATCCACGAAAACCTAATTCCACCACCGCAACCTTCTGTACCCGTGAGTTCCCATCTTGGGGCCTTTTCAAGCGTCCTGCCGGAGGGGGCATTGATCACAGAGGGCTTCTACATTAACACCATAGCCTCTCCGATGATGTGTGAGTAGTTTACCTTAGACCTTCGGGTCCATAGTTATTAGCTAGATGGCTTGTTCTCTCTCTTTGGATCTCAATACAAAGTTCTCCTTGATTCTCTTGGAGATCTATTTGATGTAACTCTTCTTTTGCGGTGTGTTTGTCGAGATCCGATGAACTGTGGGTTTATGATCAAGTTTATGTATGAACAATATTTGAATCTCCTCTGAATTCTTTTATGTATGATTGGTTATCTTTGCAAGTCTCTTCAAATTATCAGTTTGGTTTGGCCTACTAGATTGATCTTTCTTGCAATGGGAGAAGTGCTTAGCTTTGGGGTCAATCTTGCGGTGTCCTTTCCAGTGACAGCAGGGGCAGCAAGGCACGTATTGTATTGTTTCCATCAAGGATAAAAAGATGGGGTTTATAACATATTGCATGAGTTTATCCCTCTACATCATGTCATCTTACTTAAAGAATTACTCTGTTCTTATGAACTTAATACTCCAGATGCATGCTGGATAGCGGTCAATGTGTGGAGTAATAGTAGTAGATGCAGAATCGTTTCGGTCTACTTGTCGCAGACGTGATGCCTATATACATGATCATACCTAGATATTCTCATAACTATGCTCAATTCTATCAATTGCTCGACAGTAATTCGTTTACCCATCGTAATACGTATGCTCTTGAGAGAAGCCACTAGTGAAACCTATGGGCCCCGGGTCTATTTTCCATCATATTAATCTTTCATCACTTAGCTATTTTCTATTGCCATTTATTTTACTTTGCATCTTTATTTCTCTTTGTCATAAAAATACCAAAAATATTATCTTATCATATCTATCTGATCTCACTCTCGTAAGTGACTGTGAAGGGATTGACAACCCCTTTATCACGTTGGTTGCGAGGTTCTTATTTGTTTGTGTAGGTGTGTGCGACTCGAGCGTGATTTCCTACTGGATTGATACCTTGGTTCTCAAAAACTGAGGGAAATACTTATGCTACTTTACTGCATCACCCTTTCCTCTTCAAGGGAAAACGAACGCAGTGCTCAAGAGGTAGCATTGATCTTCTCCGGATTCGATACCGCGGTAGCCGCTCCTGATCACCCCGATGATCATGACTTAAATCTGTCATCGGGTTGCATCCAGGAGATCGCTCCTATAACTGCTCTGGCCCTAGAGCCGGAGCAGGCCGCACCATCCAAAGATGGGAGGATTAACCCCACCATGGAGGCCGCAGATTCCACAGCGTTGGAGCCGCACATGGACCTGGTCTCACTCGATGCCTATGCCACCAGAACACGGGACCTGTCTCCGGCTGTAGGTTCCGAACCACGCGAGCCCGCAGATGCTGAGCTTGATCGTTTATCGATCTTCGAATCCAGCGCCACAGACATCTTCCAGCACTCGCCTCTGGGCGATGTGCTAAACTCGTTAAAAAGTCTGTCCTTAGAGGAGGACTCTCATCCAAACTATATCTGGATCGAACTAGGGGCTGGCGATGGAGAATTTCGCTTCCCACCCGCCACCCACTTTATAGCCACGGTCGAGGATTTGACCGACGAACTTGGTTACGACTACGAGGACATCGATGGTATGGACGACGATGCCGGGGAAGAAGAAGACAAGAACCCGCCGTTCACCGGACGCTGGATGGCCACTTCCTCATATGACGTATACATGGTGGATGCACCAAAGGAAAACAGTAGCGACGACAAGGAAGACCCAGTTGAGGATAAACCTTCCGAAATATAGTCCAAGCGTCGGCATCAGCAGCGCCGCTCTAAGTCATGCCGCAGTAAAGATAGCAACACCGGCACAGGAGAAGATGACACTCCAGAAGGTGCCAAAGACAATGAAGACCTCGTCGACACAACAAACGAACAAGATGAACAGGAAGATGTGCAGGTTAGCCCTGTTAAACAGGCCAGGCATAAAGATTTGGAGGATGATAGTTACCTTCCGCTCTTCGAGGATGGCGTGAGCCTCAACACCAAGGATTTCATCGTGCCTGAGGAACCTGTTGAGCAGGAGCACTTCAAGCGCCAGCTAATAGCCACTTCAAGGAGCTTGAAGAAGAAGCACCAGAAGCTTCAAGCTGACCAGGATCTGCTCAATGATAAATGGACTGATGTCCTAGCAGCCGAAGAATACATCCTCAAGTGCCCAACCAAAATCTACCCAAAGAGTAAATTGCTACCTCAGTTCGATGAGGAGGCGCCGGAATATATACCACCATCATACAATGCAGCTGATCGACCACCGCATGGTCGGGACAAACGACAGCTCATGCCGAACACCAGCCTGCCCCGCCTCGTCACTCAGGCAAATGTAAATTCGCCCACGGCCATACATATGACCTCCGGTAGAACCTGAACAATAAAGCAGGACCTACCAGATCAATCTATGGGTCGCGAGGACGCACCTCGACACGTGACAACGGCCACCTATTCGGACGTGACAAACCCAGTCATGCGCAGGCCGAACACCACAGACAGACTCCATCAGAGATGCGTCACGATACGGCCCGATACAGAGGCCCGCACACCCTCATTGCTTCACTGATGAGGTCCTGGACCACGAATTCCCTGAAGGATTCAAGTCCGTGAACATAGAATCATACGATGGGACCACGGACCCCGTGGTGTGGATCGAAGACTTCATTCTCCACATCCATATGGCACACGGAGATGACCTTCAGGCCATCAAATACCTCCCTCTAAAACTCAAGGGGCCAGCTCGGCATTGGCTAAACAGTCTGCCTGAAAATTCCATCGGCAGTTGGGAGGACTTGGAAGAGGCTTTCCTCGATAACTTCCAAGGTACATATGTTCGACCTCCGGACACTGATGACTTAAGCCATATAGTCTAGCAGCCCAAAGAGTCCGCCAGGAAATTTTGGACAAGGTTCCTAACTAAAAAGAACCAAATCGTTGACTGTCTGGACGCTGAAGCTCTAGCAGCTTTCAAACATAGCATCCGCGACGAATGGCTAGCTCGCCACCTTGGCCAAGAAAAGCCAAAATCCATGGCGGCCCTCACGGAACTAATGACCCGCTTTTGTGCGAGCGAGGATAGTTGGTTGGCTCATAGAAAAAACAATGCAAGAGACGCCGGCACCCCTAAAGTTAAAAGTAACAAAGACAAGTCTCGACGCAATAGATACAAGCATTGAAACAGCGGTGACAACACTGAGGATACGACGGTCAACGCCGGATTCAGTCTCTAAATCCGGACGGCGGAAGAAGTCATTCCTAAATAACAATTCGGGCCCATCCAGCTTAGACTGCATACTTGATCATCCATGCCAGATTCACGGCACCGCCGACAAGCCTCCTAATCATACAAATAGAGAGTGCTGGGTTTTCAAACAGGCCAACAAATTAAACGCCGAGAACAGGGAAAAAGGATCGCAAAGAGAGGACGACGACGAAGAGCCACGGCAGCCGAACACAGGGGGACAGAAGAAGTTTCCCCCTCAGGTCAAAATGGTGAACATGATATATGCCACCCACATCCCCAAGAGGGAGCACAAGCGTGCGCTTAGGGACGTCCATGCGATAGAGCTAGTCGCCCCAAAATTCAATCCATGGTCGTCGTGTCCGATCACTTTCGATCGTCGGGACCACCTGACCATTATCCTTCATGGGGGCTCAGCCGCACTAGTCTTAGACCCAATAATTGATGGGTTTCACCTGACTCGCGTCCTTATGGACGGCGGTAGCAGCCTCAATCTGCTCTATTAGGATACAGGGCAGAAAATGGGCATTAACCCATCAAGGATCAAGCCTACAAGGACTACCTTTAAAGGAGTCATACCAGGTGTAGAGGCCCGCTGTACGGGCTCAATCAAATTAGAGGTTGTCTTCGGATCTCCGGACAACTTCCGAAGCGAGGAGTTAATCTTTGATATCGTCCCATTCCGCAGCGGCTATCATGCACTACTCAAACGAACTGCGTTTGCTCGATACAATGCAGTGCCACACTATGTTTATCTCAAGCTCAAGATGCCCGGTCCACGCAGCATCATAAAAGCCAATGGCAATACAGAACGCTCTCTCCGTACAGAAGAGCACACAGCTGCCCTAGCAGCAGAAGTACAAAGCGGCCTTCTCAAGCAGAACCTTCATTCGGCTACCGAGCCCGCAGACACCCTTAAGAGGGTCTGAACTACTCTGCAGTAGGAGAGCTCGGCTCGTCAGGAGCTCGACTAGCAATCCGGCCTCCGTCTCAGTCCCAATCAAGTGGTGGCATTCGTACCACGCGTACATAACTACGCACTTAAAATTCCATGGGCATTGATGGAGCCACATATAACTTGTGACCCATGGCACTGCTCAACCAACATTGGGTACACACATACTTTCACTTTTACTTGTTTTCCTTTCAGGTCTCAATCCCACAGGCCCCATCGGGGCGTCTGGTTCGGTCCTCTTGTAGGACAAATACACCAAGACGGCGAGAAGTGCGGACATAAGGGGAACTTTTTAGGTGATTTCGTTAACAATAACTCTACCTGTTTTCCAAGACCCATATGCAGCCATCCCCTGGTTTCGGCATGTTAAATAGTGTATTGCTTATTGCACTATTTGTATCAATGCGCCTTGACGTACTAATTACATTACAATGAAAACAGTTTGTAGCTAGAGCTTTAGGACCCCAGCTTTTCACCTTTACGTCTTGTCTGTTTTCTTTCTCTCTTTTCTTTTTCAGATTCCCTGTGGATAACCCCATCAGGTAGCACCCGAACACTTTGGTATGTTTGATGTTTGCTAGGGGCTTTATAGCACCTTACACTACGGCAACAAAAGTCTGAACACTTTCTATAAGTATAGTTCGGCACCCCGAATTTAGCATTATATGCATTGGCTCTGAATCATGTCTTTGGTCAATAGTTGGGTTGCCCGGCTCCTGTGCTTGCTACCCTACGTTCCACTACATTGGCTAGGGTAGTAAAGGGAGAACTACTGCGATTGTGTCCTGGTCTAAACCGGATGAGCACCTCAGTAGAGAAAGCCGAAAACTGACTGTCATGATGCGGCGAGAGCTGGTCAGCTGTTCGGAGGTCTCAAATCGTTGGAGATTTTTCCACATTTCATGAAGGATCGGTACTGCCCGATCAGACGCCGACATCGCTCTTGTTCGTATACCAAGGGATGTGCCTATGTTTTATTATAAAATTCCTATGGCTAAGTGGGGCCGTTCAAGCCGTATAGTCTGGTTGCCTGGTTCGTTGCGCTAAACAACTCCTTCAAGGACCATATAATTGGATCAAGATTGTTTAGATTCCATCCCGAACACCTCCGTACTACCTACGCGAGGGTTTAAGCCGACGACTGGTTAACCCTCAGATTTCATACAACACGGCCGCACAGGAGGAAACAATCAAACATAATAAAATTATATATTACAAAGCGGATTTGTTGTCATCATACAAGACAAAATAAGAGTGTATTCACTCAAAAATAATGTCCTGCCCACACTGCATGGCTACAAATACGAGACCCCTCGAGGACATCTGCAAAATAGCCCTCGGGTGTACGGTGCTCCTTGCCCTTCGGCAGCCCCTTGGTCAGCTCGATGGCGTCCATTTTCGCCCACCACATCTTGCAGCGAGCAAAGGCCATCCGGGCACCTTCAATACAGACCGACCGCTTTACGACCTCAAGTCGCGGGCAGGCACTAACAAGCTGCTTCACAAGCCCGAAGTAGCTACTGGGTACCGGCGCGGCAGGCCATAGACGGACTATCAGGTCCCTCATGGCCAGCTCGGCTGCCTTGTGTAGCTCGACCAACTGTTTCAGCTGGTCGCTGAAGGATACCGGATGTTCTGGTCCATGATATTGAGACCAGAACAGCTTCTCCGTCAAACTCCTTTCCTCGGCTCGATAGAATTCAGCAGCATCGGATACGCTGTGCGGGAAATCCGTAAACGTCCTTGCGGAGCACCAAATTCGGGTAAGCAACAGGAGCGTTCCCTTGATCAACTTGCTTTGCATAATGAAAAACTTACACGCATCAATCTTCTTAGCCGCCTAGAGTTCTTGGAGAGTGCTCTGTGCTTCGGCTCGAGACTCTTGTGCGCTCTGGCGAGCCTTGGCAAGTTCGGACGCCTGCGTCTTAGAATCACGCTCCAGGGACTCATACTTCTTAACGGCATCCTGAAGCTCTTGTTGCACCTCACTGACCCGGGCATCGTGCTTTTCGCGTGCAGTGTGTTCCTTGGCTGCTTTGCCCTCGGCCTCGGCTAATGCCTTCTTGAGGGCCGCCACCTCGTTTGTGGCCCCTAGCATAGTCCATGACACTTTATTCAGCATGAAGTATTCATCATTCCTAACATACACACACAGGTTACTGCATACCTTTGCTGTCCTCCAGCTCTGTCTTCACAAGAATGAGCTCTTCCTCGGCCTGCTCCAGGCTCCGCTTCAGTTCGGAGTCCTGCGCAATATGAGCGGCAGCAGCCAGCAGCGACTCCTGCTTATTCACATAGACATCATATGTTAGACTCCTCCGAAACTTGTTTTGATCCTTTGTTCGGCTTTTCTTTCCGAACACCGAACAGAGCATCAGGGGCTACTGTCTATGCTGTGATATTCTTTCTAAAATTATTATTACCTCAAAGCCTATTAAAAGGCTAGTGCATGCTTCGGCCAGTCCACTTTTGGCAGACTGAACCTTTTTTATCACCGTACCCATCAGGGCACGATGCTCATCTACAATGGAAGCGTCTCGCATCACTTACAGTAGATCATCCGGTGCCTCTAGTCGGACAGAGGTCACCAGCGTAACAGGCACACCCCCTCCTTTCGGGGAAGGTCGTTCGCTAGACTCTGGAGCCGTACAGGTCTCCGGAATGATATCCGGCTGAGGGCCGAATGGAACTCGACCCCCACCATCAGTCTCCATGGGGGTTTCTTCCCCCATGTGTTCGGCGCCCGTGGAGTCACCATTGGGCGCCGCCCTGACGATCTCTGGAGCCTCCCCTTTGTTGGGGAAGGCACTTTGGGACACCACCTCGTCATCACCCTTGGGTGAGGCAGAGTGAGCAGGTGGCGGCGACATGCTACCCATCTCCTTTGAGTCTAGCGAGCCCTCTATCGAGGACTGTGGAGAACCGTCGCGGGCCAGACTGCAATAGCATAAACTAAACATATTAATATTGCAAAAGGGAAGGGCCGAACATTTGGACAAGCGTAAGGTCTTGGGTACTTACGAAGCGGCCCGAGGCGTGGTCCGAGGCATTCGATCTGGACTGCTATCGACATGCCACGTGGAGTTATCCACGAGGGAGCCCTTCCCCCTCTTGGGTTCCTTCGCCTCCAGGTTTGTGGAGGCCACCATTTTCTTCCTTACCCCCTCAAGGGGGAGTTGTCTTCCTCCTCTTCCTCGTCACCGTCCTCGGCGACAAAAGGGTCAGTCTCATCTTCGAACGACAGTTCCGAAGAATCCTTTCGACGGAGGCCACTCCTGGTCCCCTTGGCTGCCTTTTTGGTCTTCTTCTCTGGAACGTCATAAGGCGCCGGGAACAACATCTTCGTCAGGAGTGGGGTCTCTTCATCTTTGGGTAGCGGGGCTGGACAGTTAATCCGCCTCGCTATGTCGACCCAGGTGTTGGAAATATTCCCTAGAGGCAATAATAAATTGGTTATTATTATATTTCCTTGTTCATGATAATCGTTTATTATCCATGCTAGAATTGTATTGATAGGAAACTCAGATACATGTGTCGATAAATAGACAACACCATGTCCCTAGTAAGCCTCTAGTTGACTAGCTCGTTGATCAATAGATGGTTACGGTTTCCTGACCATGAACATTGGATGTCGTTTATAACAGGATCACATCATTAGGAGAATGATGTGATGGACAAGACCCAATCCTAAGCCTAGCACAAGATCGTGTAGTTCGTTTGCTAAAGCTTTTCTAATGTCAAGTATCATTTCCTTAGACCATGAGATTGTGCAACTCCTAGATACCGTAGGAGTGCTTTGGGTGTGCCAAACGTCACAACGTAACTGGGTGGCTATAAAGGTACACTACAGGTATCTCCGAAAGTGTCTGTTGGGTTGACACGAATCAAGACTGGGATTTGTCACTCTGTGTAAACGGAGATGTATCTCTGGGCCCACTCGGTAGGACATCATCATAATGTGCACAATGTGACCAAGGAGTTGATCATGGGATGATGTGTTATAGAACGAGTAAAGAGACTTGCCGGTAACGAGATTGAACAAGGTATCGGGATACCGACGATCGAATCTCGGGCAAGTACAATACCGCTAGACAAAGGGAATTGAATACGGGATTGATTGAATCCTCGACATCATGGTTCATCCGATGAGATCATCTTCGAACATGTGGGAGCCAACATGGGTATCCAGATCCCGTTGTTGGTTATTGGCCGGAGAGTTGTCTCGGTCATGTCTGCATGGTTCCCGAACCCGTAGGGTCTACACACTTAAGGTTCGATGACGCTAGGGTTATTAGGAAGACTTGTATGTGATTACCAAATGTTGTTCGGAGTCCCGGATGAGATCCCGGATGTCACGAGGAGTTCCGGAATGGTCTGGAGGTAAAGATTTATATATGGAAAGTTGTTGTTCGGGTTCCGAGAAAAGTTCGGTTTTTTCCGGTATTGTACCGGGAAGCTTTCGGAAGGTTCCGGAGGTCCGGAAAATGTTCCACAACGTCCAATACAGTAGCATGGTCTGTAGGGGGCGCCTGACATTAATGGGCCAAGGGCACCAGCCCCCCCAAGGCCCATGCGCATGGGAGAGGGGAAACCCTAAGGGGGAGGGCCTCCACTTGACTTGGGAGGCACTCCTCTCCCCCTTGGCCGCCGCCCACAACCCTAGATGGGATCTAGGGGGACCGTCCCCCTCTCTCCCCACCTATAAATAGTGGAGGGGTGGGAGGGCAGCCACACCCTTGAACCTGGCGCAGCCCCTCCCCTCCATTACCTCTCCTCCTCTGCGTGAGCTTGGCGAAGCCCTGCTAGAGAACTGCCACTCCATCACCACCACGCCGTCGTGCTGCTGTTGGACTCTCTTCCTCAACCTCTCCCTCCTCCTTGCTGGATCAAGGCGTGGGAGACGTCTCTGTTTCGTACGTGTGTTGAACGCGGAGGTGCCGTCCATTTGGCGCTAGGATCATCAGTGATTTGGATCACGACGAGTACGACTCCATCAACCCCGTTCACTTGAACGCTTCTGCTTAGCGATCTACAAGGGTATGTAGATGCACTCTCCTTCCCCTCGTTGCTAGATTACTCCATAGATTGATCTTGGTGATGCGTAGAAAATTTTAAATTTCTGCTACGATCCCCAATAGTGGCATCATGAGCTAGGTCTATGCGTACTTTCTATGCACGAGTAGAACACAAAGCAGTTGTGGGCGTCGATATTGTCAATTTACTTGCTGTTACTTGTCTTATCTTGATTCGGCGGCATCGTGGGATGAAGCGGCCCGGACCGACCTTACACGTATGCTTACGTGAGACTGTTTCCACCGATTGACATGCACTAGTTAAATAAGGTGGCTAGCGTGTGTCTGTCTCTCCCACTTTAGTCGGATCGGATTCGATGAAAAGGGTCCTTATGAAGGGTAAATAGAAATTGGCACATCACATTGTGGTTTTTGCGTAGGTAAGAAACGTTGTTGCTAGAAACCTATAGCAGCCACGTAAAAACTTGCAACAACAATTAGAGGACGTCTAACTTGTTTTTGCAGCATATGCCTTGTGATGTGATATGGCCAAAAGGATGTGATGAATGATATATGTGATGTATGAGATTGATCATGTTCTTGTAATAGGAATCACGACTTGCATGTCGATGAGTATGACAACCGGTAGGAGCCATAGGAGTTGTCTTAATTTATTTATGACATGCGTGTCAACATAAACATCATGTAATTACTTTACTTTATTGCTAAAGCGTTAGCCATAGTAGTAGAAGTAATAGATGACGAGACAACTTCAAGAAGACATGATGATGGATATCATGATGATGGAGATCATGGTGTCATGCCGATGACAACGATGATCATGGAGCCCCGAAGATGGAGATCAAAAGGAGCAAAATGATATTGGCCATATCATGTCACTATTTGATTGCATGTGATGTTTATCATGTTTTACATCTTATTTTCTTAGAACGACGGTAGCTTAAATAAGATGATCCCTCACTAAAATTTCAAGAAAAGTGTTCCCCCTAACTGTGCACCGTTGCGAAGGTTCGTTGTTTCGAAGAACCACGTGATGATCGGGTGTGATAGATTCTAACATTTGAATACAACGGGTGTAAGCCAGATTTACACACGCAATACACTTAGGTTGACTTGATGAGCCTAGCATGTACAGACATGGCCTCGGAACACGAAAGACCGAAAGGTCGAGCATGAGTCGTATAGAAGATACGATCAACATGAAGATGTTCACCGATGTTGACTAGTCCATCTCACGTGATGATCGGACACGACCTAGTTGACTCGGATCATGTTTCACTTAGATGACTAGAGGGATGTCTATCTGAGTGTGAGTTCATTAAATAATTTGATTAGATGAACTTAATTATCATGAACATAGTCTAAATTGTCTTTGCAAATATGTTGTAGATAAATAGCTCATGTTGTAGCTCCCTGTTTCAATACGTTCCTAGAGAAAGACCAAGTTGAAAGATATTATAAGCAATGATGCAGACTGGGTCCGTAGTCCGAGGAGTGTCCTCACTGCTACACAGAAGGCTTACGTCCTTGATGCACCGCTCGATGTGCAAACCCCTACAACGTCGTCTGTGGATGTTGTGAACACCTGACAGACACATCCTGATGACTACTTGATAGTTTAGTGCACCATACTTTACGGCTTAGAATCAAGATTCCAATGACGTTTCGAACGCCATAGAACATATGAGATGTTCCAAGAGCTGAAATTGGGATTTCAGGCTCATGCCCATGTTGAGAGGTGTGAGAGCTCTGACAAGTTCTTCTGCCAACAAGATGGAGGAGAATAGCTCAGCTAGTGCTCAGAATGTCTGGGTGCTACAATCACTTAAATCAAGTGGGAGTTAAACTTCCAGATAAGATAGTGATTGATAGACTTCTCTAGACACTATCACTAAGCTACTAGATCTTCATGATGAACTATGACATGCAAGGGATGGAGTTGAGTTGATCCCGGAGCTGTTCGCGGTGCTTAAGACCGCAAAAGGTAGAAATCAAGAAGGAGCATCAAGTGTTGATGGTTTAACAAGACCACTGGTTTCAAGAAGGGCAAGGGCTAGAAGGGAAACTTCATGGATGGCAAACCAGTTGCCGCTCCAGTGAAGGAACCCAAGGTTGAACCCAAACCCGAGACTAAGTGCTTCTATTGTAAGGGGAACGGTCACTGGTAGCGGAATTACCCCAAATGCATGGTAGATAAGAAGGTTGGCAACTTCAAAGTATATACGTGTTATTAATGTGTACCTCACTAGTACTCCTAGTAGCACCGGGTATTGGATACCGATTCAGTTGCTATTATTGTTGACTTGAAGCAAAAGCTACGGACTAAACGGAGACTGGCTAAGGGCGAGGTGACGATGTGTGTTCGAAGTGTTTCCAAAGTTGATGAGATCACCATCGCACGCTCCATCTGCCTTCGGGATTAGTATTGAACCTAGATAAATGTTATCAGGTGTCTACGTTGAGCATGAATATGATTAGATCATGTTCATTGCAATACGGTTATTCATTTAAGTTAGAGAATAATGGTTATTCTGTTTGCATGAATAATACCTTCCATGGTCATGCACCCTATGTGAATGGTTTAGTGAATCTCGGTCGTAGTAATACACATGTTCACGCCAAAAGATGTAGATAGTACCACTTTCTTATGGCACTGACGCTTAGGTCATATTGGCGTAAGATGCATGAAGAAACTCCATATCTATGGATGTTTGGAGTCACTTGATTTTGAATCGCTTGACACATGCGAGCCATGCCTCATGGGCAGGATGACTAAGACCCTGTTTTCAGGTACAATGAAACGGGCAAGTGACTTGTTGGAAATCATACATGCTGATGCATGTGATCCAATGAGAATTTAAGTGTGCGGTGGATATCGCTGTTTTCTCATCTTCACTGACAATTTGAGTAGATATAGGTATATTTACTTAATGAAGCACAAGTCTGAAACGTTTGAAAAGTTCAAGCGATTTCAGAGTGAAGTTAAGAATCATCATAACAATAAGATCATGTTCCTATGATCTGATCAAAAGGGGATTTTCTGAGTTATGAGTTTGGCAATCACTTAAAACATTGTGGAATTGTTTCACAGTTGAAGCCACCTGGAACACCACAATGTAATGGTGTGTCCAGACGTCGTAATCGAACCCTATGAGATATGGTGCGATCTATGATGTCTCTTACCAATCTACCATTTTCATTTTGAGGTTATGCGTTAAAGACAGCTGCATTCACTTTAGATAGGACACCATCTAAGTCCGTTGAGACGACGTCATATGAACATTGGTTTGGCAAGAAACCAAAGTTGTCATTTCTTAATGTTTGAGGCTGCGATGCTTAAGGCTTCAGCCGAAGAAGCTCGAACCCAAAGTGGACAAACACATCTTCATAGGAAACCCAAAGGTGACTGTTGCGTACACCTTCTATCTCAGATCCGAGGGCAAATTGTTTGTCGCTAAGAACGGGTCCTCTCTCGAGAAGGAGTTTCTCTCGAAAGAATTGAGTGGAAGGAAGATAGAACTTGATGAGGTTGTCAAACCTTTACTTCAACTAGAGAGTGATGCAACACACAAAGATGTTTTCTGTGACGCCTACGTCTGTTGAATAGTGATCATGAAGCTTCGGATCAAGTTGCTATCAAACCTCATAGGTCGACAAGGATATGTACTACTCAATGGTACAGTAATCATGTCTTAGATATCATGTTGTTAGACAACAATGAACCTACGAGCTATGGAGAAGCGATGGTGGGCCCGTATTCTGACAAATGGTTAGAAGCCATGAAATCTGAGATAGGATCCATATAGCAGAACAAAAGTATGGACTTTGGTGGACATGCCCGTTGATCGGCAAGCCATTGAGATAAATGGATCTTTAAGAAGAAGACGGACGTGGGCGGTAATGTTACTGTCTATGAAGCTTGACTTGTGGGAAAGAGTCTTTTCACAAGTTCAAGGAGTTGACTACAATGAGAATTTCTCACCCGTAGCGATGCTTAAGTCCGTCGGAATCATGTTAGCATTAGCTGTATTTTTCGATTATGAAATCTTACAGATGGATGTCAAAACAAGTTTTCTTACCAGTTTTCGTAAGAAAAGTTGTATGTGATACAATAAAAGGTTTTGTCGATCCTAAGGATGCTAAAAGGTATGCTAGCTCCAGCAATCCTTCTATGGACTAGAGCAAGCATCTCGGAATCGGAATATATGTTTTGATGGAGTGATCAAAGCTTTTAGGTTTATACAATGTTTGCTAGAAACTTGTATTTACAAGAAAGTGAGTGGGAGCACTACAACATTTCTGATAAGTATATGTGGATGACATATTGTTGATTCGAAATGATGTAGAATTTCTGGAAAGCATAAATGGTTGTTTGAAGAGTGATTTTCAAAGGATGACCTGGATAAAGTTGCTTACATATTGGGCATCAAGATCTATAGAAATAGATCAAGACGCCTGATGATACTTTCAAAGAACGCATACCTTGACATGTTTTTGAAAGAGTTCAAAATAGATCAGTCAAAGAAGGGGTTCTTACCTAAGTTGTAAGGTGTGAAGTTGAGTAAGACTCAAAGATTGACCACGACAGAAGAAAGAGGAAGGACGAAGGTCGTCCCCTATGCTTTTGTCATAGGCTCTATACGGTATGCCATGCTGAGTACCGCACCTGATGTGTGCCTTGCCACATGTCTGGCAAGAGGGTACAAAGGTGATCTAGGAGTAGATCACCAGATAGCGGTCAAAATTATCCTTAGAGGAATAAGGAAACGTTTCTCGGTTATGGAGGTGATAAAGAGTTCGACATAAAGAGTTACGTCGATGCAAGCTTAACACCTATCCGGATAGCTATGAGTAGAGATACCGGATACGTATAATGGAGCAACAATTTGGAATAGCTCCAAGTGGAACATGGTAGCAGCATCTACGATATGACATAAAGTTTTGCGAAATACATAGGGATCTGAATATGGCAAGACCCGTTCACTACAACCTCTCTCACAAACATAACATGATCAAACCCAGAACTCATTGAGTATTAATCACATAGTGATGTGAACTAGATTAGTGACTCTAGTAAACTCTTTGGATGTTGGTCACATGGCGATGTGACCTGTGAGTGTTAATCACATGGCGATGTGAACGAGATTATTGACTCTAGTGCAAGTGGGAGATTGTTGGAAATATGCCCTAGAGGCAATAATAAATTGGTTACTATTATATTTCCTTGTTCATGATAATCATTTATTATCCATGCTAGAATTGTATTGATAGGAAACTCAGATACATGTGTGGATAAATAGACAACACCATGTCCCTAGTAAGCCTCTAGTTGACTAGCTCATTGATCAATAGATGGTTACGGTTTCCTGACCATGGACATTGGATGTCGTTGATAACGGGATCACATCATTAGGAGAATGATGTGATGGACAAGACCCAATCTAAGCCTAGCACAAGATCGTGTAGTTCATTTGCTAAAGCTTTTCTAATGTCAAGTATCATTTCCTTAGACCATGAGATTTTGCAACTCCCGGATAAGTAGGAGTGCTTTGGGTGCGCCAAACGTCACAATGTAACTGGGTGGCTATAAAGGTACACTACAAGTATCTCCGAAAGTGTCTGTTGGGTTGGCACGAATCGAGACTGGGATTTTTCACTTCGTGTAAACGGAGAGGTATCTCTGGGCCCACTCGGTAGGACATCATCATAATGTGCACAATGTGACCAAGGAGTTGATCACGGGATGATGTGTTACAGAACGAGTAAAGAGACTTACCGGTAACGAGATTGAACAAGGTATCGGGATACCGACGATCGAATCTCGGGCAAGTACAATACCGCTGGACAAAGGGAATTGAATACGGGATTGATTGAATCCTCGACATCGTGGTTCGTCCGATGAGATCATCGTGGAACATGTGGGAGCCAACATGGGTATCTAGATCCCGCTGTTGGTTATTGGCCGGAGAGTTGCCTCGGTCATGTCTGCATGGTTCCCGAACCCGTAGGGTCTACACACTTAAGGTTCGATGACGCTAGGGTTATTAGGAAGACTTGTATGTGATTACCGAATGTTGTTCGGAGTCTCGGATGAGATCCCGGACGTCACGAGGAGTTCCGGAATGATCCGGAGGTAAAGATTTATATATGGAAAGTTGTTGTTCGGGTTCCGGGAAAAGTTCGGTTTTTTTCGGTGTTGTACCGGGAAGCTTCTGAAAGGTTCCGGAGGATTCCGGAGGGGTCTGGAGGTCCGGAAAATGTTCCACCACGTCCAATACAGTAGCATGGGCTGTAGGGGGGCGCCCTAACCTTAATGGGCCAAGGGCACCAGCCCCCCCAAGGACCTTGCGCATGGGAGAGAGAAACCCTAAGGGGGAGGGCCTCCACTTGACTTGGGAGGCACTCCTCCCCCCTTGGCCGCCGCCCCCAACCCTAGATGGGATCTAGGGGGGCCGGCCCCCTCTCTCCCCACCTATAAATAGTGGAGGGGTGGGAGGGCCGCCACACCCTTGAACCTAGCGCATCCCCTCCCCTCCTATACCTCTCCTCCTCTGCGTGAGCTTGGCGAAGCCCTGCCGGAGAACTGCCACTCCATCACCACCACGCCGTCGTGCTGCCATTGGACTCTCTTCCTCAACCTCTCCCTCCTCCTTGCTGGATCAAGGCATGGGAGACGTCTCTGTTCTGTACGTGTGTTGAACGGGGAGGTGCTGTCCATTTGGCGCTAGGATCATCGGCGATTTGGATCACGACGAGTACGACCCCATCAACCCCGTTCACTTGAACGCTTCCGCTTAGCGATCTAAAAGGGTATGTAGATGCACTCTCCTTCCCCTCGTTGCTAGATTACTCCATAGATTGATCTTGGTGATGCGTAGAAAATTTTAAATTTCTGCTACGATCCCCAACACCAGGCCTAAGGAAAAAATTGATAGGAGAGCTTAGACTTATTTCTCACAATGCGCTAGTAAAGGTTATGACTTGAGAGCGTGAAAAAACTTACCGAATTAACTTGGCGCTTTGAGCTAAGCCCACGATCCTTGGTTATAGGAAGTGGCGTCTCGCCGGCCTTGAAGAGCACTTTCTAGATATCCTCGTGCGTTGTGCCGAAGAGCTTTAGTAGTGTCTGGTGCTTGGCCGGGTCGAATTCCCAGAAATAACAAGTCCGGCATTGGCATGGGAGGATCCGGCGGATGAGCATAACCTGGATCACATTGACAAGCTTAATCTTTCTGGATATCATGTTTTGGACGTACGTCTAGAGCCCTATTAGCTCGCCCGGAGCACCCCAGGTTAGGCCCTTCTCTTGCCAGGAGGTGAGCCACATCGGAACTCCGGATCGATATTGGGGGCCGCCATCCAGTTAGTGTCGCGCGGCTCGATGATGTAGAACCACCCTGATTGCCACCCCTTCATCGTCTCCACGAAAGAACCTTCGAGCCAGGTGACGTTGGGCATCTTACCCAACATAGCTCCTCCGCATTCTGCCTATTGGCCTCTCACCACCTTTGGCTTCACATTAAAGGTCTTCAGCCATAGGCCGAAGTGAGGTGGAATGCAGAGAAAGGCCTCGCACACGACTATAAATGCCGAGATGTTGAGGATAAACTTAGGGGATAAATCATGGAAGCCTAGCCCATAATAAAACATCAATCCACGGACAAATGGGTGGAGAGGGAATCCCAGCCCCGGACAAAATGCGTGAGGAACACCACTCTCTCGTGAGGCTCGTGGGTGGGGACGATCTGTCCCTTAGCCGGGAGTTGGCGAACGATCTCCTTGGCCAGGTATCCGGCCTCTCGGAGCTCCTCTATATTTTCCCTCTTAATGGAGGAGGTCATCCACTTGCCGCCGGCTCCGGGTCCGGACATGGTTGGGTGCTGGTTTGAATGAGGACTTGGGCGTTGGAGCTCGAGGACGGAGAGGCGGGAGGAAAGCGTGGGGGAAGAAAGGGGAATCTTATCTCCTTATAAGGGTGGTGAATATCGAACACCCCCCATTCGCCTTAAAATTCGCCCACTCCCAAGGCTGTGTAAATGGCACGGTGGGGTTAACCACACCCGTATTGATGAGAATCACGTGATAAGGGGACACGATCTATGCTTTGACAAGATGTGCCAATGACAACCGCATCTCGAAACGTGGGGCGAAAAATGGTTCGAAATTATAACCGGACAGGCGTGACGTCACATTACTAAAGTTGTCAGTGGATGGGACTCGTGAGTTATTATATTCTCTCTACGATTGTGTGCGGTGTGTGTTACAGGTCCGGACACAATCAATTTGTCTGAAGACTATTTGGGAGTTCGGAAGGAGGAACCCGCCTTGCAATGCCGAAGACAGCACTATGCGCCGGATACCTTGTCATTGAAGCCAGGTTCAGGGGCTATTGAGGGAGTCCTGGACTAAGGGGTCCTCGGGTGTCCGGCCTGTGTGACATGGGCCAGACTAATGGGCTGTGAAGATATGAAGACCGAAGACTGTACCCGTATCCAGATGGGACTCTCCTTGGCGTGGAAGGAAAGCTTGGCGAACAACTATGAAGATTCCATATTATGTAACCGACTCTATGTAACCCTAGACCCCCCCGGTGTCTATATAAACCGGAGGACTTAGTCCGAATAGGGGATACTCAATACCGTAGTCATACAGGCTAGACTTCTAGGGTTTAGCTATTATGATCTCCTGGTAGATCAACTCTTGTAACACTCATATTCATCAAGATCAATCAAGCAAGAAGTATGGTATTACCTCCATAGAGAGGGCCTGAACCTGGGTAAACATCGTGTCCCCTGTCTCCTGTTACCATCAACCTTAGACACATAGTTCAGGACCCCTACCCGAGATCCGCCGGTTTTGACACCGACACCAGGTTGTCACCTGACCGCTATGGTGAGTTCATGATCAAGTTGGTTTTTCCATAAACCATATTTTCTCCAAGAATCTATGCTGGATACCCTGAGCTAGTTGGTTAAGCCAAATAACAACTTGGAGAGTTGGAAGATAAAGCTTTGCCTAACTTAGTTCATTCCAAAGGGATATTTTTTTTGTATATGTGTTGAAGAAAAATGATTTTTTTTCATCGATTGATCCTCGTGATCAATTGTTAGATCTACTGCCTTGTACAAACTCTGACTTGAGCATGTGCTATCGTCAAGTCAAATCAGAACCAATGATGTTCTTAATGTTGTCTTACTCGTGGTTGATCCCTCGAGCATACACCATTACATCTTTTGGTCTGACCAATGCTATCACTGTGTTCACTTAATTGTGGAATTCCATCTTCATTGGAATTTTGAAGAATTGTTGTTGAGCCCATCAGCAACATTTTACCTTCTCCATGATTCATGTTGAACATTAAAGCTCGCATTGGAAAATTTGTAAGCATTATTTTCTTGTTCCGTTCATGGAATATATGTTTGGTGTAAGAAGTGGCTTCCTCTAATTCATGCGCATTTGATGTAAGTTGCCGCCGTGGATTCGAGAAAGATTGTTTTTGCTTCCTCTGGAATCATCCCAAGTCAGTCATGCATATGTGCGAAGTATTCTGTGGTCTGGAGACTTGCAACCTTCATTCTATATGTATCCCTAGCACACCAAGCCACTGACTGGTTTGTTCAAGGAGAAGAAGTTCCTTCTTAAGATCCGGACTTACGCAAGGGCTTCGTTATCCTCGATGATGGTTCCCCACCTAAACTCGGTAGTGTTTTGTTGTAAGACTACCATGTGGTCATGCTTGTCTGGTACAGCGTGTTCACATGTGTGTAGCAGAACCGACTCATGTTTTGGAGCTTGCTATCGTAGCTCATCTCCTGAGAATCTCGCAACATCACCTCATCGATTTGTGTTGAAAACTTTCTTTTTCTTCAGATATGATGAGTCTGAAGTATCTTGTTACCAACCAAATCTGAATCTCGGGCACATATGATGGTTGGAACTTTTTCCAAGGTCTATAATGTAGGTTCCAGTAAAGTGGCCGCACCTAGCCAGAAGATCTATTATTGTAGTATCTTGATTGAGCAAGTTTACCGTCTTCTCCATGAGGATCTCGTGCGACTTGTTCTGGAAGTTAACCATTATGGATCCTTGTGTTCCTGAAGTCCGACCTTTACTTGATGGCCATGTTGGTGCTTTAAGCATGATCATGGTACCTATAACATTAAGGAGAACATTAGAAGTGGAGTGCTAAATGTTTCTCGGTCGATCATCCATGTTTGTCCCTTGGCATTGCTATGGACAAACCTGAGAAAGTGTTGTCTTCCTTTTCATCTGCATCCTCCATCGTTATTCATCGTGGTAGTATGAAGTGTTGCCAAGATCTTGGCATAGGTATTGGTAAAACCCGGATGAATAAGGAAATGCTCAAGTTCTTGAAAGCATGCCCAGACACTAGGTTGTATCCTCGACATCAATTGGAATGTGCCTTCCGTTAGCCGAGTTGCTCTATAACTCTAGTTTCTTTCCAAACTAGGTATACCATTCTTTCGAACTCCTTCAAACGATCGATTGTGTTTTGCCTTAGGCTGGTATAGAGAGTTTCATCGCTCTATGCATCAAAAGTAATTCTTTTGCCACTTAAGGGAATAATTCTACAAGTCACCTTCCCAAGGTGCCCCGTTATGGAATCATGTCAGATAACTCCCCGCTACTTTTAAACCATGCACCATCTTACCCAAGCGTGGAGTTGCTGCCTACAAAATTGAACCTTCGTCATCTACTTAATTCCATCTCTCCTCATATGTGTTTTGTCTCTCAGCTCAAGCGATCTTTCTATGTCTCATCCCGTGAGTTAATCTTGTGACCATTAAGATGATCCATCTATGTAGGGTTATCTCGCTCTGTTGTCCTCGTGTTGGGTGAAGACCTCGAAAGCAAAGATGTCAAAATCAAGATGATGCAATGAATCAACATCTTTGAGAAGGGCAATTGGATCGAGAGGGTTGCGTTAGCTTTATGTCCCCTCCGTCTTCTTACCTCATGTCTTGAATCTCCGAACGAGATTCTTGTTTAGTGGGGGTGAGTTATTACAGCCCTAGAATTTGATCGCAGATAGTTGCATCTGCATCCACGCATCATGTTAAAATTTATGAAAGTTGAATTGATGTTAGTTGAAATCCTCACATATCATTCTCTGAAATGATCAAGTTAGAAATTTCTTCAAATTGATCCAAGAAAATGTTCATGTTAATCCATGAAAATATTAGCAAGAGGTGAAACTCAAACCAATATTTTTAGAGCATTAAATGTATTTATTTGGGGCAGTTGAAGTTAAATTATAATGTATTTGAATTGGATTTATTTCTGTTATAAAAGAAATACATGTCCAATTAATCTAAAACTTTTTGTGGGGCTCTGGAAATATCCATTTAATTCCCATATTAAATTTCAAAATTTATAAAAATGGTTTGATTCGAAAATCAAACCCAAAATAGTTGCAGAAAATAGAAAACAGAAAGAAAATGCAAATAGGGAAGGACTTACCTAGCGCTTACCTGACCAGCTTGGGCGGCTTGCTACTGTGCGGCCCAGCCCACAGTGCAGTGCCAGTCACCCTCAACCTCCCGCCAGGAGGATGAGAGGCGTGTGGCCACCCCATGCAAGCACGCACCCCGGCCACCACATACTTGCTGCCTCCCTCAAGACCTCTCGAACGATGCCACGCACGCCTCGTGCACAACCCTTTCACTCTCACCCACGTTCCCCTCTGTTCCGCAAGAACACGAGCCCGACTGAGCGAGCTCGCCGACGACGATCGCCGTACCCGTGGCCACCAGCCATCCCTGGCCCTTCCGCTGAGTCCAGAAGCTCCGCCGCGTATTCCTCACCCTCTCCACCGAGCTACGCCACGCCCGGAGGCCCTGCTTCATCACCACCATCATCGTCTTTGCCCCGGCTGCCGTGGATCGCCATTGTTGATTCATGGCAACCAACGCATCCCCGGCCTCGCCCTCGCCCTCATTAGCCTCGTTGTGAGCCCCCGCACCGAACCCCTCTCTCCCAGTTGCCGATTTCTTCCTCTAACCGCGGGCTCCATTGAGCCCGAGAGCTCGTCACTGTCACGTTCGTCATTGCCATAGCTGGCAACCTCGCTAGACCCAACCAAGCACGTAGTTGTGCTTAGCGTGCTCCCAGGAAGATATAGCACTGCTCACCTCTCTCTCTCTCTCTCTCTCTCTCTCTCTCTCGTACACCGTGGCGTCATGCCGGTCGAGCCCGTGCTCCGGCCGCTGCTGACATTGACACCGTTGTCGCCTCCATCCATCCTGTGGCCTCCTGCGTTGTTTCACTAGATGCGCGAGAGCTTGGGCTTCGCACTGGTGGTGACCGTCGTCCGTTTGGTCATCGGAAGGCAAGTTCCGACGCCCTACGCCTTGTCTAGCCGTCGCCGGCGGCTAACCCTGGCCGGCTGACGTGTCCAATTAGGCCACTAATTACCCTCCCTAGGCCACTGACATGTGGGCCCGGCCCTGCTATCAGTTTTAGTTTAAGTTAATTAAACTCTGTTAGTTAGCTGAGTCAATGACAGGTAGGCCCCATAGGTCAGGTTTGACCTGGACCGGCCCTGTTGACTTGCTGACATCATCATGATGCATTGCTGATGTAGTAATGTATTTTCTGGATATAGTTTAATTTTAAATATCCAGGATATTCCAGAAAATAGTTAGAACTTCAAAAATTCATATAAATTCAACCGTAGCTCAGATTGAAATAAGTTATACATGAAAAAATATCAGAAAAATTCAATCTATCCATATTTACCATTTTCATGCATTTTGGAACAACTTATAGTTGCTGAATTGGACAAATCAAATAAACGACATTTGAATTTCACATATGGAGTTTGAATTTGAACCTTGGGTTCAAACCAACTTCATTTAAATTGTTGCTAGTTGCATTAGCTCAAACACACTCATATTGATATGTCATGATCATGCATCATATTGTTGCATTCCATTGATAGTGTTCCCTATTGTTTGCCGGTGTTTGTTCCCTCTCAGTGGACGTTGTTCCGACGTTGTGATCGTTGACACCGATGAAGAGCTATATCATCTTCAGAAGTGTCAAGCAAGCAAACCCCCATTGAGCATTTCGATACAATCCCACTCTCTTGATCTTGCTCCCTTTTAATGCATTAGGACAACAACATTTCAACTGTTACATGCGGCGGTAGCTGAACCCCTTTCCTCTGCATGACCTGTCTTTGCCACGGTAAACAGGTGAAACCCAATAGCATGAGTAGGAGTTGTTTGAGCCATGATGTGCCTACTCATTCATGCTTTCTTGGTGTGCCTGCTATTTCTTAGAGTTGAGTTAGGTCTGATTCATAGGGGATGAAATGGAATGTGGTGAACTTGTTGAGAGCTAAGTGTGTGAACACGATTTGGTAAAGGTAGCGATGAGAGGCCATGTAGGAGTACATGGTGGGTTATATCATTGGGACCGTCCTCAGGAACTATGTTCTGTGTCTCTGATCCAAGACAGTTACTACCACACATTGGGCTCTGGTAACTCGGCCCCTCTCGGCTTATTAATCGCCTCGATCTCTGTCCAGGAGTTGCAACTAGTTTCTGGTGTTTGTAGGTAGTGCTAGTAGTCTACCAAGTGGCACCCGGTACAGGTGGGCTTGGGATAGACTAGGTGCAGTGGCACGGTGTACCAAGTGGCATCCAGATGGTGGGCTTGGAAACCCTGCTCACATCGTTTGGGGCCATGATGGAAACCTCGGCCGGAGTCCCTTGTGGATGGAACCCGAATAGGCCATAAACCTGGACTAGAGTCTTGCGTGGTTAGTCAGGTCGTGGCCGACACCATCGCCAGGCTTCCTCTTGAAGGTTGCCGAGATACATGACGTGTACATGGTGGTAAGTGGCAAGAGCGTGTGTGAAGAAGTACAACCTTGCAGGGTTAACATGATCTATTCGAATAGCCGCGTCCACGGTAAAGGACTACTAGGTTGCTTATGTAGTTCATAGACAAGTGAAAGTGGATACTCTAAAATGCATAAGATAAGTGTGAGTGCTATGGATGGCCTTCTCGTAGGGAGACGGGAGCGGATCCATAGTGGTGTATTTATATGGTGAATATGTGGACTCGTGTGCGCCACCTCAAAGAGTTACTAGCAGACGTAGTACAGGATAGCCACTAAGTCAAGCTGGCTTGCTGTAGTTAAACTCCACCACCCCTTTGTTGATACTGATGCATATGTGGCTAGTTCTGATGTAAGTCTTGTTGGTTACATTTGTACTCACGTTTGCTTAATTTATGTTTTGCAAAGAGACTTCAGTTTCACTAGTAGTTCCGCGTGGACTTCAACGTTTAGCTTGTTGCCTCAGCTATGATCTTATACCCTTGGGAGGGTCTTGTAGATAGTCAGCCTTCTCAGCCTTTTTCATTTGTAGTTGTTTGCACCCAGACATGGTTATGCTTCCTTTGCTTGTATGCTCTGTATGTTGGGTCATGTGATCCATGATTGTAATTTGTATAATGTATGACTCTTTGGAGCCTTTTGGATAAATACTCTGAGTCGTAGAGTTTTGTTGTGACGCAATGGTGTATTTGCACATATCGAGCATATTTGTGTGTATGATTTGAAATGCTTGGTATGTGTGGGATCCGACAATCTAGTTGTTTATTCTTGGTAGCCTATCTTATGGGGAAATGTCTCATAGTGCTTCCACTGAGCCATGGTAGCTTGCTACTGCTCCGGAACACTTAGGCTGGCCGGCATGTGTCCTTCAGGGAAATGTCACGCGTTGTTCCTTTAAGTCCTTGTAGCTTGCTACGACTTGGGTTCATACATTGATGACCGACACGTTTGTTGCTGGGTCAAGTATGCATGTCCATGTAAGTTAGTTCCACTTTGGATTCATTACTAGTCATATAGGCCCGGTTTCTCTGTCATATGGATGCTAGGGACACTATCATATACGTGAGCTGAAAGGTGCAAACGGTCCTGGGCCAGGTAAGGTGGCACCCGTGGGGATACCATGCATGAGGCCGCAAAGTGATATGATGTGTTACATGCTAGATCGGTGAGACTTAGGATCGGGGTCTCGATAGCTGGTTATTAACCAGAGATGTGTCTCGGTCATGTCTACATAATTCTCGAACCCGTAGGGTCCACACGCTTAACGTTTGATGGCGATTTGTATTATGAGTTATGTGTTTTTGTGACTGAAGTTTTTTTGGAGTCCCCGATGAGATCACGGACATAACGAGGAGTCTCGAAATGGTCGAGAGGTAAAGATTCATATATTGGAAGGTTATATTCGTACATTGGAATGGTTCCGAGTGATTCTGGTATTTTACCGGAGTACCGAGGGGTTACTGGAACCCCCCAGGGAAGTGTTGGGCCAACATGGGCCCAAGGGAGAGAGAGGGAAGCCCGCGGGGGTGCTCGTGTGCCCCCTCCTAGGGAGTCTAAATAGGACAAGGAGGAGGGGGCGGCGCCCCCTTCCCTTTCCCTCTCCCTCTCCTTCCTATTCCCTCTGGTGGAAGAATGGAAAAGGGGGGGGGGGCGAATCCTACTTGGACTAGGAGTCCAAGTAGGACTCCGCCCATGGCGCGCCCCTCCTAGGCGTCGGCATCTCTCCCCCCTCCTTTATATACGTGGGCAGGGGACACCCCAAAGGCATACCAAGAGTTCTATTAGCCGTGTGAGGTGCCCCCCTCCACAGCTTACTCCTCCGGTCATAGCGTCGTAGTGCTTAGGTGAAGCCCTGCGCGGATCACATCACCACCGCTGTCGCAACACTATCGTGCTGATGGAACTCTCCCTCGACCCTCTATTGGATCATCAGTTCGAGGGATGTCATCGAGCTGAACGTGTGCAGAACACGGAGGTGTCGTACATTAGGTACTTGGATCGGTTGGATCACGAAGACGTTCGACTACATCAACCGCGTTAACATAACGCTTCCGCTTTCGGTCTACGAGGGTACACGGACACACTCTCCCCCTCTCGTTGTTATGAATCTCCTAGATAGATCTTGCATGTTCATAGGATTTTTTTTGAAATTGCATGCTATGTTCCCCAAAAGTGGCATCCAAACCAGGTCTATGCGTAGATGATATGCACAAGTAGAACACAAAGAGTTGTAGGTGATAATAGTCATACTGCTTACCACCGCCAACGTCTTACTTTGATTCGGCGGTATTGTTGGATGAAGCGGCCTGGAATGACATTACATGATCGCATTCATGAGACTGGTTCCACCGACGTGCTTCGCACATAGGTGGCTAGCGGGTGTTTGTTTCTCCAGTTTTAGTTTAATCGAGTTTGACTACGGCCGGTCCTTGTTGCAGGTTAAAACAACACTTGACTCAGAATGTTCTGTCAATGAACATATACTCAAAATCTTTGGGTACCATAACCACTTGACTCAGCTGGGAGTTAATCTTCCTGATGATAGTGTCATTGACAGTGTTCTTCAATCACTGCCACCAAGCTATGAAGGCTTCATGATGAACTATAATATGCAAGCGATGGAAAAGACAATTCCCGAGCTCTTCACGAAGCTAAAGGCTACGGAGGTAGAAATCAAGAAGGAGCCTCAAGTGTTGATGATTAACAAGACCACTAGTTTCAAGAAAAAGGGCAAAGGGAAGAAGGGGAACTTCAAGAAGAAGAGCAAGCAAGTTGCTGCTCAAGGGAAGAAGCCCATGTCTGGACATAAGCCTGAGACTGAGTGCTTCTACTGCAAAGGGACTGGTCACTGTAAGCGGAACTGCCCCAAGTATTTGGCAGATAAGAAGGATGGCAAAGTGAAAGGTATATTTGATATACATGTTATTGATGTGTACCTTACTAATGCTCGTAGTAGCGCCTGGGTATTTGATACTGGTTCTGTTGCTCATATTTGCAACTTGAAATGGGGGTTACGGATTAAACGAAGATTGGCTAAGGACGAGGTGACGATGCACGTCGGAAATGGTTCCAAGGTTGATGTGATCGCCGTCAGCACGCTACCTCTACATCTACCTTCGGGGTTAGTTTTAGACCTGAATAATTGTTATTTGGTGCCAGCATTGAGCATGAACATTATATCTGGATCTTGTTTAATGCGAGACGGTTATTCATTTAACTCAGGGAATAATGGTTGTTCTATTTATATGAGTAATATCTTTTATGGTCATGCACCCTTGATGAGTTGTCTATTTTTGTTGAATCTCGATTGTAGTGATACACATATTCATAATATTGAAGCCAAAAGATGCAAAGTTAATAATGATAGTGCAACTTATTTGTGGCACTACCGTTTAGGTCATATTGGTGTAAAGCGCATGAAGAAACTCCATGCTGATGGGCTTTTGGAATCACTTGATTATGAATCACTTGATACTTGCGAACCATGCCTCATGGGTAAGATGACTAAGACTCCATTCTCCAGAACAATGGAGCGAGCAACTGACTTATTGGAAATAATACATACTGATGTATGCGGTCCGTTGAGTGTTGAGGCTCGCGATGGATATCGTTATTTTCTGACCTTCACAGATGATTTGAGCAGATATGGGTATATCTACTTAATGAAACATAAGTCTGAAACATTTGAAAAGTTCGAAGAATTTCAGAGTGAAGTGGAAAATCATCGTAACAAGAAAATAAAGTTTCTACGATCTGACCGTGGACGTGAATATTTGAGTTACGAGTTTGGTCTTCATTTGAAACAATGTGGAATAGTTTCGCAACTCACACCACCTGGAACACCGCAACGTAATGGTGTGTCCGAACGCCGTAACCGCACTTTATTAGATATGGTGCGATCTATGATGTCTCTCACTGATTTACCGCTATCGTTTTGGGGTTATGCTTTAGAAACGGCTGCATTCACATTAAATAGGGCACCATCTAAATCCATCGAGACGACACCTTGTGAACTGTAGTTTAGCAAGAAACCCAAGTCATCGTTTCTTAAAGTTTGGGGCTGCAATGCTTATGTGAAAAAGCTTCAACCTGATAAGCTCAAACCCAAATCAGAGAAATGTCTCTTCACAGGATACCCAAAGGAGACTATTGGGTACACCTTCTATCATAGATCCGTAGGCAAGATATTCATTGCTAAGAATGGATCCTTTCTAGAGAAGGAGTTTCTCTCGAAAGAAGTGAGTGGGAGGAAAGTATAACTTGGTGAGGTAATTGTACCTTCCCCCAAATTGGAAAGTAGTTCATCCTAGAAAACAGTTCCAGTGATTCCTACACCAATTAGTGAGGAAGCTAATGATGATGATCATGAAACTTCAGATCAAGTTAGTACCGAACCTCGTAGGTCATCCAAAGTACGATCCACACCAGAGTGGTACGGTGGTCCTATTCTGGAGGTCATGTTACTTGACCATGACGAACCTACAAACTATGAGGAAGCGATGATGAGCCCAGATTCTGCTAAATGGCTTGAGGCCATGAAATCTGAGATGGGATCCATGTATGAGAACAAAGTGTGGACTTTGGTTGACTTCACCGATGATCGGCAAGCCATAGAGAATAAATGGATCTTCAAGAAGAAGACTGATGCTGACATTAATGTTACTGTCTACAAAGCTCGACTTGTTTCGAAAGGTTTTCGACAAGTTCAAGGAGTTGACTATGATGAGACCTTCTCACCCGTAGCGATGCTTAAGTCTGTCTGATTCATGTTAGCAATTGCTGCATTTTATGATTATGAAATTTGGCAAATGGATGTCAAAACTGCATTCCTTAATGGATATCTTAAAGAAGAGTTGTATGTGCTGCAACTAGAAGGTTTTGTCAATCCTAAAGGTGCTAAAAAGTGTGCAAGCTCCAGCGATCCATTTATGGACTTGTGCAAGCCTCTCAGAGTTGGAATATACGCTTTGATAGTGTGATCAAAGCATATGCTTTTTTACAGACTTTTGGAGAAGCCTGTATTTACAAGAAAGTGAGTGGGAGCTCTGTAGCATTTCTAATATTATATGTGGATGACATATTGTTGATTGGAAATAATACATAATTTCTGGATAGCATAAAAGGATACTTTAATAAGAATTTTTCAATGAAAGACCTCAGTGAAGCTACTTATATATTGGGCATCAAGATCTATAGAGATAGATCAAGATGCTTAATTAGACTTTCACAAAGCACATACCTTGATAAAGGTTTGAAGAATTTCAAAATGGATCAGTCAAAGAAAGTGTTCTTACCTGTGTTACAAGGTGTGAAGTTGAGCCAGACTCAATGCCCGACCATTGCAGAAGATAGAGAGAAAATGAAGGTCATTCCCTATGCCTCAGCTATAGGTTCTATCATGTATGCAATGCTGTGTACCAGACCTGATGTGTGTCTTGCAATAGGTTTAGCAGGGAGGTACCAAAGTAATCCAGGAGTGGATCACTGGACAACGGTCAAGAACATCCTGAAATACCTGAAAAGGACTAAGGATATGTTTCTCGTTTATGGAGGTGACAAAGAGCTTGTCGTAAATGGTAATGTTGATGCAAGCTTTGACGCTGATCCGGATGACTCTAAGTCACAAACCAGATACGTATTTATATTGAATGGTGGAGCTGTAAGTTGGTGCAGTTCCAAGCAGAGCATCATGGCAGGATCTACATGTGAAGCGGAGTACATAGCTGCTTCGGAAGCAGCAAATGAAGGAGTTCATATCCGATCTAGCTGTAATACCGAGTGCATCGGGTCCAATAAAAATCTTTTGTGACAATACTGGAGCAATTTCCTTGGCGAAGGAATCCAGATTTCACAAGAGAACCAAACACATCAAGGGACGCTTCAATTCCATCCATGATCAAGTCAAGGAGGGAGACATGGAGATTTTCAAAATACATATAGATCTGAATGTTGCAGACCCGTTGACTAAGCCTCTTCCATGAGCAAAACATGATCAGCACCAAGATCCATCGGTGTTAGAATCATTACTATGTAATCTAGATTATTGACTCTAGTGCAAGTGGGAGACTAGAGGAAATATGCCCTAGATGCAATAATAAAGTTGTTATTTGTATTTCCCTATATCATAATAAATGTTTACTATTCATGCTAGAATTATATTAATCGGAAACATAGTACATGTGTGAATACATAGACAAACAGAGTGTCCCTAGTATGCCTCTACTTGACAAGATGGTTAAGTTTCCTGACGATAGACATGTGTTGTCATTTGATGAACGGGGTCACATCATTATAGAATGATGTGATGGACAAGACCCATCCGTTAGCTTAGCATTATGATTGTTTAGTTTTATCGCTATTGCTTTCTTCATGACTTATACATATTCCTCGGACTATGAGATTATGCAACTCCCGAATACCGGAGGAACACCTTGTGTGCTATCAAATGTCACAACATTACTGCGTGATTATAAAGATGTTCTACAGGTGTCTCCGAAGGTGTTTGTTGAGTTGGCATAGATCAAGATTAGGATTTGTCACTCCATGTATCGGAGAGGTATCTCTGGGTCCTCTCGGTAATGCACATCACTATAAGCCTTGCAAGCAATGTAACTAATGAGTTAGTTACGGGATGATGCATTACAGAACGAGTAAAGAGACTTGCCGGTAACGATATTGAACTAGGTATGAGAATACCAACGATCGAATCTCGGGCAAGTAACATACCGATGATAAAGGGATTAACATATGTTGTTATGCGGTTTGACCGATAAAGATCTTCATAGAATATGTTGGATCCAATATGAGCATCTAGGTTCCGCTATTGGTTATTGACTGGAGATGTGTCTCGGTCATGTCTACATAGTTCTCGAACTCATAGGGTTCGCACGCTTAACGTTCAATGACAATTTGTATTATGAGTTATGTGTTTTGGTGACCGAAGTTTGTTCGGAGTCCCGGATGAGATCATGGACATGATGAGTAGTCTCGAAATGGTTGAGAGGTAAAGATTCATATATTGGAAGGTTATATTCGGACATCGGAATGGTTCCATGTAATTCAGGTATTTTACCGGAGTACTGAGGGGTTACCGGAACCCCCCGGGGAAGTGTTGGGCCAACATGGGCCTAAGGGAGAGAGAGGGAAGCCCGCAGGGGTGGCCGCGCGCCCCCCTCGAGAGTTCGAATAGGACAAGGAGGAGGGTGCGGCGCCCCCCTTCCCTTTTCCTCTCCCTCTCCTTCCTATTCCCTCCGGTGGAAGAAAGGAAAAGGGGGGGGGGGGCTGAATCCTACTTGGACTAGGAGTCCAAGTAGGACTCCCCCCATGTCTCGCCCCTCCGGGCCGCCGGCCTCTCTTCCCCCTCCTTTCTATACATGGGCAGGGGACACCCCAAAGGCACAGGAAGAGTTCTCTTAGCTATGTGCGGTGCCCCCCTCCACATTTTACTCCCCTGATCATAGCGTCGTAGTGCTTAGGCGAACACTGCGCAGATCACATCACCATCACCATCGCCATGTCGTTGTGCTGGCGGAACTCTCCCACGACCCTCTACTGGATCAAGAGTTCGAGGACATCATCAAGCTGAACGTGTGCAGAACACGTAGGTGCCGTACGTTCAATACTTGGATCAGTTGGATCGTGAAAACGTTTGACTACATCAACCGCGTTAACATAACGCTTCCGCTTTCGGTCTACGAGGGTAAGTGGACACACTCTCTGTAACACCCCGAGACCATTGCGCCAGGTGTCTTCCAGTGATTCACCGTCGTTGCCATGTCTTTTGCTTGCGTGTCGCTTCTTTCCATGTCATTATGTGCATTGCATCATCATGTTTTCAAAACCTGCATCCGTCCGGGTTCCCCCAGTTCCTTCTGTTGTCCGTTCTGAGCCCAGTCACACTTGCACGCGCCCGCGGCATGTCCGAAATATTATTTTATAAGCAGCCGGAAAATGTTCTCGGAATGGGATGAAAGTTGGCGTGTGGTCTTATTATAGTGTAGATAGACCACCTATCAAGTTTCATCGCATTCGGAGTTTGTTTGACGCCCCAACGATTAACTATAGCGACAATATAGTCGGTCAAACGTCGGACGTTTTCGGTCTCCAGAAACAGTCGCCGGGCCTTCTCTCTTCTCTTTTCTTAGCCTGAGGCCTTCTGCACAGTCCACTACCTACCGCCACGCCCAAACTAACCTCTCCCGTCAGCCCGCGTCCCTCCTCGCGCGCGTCCGAAAGTTTTCCCAGACCCGACCCGGACTGTCGCCACCGTTGTGTCCGGATCATCCCCAAACATCTACAAAACGTCTCTGTTTTCTTATTTGGACTCCCTAGCTATTTTATTCGCGATCGTCCAATTGCGATCGGAGGGTCCTATTAGCCCCTAGCCTAACCTACCCGCTATATATATAGTCTATCCCTAGTCCATTTTGGACAAACCCTATTTTTCAGGGATCCTCCTTGCGCCGCCACTCTCTCTGGTTCCCCTCGGGATCACTAGCGAACCACCAAGCGCCTCTCCTGGTCTCCTCCTTGTTGTCCCATCGAACCAATCCCACCACACCGCTCCTCCTCAGTTTCTGCGTTCCCCAAACCAGCGCAGCCACCACACCCCGTCGAGCGCCAACGCAACAGCAGCAATCGAGGCCCCCTGCTCCTGCCTCCTCGTCGTCGTCCAGCAGCAGCAGCGGAGCTGCCGGATCAGGCCAGTGTCCCCTCGCGCCCTCTCCATCCCGTTCCCCTTCCCTAATCTCTCTCTCATGCCCCGGTGTCTCTCTGTTTTCTCTCTCTCAGGAGTTCTCTCATGGTGCTCGAGGAAGCAACCACCCTGCCGGGTGCCCTCGTCAGCGTCCGATGCCGTCGCGCCAGATCCGGAGGAGATCGGCGCTGCCGCGCCCGTTCCCGACCACCACAACCCTCTCCCACCTCACCTTCTTCATCTCCGTCGAGTCCCGACGTCGTGCCGCCATGCCCGCTGCGCCCCTGTCGAGCTGCTCTCCTTCTTTCGAACCAGGAAGAGGACGAGTGCCTTCCCTACTCGCATTGACCAGCCCTGCCTCGCTGACCCGCTTGCTCGCACGGGCTGGCCTCGCTCTGTGCCTCTTCGCGCCCCACCCGCGGCCCAGCAACTGCGCCGAGCAAGGCCCAGCCGACGGCCAGATCCGGCCCAGTGCACCCCAGCCCATGACCTTCGATGGCCCAAGGCCCAGGGTGAGCAGCCCCTGGCCTTTTCCCTTTGTTCGTTGGGCCAGCCTTCAGATTTGGCCCAATGTGTTGTTTCCCTTGTCTGTGATTTATTTATTTTCCGGAGTTTGCAATTTTACAGAAAAGCCCTCATACATCATGCATTTAATAACTTCACAACCATGCATCGGATCTAAATAAATTATATATGAAAGTTGCTTAAAATTTTGTCTAGTTTAATAATATTCAACTTTCATGCATGTTTGAAATGCTTAAAATGTCGTTTGTTTAAAATTGCTCCTATAGCATGCTAAAATGATTTAATTCATAACTTTTTAACCATAACTCGGTTTCTAACAAACATTATATGTAAATGGAGTGGAAAAATGCCTAGTTTAACATGGTGCACTCATATTTCATGTTTAACAACTCTAAAATATGGTTCAGGGCAGAACAGTACCAAACCTAATAAATGCACATGGGGATTTTTCAGAATTGTTGTTTGTTGTTTCCAGCCTCATTTAAACTTGACTAGATAGGTAGTTTTATTTTCTTCACCCTCTTGCCATGTTTAACAACATTTAATATTGTTGGGTACATAAACGAGAGAGAACAAAATAAGTCATGTGGTGTTTTCCTCAATATGCAACTCAGTTGCATAATGAGCTCCACTTAATTTGTAGGATTGTTTGTGCACTTTGCCATGCCATGCTTCATTAAACCGGACATGCATCATACTTGTTGTGCATCATGCCATGTTGTTGTAGTGGTTGTTTACTATGTTGTTTGCTTTCTCTCCAGTGTACTTCTTCTCGGTAATCCAGTAATGTCGTGTTGTGAGGATTCGTTCGACTACGTCTGTTTGTCTTCTTCATGGACTCTTTCTTCTTCCTTTCGGGATCTCAGGCAAGATGACCATACCCTCGAAATCACTTCTATCTTTGCTTGTTAGTTGCTCGCTCTTTTGCTATGCCTATGCTGCGATACCTACCACTTGCTTATCATGCCTCCCATATTGCCATGTCAAACCTCTAACCCACCTTGTCCTAGCAAACCATTGTTTGGCTATGTTACCGCTTTGCTCAGCCCCTCTTATAGCGTTGTTAGTTGCAGGTGAAGATTGGAGTTTGTTCCATGTTTGGAACATGGTTATTTTGTTGGGATATCACAATATCTCTAATTTAATTAATGCATCTATATACTTGGTAAAGGGTGGAAGGCTCGGCCTTATGCCTGGTGTTTTGTTCCACTCTTGCCGCCCTAGTTTCCGTCATATCGGTGTTATGTTCCCGGATTTTGCGTTCCTTACATGGTTGGGTTATAATGGGAACCCCTTGACAGTTTGCTTTGAATAAAACACCTCCAGCAAGGCCCAACCTTGGTTTTACCATTCGCCACCTAGCCTTTTTCCCTTGGGAGTCGCGCGTCCCGAGGGTCATCTTATTTTAACCCCCCCGGGCGAGTGCTTGTCTAAGTGTTGGTCCAAACTAGAGCCCCTTGCAGCGCCACCTCGGGGAAACTCGAGGGATGGTTTTAGTTGTACGGATTGCTTATCCGGTGTGCCCTGAGAACGAGATATGTGCAGCTCCTATCGAGATGTCGGTGCATCGGGTGGTCTTTGCTGGACTTGTTTTACCATTGTTGAGGATGTCTTGTAACCGGGATTCCGAGTCCGATCAGATTGTCTTGGGAGAAGGAATATCCTTCGTTGACCGTGAGAGCTTGTGATGGGCTAAGTTGGGACACCCCTGCAGGGATTTGAACTTTTGAAAGTCGTGCCTGTGGTTACGGGTAGATGGGAATTTGTTAATGTCTGGTTGTAGAAAACCTGAAACTTAACTTAATTAAAATGCATCAACCGCGTGTGTAACCGTGATGGTCTCTTCTCGGCGGAGTCCGGGAAGTGAACACGGTGTTGGATTTATGCTTGAACGTAGGTTGCTCTAGGATCACTTCTTGATCATAGTTTCTCGACCGTGCTTTGCCTTCTCTTCTCGCTCTCATTTGCGTATGTTAGCCACCATATATGCTAGTCGCTTGCTGCAGCTCCACCTCATACCCTTTCACCCTACTTATAAGCTTAAATAGTCTTGATCGCGAGGGTGTAAGATTGCTGAGTCCCCGTGACTCATAGATACTTCCAAAACCAGTTTGTAGGTGCCGATGAAACCGTGCAGGTGACGCAACCGAGCTCAAGGAGGAGCTCGATGAAGATCGTGTTCGTTATGTTGTTCCATTTCCAGTTGATCAGTAGTGGAGCCCAGTTGGGACGATCGGGGATCTGTGTAGCATTTGAGGTAGTCTTCTTTTATTTTGGGTTCCGTAGTTGGACCTTGATTGTATCTGGTGATGTAATGCATTATTCATGTAATTGTGTGAAGTGGCGATTGTAAGCCAACTATGTTTCTCTTTCCCTTATGTATTACATGGGTTGTGTGAAGATTACCTCACTTGCGACATTGCTTTCAATGTGGTTATGCCTCTAAGTCGTGCTTCGACACGTGGGAGATATAGCCGCATCGAGGGCGTCACACTCTCCCCCTCTCGTTGCTATGCATCTCCTAGATAGATCTTGCGTGTTCGTAGGAATTTTTCTGAAATTACATGCTACATTCCCGAACAGCTCTTTGATTGATTGTATTTCTTTGTTGCAATCCATGATAAATTGACCCCATGCTTATGAACAAAATAAAGCTTTTACTAAACATATTGTTGACGTTATGATGAAGGATTTAGAAGAAAAGTTGGAATTAGAAGTTTCAATTCCTAGAAATTTGCATGATGAATGGGAACCTACTATCAAAGTGAATATTAAAAATTATGAGTGTTTTGCTTTCTGTGACTTGGGTGGTAGTGTTTCTACAATTCCGAAATATTTATGTTATCTTGAAGAATGTTCTTTAAATTTGCACTTGGCGGATTCCACTATTAAAAAGCCTATGGGAAGAATTAATGATGTTCTTATTCTTGCAAATAGGAATTATGTTCCCATAGATTTTATTGTTCTTGATACTGATTGCAATTCGTCTTGTCTAACTATTCTTGGTAGACCGTTTTTACGCACTATCGATGTCGTGATTGATATGAAATAAGGCAATATGAAGTTCCAATTTCCTTTGAGGAAGGGTATGGAACACTTCCCTCAAACAAGAATTAGGCCACCATATTAATCAATCATGAGGGCATCTTATGGATCTCGAACCGAAGATGACAAAACTTAGATCCTTACTTTATGCCTAGCTAAGGGCGTAAAACTATAACGCTTGTTGGGAGGCAACCCAATGAATAAAATTTATTTTTGCCATTTGTTTTCTGTTCTTCAGTATTAGCACAATCATACTACTATTATGATTGTGTTTTTTGTGTTTTAATTAATGTGTGTGCCAAGTAAATCCTTTAGGATCTTCTTGGGTGATAGTTGTTTGATCTTGCTGAAAAAACAGAAACTTTTGCGCTCGCGGAAATAATTTTCATTTTTAATCAGAGAGTGATAAAATACCAATTCCTTTTTCAGTAGATTAATATACAAATTTCCCAGGTCGTTCTAATTTTTCAGAGTTTTTGGAGTTACAAAATTATTCAAAACTTCCAGATTGCTACAGACTGTTCTGTTTTTGACATATTCTGTTTTCTTTGTGTTGTGTGCTTGTTTTGATGGCTCTATGGTTTTCTTTGATGAGTTTTTGCCATAGAAAAGTTGTAATACAGTAGATATAATGCAAGAACAAAATATGAATTGGTTTTCTACAGTACTTATAGTAGTGATTTATTTTCTTGTACGAATGGATCTCACGAAGGCTTTTGTTGAGTTTTGTGTGATTGAAGTTTTCAATTTTTGGGTTATCTTACGATGGATGAAAGAATAAGGAGTAAGAAGAGCCTAAGCTTGGGGATGCCATGGAATCCCAAGATATTATCCAAAAGAGAGCAAGCAATTAAGCTTGGGGATGCCCCTGAGTGGCATCCCCTCTTTCTTCTAACAACCATCCGTATTTTACTCGAAGCTATATTTTTATTCATCACATACTATGTGTTTTGCTTGGAGCATCTTGTATGATATGAGTATTTGCTTGTTTTATTTTGTGTTTTAAGTCTTGATTCCTTTCTGGACACACCTATTTGAGAGAGCGAAAATTATGTCATGACTTGTTAGAATTGCTCTCTATGCTTCACTTCAATTTTTATGAGCTATGGACTTGCTCTAGTGCTGCACTTATATCTTTTTTAGCATGGTGTGCTTTAGTATTTTTGAAGAAATTCTCTCTTGCTTCACTTAGATTTATTTGAGAGTTAGTAAAATTTTCAATAAATTCTCTCTTTCTTCACTTAAATTAATTTGAGAGAAAGAAATATTATGCTCATGATCTTCACTTATATTTGTTTGAGCTTATCAAAAGCAACACATGAAAATTAGTTCCAAAGTGATAGATATCCAAGAAGGATATAATAAAAACTTTCATGAAGATCATTGGACAAAATAAACTTGATTCTTAGTAATAGTTTTGAGATATGAGGATGTGATACGTGAGCCACGTTGATGAGTAATTATGCTTCAGTAAGAATATTGATGTTAAGGTTTGTGATTCCCTATGGAAGCACGAAAGTCAATAATTATGCAATGAAATTATATCCTACTTGTGGTGCATTATTCGGTATTAATTATGCTTAATGCTCGCTTATGAGATTATTCGTTTCTTGGTTGGTCGCTTGTCAGTCTTTTGCTAGCCTTCATTTTGCACTAAGTATGATCAGTACTCGTGCATCCAAACACCTTTAAACCAGTTTTGCCACATGAGTCCACTATATCTACCTATATGCGGTATTCTTTTGCTGTTCTAAGCAAATTTGTATGTGCCATCTCTAATATTCAAAATAAACTTATCTTTTGTGTGTTTGTTCCGCTCGCCGAGCGGTGAGGGGGTCTAATATTTTCCATGCTAGATGTGTTATTCTCGCGATGAGTGTTTATTCACTTGTCATTGCACGAGAGTAAGGCAAAGGTACTAGGGATGCCCAGTCCCGAAATGAAAAATGAATTTACTTTATGTTGTTAAATAATAAATTCCTTGGAAAGTGTTGGTATGGAAGGCACCCGTGGATACAGTTAGCCATGGAAAGTGAAAATATGGTGCAAAAGGAATAAACTTTATTTTCTGTTTGGGAACCGCCTATGATATATATAGCATGGGAAGTGTTGGGAACTCTAAGTCGTTTTCGTTGGTGGGAAGGACACACCTCCCAAAATGTTTTTATCTCTCAATTTTCTGAGCTCTGGCACCTCTACAAATCCCTACTTCCCTCTGCGAAGGGCCCTTCTTTTACTTTAGAAATTTTTTATTTTGAATTTGAGTCTCCATCTTCTCTTATAAAAAGCACCAACTGGGAGGCACTATGACCGTACTTGATCATTGGGTGTAGTTAATATGCGAGTGTGTTTCATGAATGGATCAACGATTGAGCATGATGGGCAAGGGATAGCTTATTTAGCGTTGATATTTTGAAAGACATGGTTGCTTGTTGATATGCTTGAGTATTTAAGTTATCATGTCAAAACTAGACTATTTGTTTGAATAATATAAAAGTACAAATGTCCATGCTATAAAGAAAAGAATATGATATGACATGTTAGGCAACATTCCACATCAAAAGTGTTGTTTTTATCACTTACCTACTTGAGGACAAGCAGGAGTTAAGCTTGGGGATGCTGATACATCTCCAATGTATCTATAATTTTTGATTACTCCATGATATTATATTATCAATCTCGGATGTTTTATAATCATTTTATATCATTTTTTGGCACTAACCTATTGACATAGTGCCAAGTGTTAGTTGTTGTTTTTTGCATGTTTTTTACATCGCAGGAAATCAATACCAAACGGAATCCAAATGCAAGGAAACTTTACGGAGATTTTTTTATGGACCAGAAGACACCTAATGGGCCAACGCAGAGCTTGGGGGTGCTTCGAGGGGAGCAGAACCCACCAGGGCACGCCAGGAGGCCCAGGCGCGCCCTGGTGGGTTGTGCCCACCTCGGGTGCCCCCCGGGCCGCCTCTTTGCTCTATAAATACCCCAATATTCCAGAAACCCTAGAGAAGTCGACGAAAATCAATTCCAGCCGCTGCAGAGTCCAGAACCACCACATCCAATCTAGACACTATCACGGAGGGGTTCACCACTTCCATTGGTGCCTCTCCGATGATGCGTGAGCAGTTTTTTGCAGACATTCGGGGTCCGTAGTTAGTAGCTAGATGGCTTTCTCTCTCTCATTTGATTCTCAATACAATGGTCTCTTGGAGATCCATATGATGTAACTCTTTTTGCAGTGTGTTTATTGGGATCCGATGAACTTTGAGTTTATGATCAGATCTATCTTTTATATCCATGAAAGTTATTTGAGTTTCTTTGATCTCTTATATGCATGATTGCTTATAGACTCATATTTCTTATCCGGTATTTGGGTTTTGTTTGACCAACTTGATCTATTTGTCTTGCAATGGGAAGATGTGCTTTGTAGTGTGGGTTCGATCTTACAGTGCTTGATTCTAGTGACAAAAAGGGAACCGACACGTATGTATCATTGCTACTACGGATAAAACGATGGGTTTTATCTCTACATAGATAGATCTTGTCTACATCATGTCATCGTTCTTATTGCATTACTCCGTTTCTTCATGAACTTAATACACTAGATGCATGCTGGATAGCGGTCGATGTGTGGAGTAATAGTAGTAGATGCAGACAGGAGTCGGTCTACTAATCTTGGACGTGATGCCTATGTAATGATCATTGCCTGGATATCATCATGATTATTTGAAGTTCTATCAATTGCCCAACAGTAATTCATTTACCCATCGTTTGCTATTTTTCTCGAGAGAAGCCACTAGTGAAAACTACGCCCCCCGGGTCTCTTTCTCATATTATTTGCCTTTTATTTTCAGATCTATTAAACCAAAAATACAAAAGTACCTTGCTGCAATTTATTCTCCTTTATTTTATTTGGCGTTCGATCTATCAATCTACTACAATTTACTTCACGTTCGTTTGCCCATCTTGGGGTGCCACTACCCAAAAGGGATAGACAACCCCTTTTACACGTCGGTTGCGAGTATTTGTTATTTGTGTGCAGGTGTTGTTTACGTTGTGTTTCTTGGTTCTCCTACTGGTTCGATAACCTTGGTTTCATATCTGAGGGAAATACCTACCGCCGTTGTGCTGCATCATCCCTTCCTCTTTGGGGAAATACTGACGTAGCTTCAAGTGACATCAGGAGTTAATCCTCCAGATAAGATAGTGATTGAGAGAGTTCTCTAGTCACTATCACCAAGTTACTAGAACTTCATGATGAACTATAATATGCAAGGGATGACGAAAACGATTCCCAAAGCTCTTCGCGATGCTGAAATCGGCGAAGGTAGAAATCAAGAAATAACATCAAGTGTTGATGGTTAATAAGACTGCTAGTTTCAAGAAAAATGGCAAGGGAAACAAAGGGAACTTCAAGAAGAATGGCAAGCAATTTTGCACTCACGTGAAGAAGCCCAAAGCAAGACCCAAACCTGAAACTGAGTGCTTCTACTGCAAAGGAAATGGTCACTGGAAGCGGAACAACCCCAAATACTTGGCGGATAAGAAGGATGGCAAAGTGAACAAAGGTATATTTGATATACATGTTATTGATATGTACTTTACTAGTGTCCATAGTAACCCCAGGGTATTTGATACCAGTTCAGTTGCTAAGATTAATAACTCAAAACAGGAGTTGCAAAATGAACAGACACTAGTTAAGGGCGAGGTGACGATGTGTGTTGGAAGTGATTCCAAGGTTGATAAGATTACCATCGCACTCTCTCTCTACCTTCGGGATTAGTGTTGGACGTAAATAAATGTTATTTGGTGTTTGCGTTGAGCATGAATATGATGGATCATGTTATTGCGATACGGTCATTCATGTAAGTCAGAGAATAATTGTTGTTCTGTTTACATGAATAAAACCTTCTATGGTCATACACTCAATATAAATGGTTTATTGAATCTCGATCTTAGTGATACACATATTCATAATATTGATGCCAAAAGATGCAAAGTTGACAATGATAGTGCAACATACTTGTGGCACTGCCATTTAGGTCATATTGGTGTAAAGTGCATGAAGAAACTCCATGCGGCTGGACTTTTGGAATCACTTGATTATGAATGATTTGATGATTGCGAACCATGCCTCATGGGCAAGATGATTAAGACTCTGTTCTCCGAAACAATGGAGCGAGCCACTAACTTATTGGAAATAATACATACTGATGTATGCGGTCCGATGAGTGTTGAGGCTCGCGGCGGGTATCATTATTTTCTAACCTTTATAGATAATTTGAGCAGATATCACTACAGGAATCAGGCACTTTTCCGTCAGCCATGGCTGACGGCAAAGGAATGCCTGGCTGGCGGCAATGGCCTTTGTCGTCCGCTAGCAGACGACAACAGGTTTGTGAAAAGCTCTTCACCTTCTGCTGGCGGATGACAAAGATGGAACGCTCTTTGCCAACGGCTAGCAGACGGCAAAGAGCCTGGACGACACAAGTGCCAAGTTAGGTCCATTAGGGGGTTAACGGTGTGCTTTGTCGTCCGCTAGCAGACGGCAAAGACCATTGCACCTTTGTCGTCTGCCAGTAGACGGAAAAGTAGCAAAATAGGCCAGCCCCCAGGTGCTACCACGTGTCATGCTATGCCGTCAGCTGGCGGATGGCAAAGGTGCAATGTTCTTTGTCGCCTGCTAGCAGACGGCAAAATAACCAAATAGGCCAGCCAGTGACCCAGGTGGCACAGGTAGCTGCCACGTGGCAGCTTTGCCGTCTGCTGGCTAATGGCAAAGCTCTTTGCCGTCTGCCAACTAACGGCAAAGAGCATGTATAGCCCCTGTTTTTCTTATATTCATTCAATTTCAACACACAAGTTTGAACACACAAATTTCACAGCAGACATATGACATATCCAACACACAAGTTTCATCATACATACATAACCAACACATAGTTCCATCCATACATAACCAACACATAGTTTCATCACATTATTCATCCAACACCTATCCATCCATCCATATAACTAGTTCCACATTCTTCAGCGATACAAAAGAAAAGAAGAAAGGGAACACTCCATCCATGCAAGCTTCCGTGAAGTAAATGAAATCTGCAAAATGGGAAACAAGAAAGTTAGAACAAGAAAACTAGAAGAAGAAGAAGAAGAAGAAAATGAAGAAGAATCATAAGTAAGCATACTTAGGTAAAATGGAGCTAACCTAGGTAATTATGCCTTTTTTGAGCGAACTAAGCATATTATGCCATTTTTGATATAAAGCATCTAAGTATAGGTCATTATTGAGCTAACCTAGGTAACTAAGCATATTAGAGCTAACTTAGGTCATTTTGGAGAAGAAGAAGAAAACTAGAAGAAGAAGAAGAAGAAGAAGAGGGTTTTTACCCTTTTCCTTCTCATTCTTCTTCTTTTATTCTTTCCTTTTCTTCTCTTTCTTCGTCTATTCTTTCTTTTCTCCTCTTCCTAGTTTTTCTTCTTCTTATTCCTTATTTGTGTCATTTTAGAGCTTACATAGGTAATTATGCCATTTTTAGCTAACTAAGCTTATTATGTCAATTTGGAGGAAATTAAGGTAAGTATAGGTCATTTTTGTGCTAACATAAGTAATTATGCCATTTTTAGCTAACATAGGTAAAATGGATCATTTTGGAGCTAACCTAGCTAAAATGGATCATATTGGAGCTAACGTAGGTAAAATGGATCACTTTGGAGCTAACCTAGGTAAACTTGCTCATTTTGGGGCTAACCTAGGTAAAATGGATCGTATTGGAAAAAACCTAGGTAAAATGGGTCATTTTGGAGCTAACTTAACTAATTATGCCATTTTTGAGTTAACTAAGCATATTATGCCATTTTGACATAAGTAAGCTAAGTATAGGTCTTTATTTAGCTAACCTAGGTAACTAAGCATATTAGGGATAATTTAGATAAGTATAGATCATTTTGGAGCAAAGTAAGCTAATTATGTTATTTTGTAGGAAGATTGGCTAAGTCTAGGTCATTATGGTAACCATTTTGGAGGACATAAAGCTGAGTCTAGGTTTGTATGCATTTGGTAGGCAAAACACTAGAGAAATATTACTGTCATCACGGAGGTGAAGGGCCGGTCGGGTTTACGTCAGTGTCATACGGAGAATAACCGGTAGGGGTCGGGGTTGCGCCAGTGCGAGACGGACAAGGATTGGTCGATGCTTGTCGGGAGGCATGTTGCACCAAAGATCATTTTCAATGTCTCATTAGCATGATGCAACTGAAATGTGAATACTAGTAACTGATACGTCTCCAATGTATCTACTTTTCCAAACACTTTTGCCCTTGGTTTGGACTCTAACTTGCATAATTTGAATGGAACTAACCCGGACTGACGCTGTTTTCAGCAGAATTGCCATGGTGTTGTTTTTGTGCAGAAATAAAAGTTCTCGAAATGACCTAAAACTTCACGGCGAATATTTTTGGAATTAATAAAAAATAGTGGTGAAAGAATCAACACCAGGGGGGCCACACCCTGTCCACGAGGGTGGAGGGCGCGCCCACCCCCCTGGAGCGCGCCCCCTGCCTCGTGGGCCCCCGGAGGTTCCACCGACATCAACTCCAACTCTATATATTCACGTTCGGGGAAAAAATCAGTGAGAAGGATTCGTTGCGTTTTACAAAACGGAGCCACCGCCAAGCCCTAACCTCTCTCGAGAGGGCTGATCTGGAGTCCATTCAGGGCTCCGGAGAGGGGAATCCGTCGCCGTCGTCATCATCAACCATCATCCATCACCAATTTCATGATGCTCACCGCCGTGCACGAGTAATTCCATCGTAGGCTTGCTGGACAGTGATGGGTTGGATGAGATTTCTCATGTAATCGAGTTAGTTTTGTTAGGGTTTGATCCCTAGTATCCATTATGTTCTGAGATTGATGTTGCTATGACTTTGCTATGCTTAATGCTTGTCAGTAGGGCCCGAGTGCCATGATTTTAGATCTGAACCTATTATGTTTTCATGAATATATGTGAGTTCTTGATCCTATCTTGCAAGTCAATAGTCACCTACTATGTGTTATGATCCGGTAACCCCGAAGTGACAGTAATCGGGACTACTCCCGGTGATGACCATAGTTTGAGGAGTTCATGTATTCACTAGGTGTTAATGCTTTGGTATGGTACTCTATTAAAAGGAGGCCTTAATATACCTTAGTTTCCAATAGGACCCCGCTGCCACGGGAGGGTAGGACAAAAGATGTCATGCAAGTTCTTTTCCATAAGCACATATGACTATATTCAGAATACATGCCTACATTACATTGATGAAGTGGAGCTAGTTCCATGTCACCCTATGTTGTAACTGTTGCATGAGGAATCGCATCCGACATAATTATCCATCATTAATCTATTGCCTACGAGCTTTTCCAATATTGATCTTTGCTTAGTTACTTTTCCGTTGCCACTGTTACTTTTCTGTTGCCACTGTTACAATTACTATGTCATGCTTAATTAGCTAGGAGTCTGTAATGGTTTACCTTGCGCGCCAACATTCTATTAAAATGGTTGTGATGTGGTATGATAGGGTGGTATCCTCCTTTGAATTATTCCAGTGGCTTGACTTGGCACATGTTCACGCATGTAGTTGAAACAAAATCAACATAGCCTCCACGATATTTATGTTCATGGTGAATTATATCCTACTCATGCTTGCACTCAGTGTGATTAATTTTAATGCATGTTCATGACTGTTGTCGCTCTCTAGTTGGTCGCTTCCCAGTCTCTTTCTAGCCTTCACTTATACTAAGCGGGAATACTGCTTGTGCATCCACTTCCATAAACCCCAAAGTTATTCCATATGAGTTCACCATACCTTACTATATGCAGTATCTATCTATCGTTCCAAGTAAATTTGTATGTGTCAAACTCTAAACCTTCAAATGAAATTCTGTTTTGTATGCTCGAATAGCTCATGTATCAACTAGGGCTGTCTATATCTTCCATGCTAGGTGGGTTATTCTCAAGATGAGTGGACTCCGCTCATCATTCGCGAGAAAATGGCTAGCAATCGGGATGCCTAGTCCCATGCCTAAATCAAAATAATTGCAAACAAAACTCCCCCAGGATTGTTGTTAGTTGGAGGCACCCATTGTTTCGGACAAGCCATGGATTGATGTTTGTTAGTGGTGGGGGAGTATAAACTTTACCATTCTGTTTGGGAACTGCCTATAATGTGTGTAGCATGGAAGATATCAAGATATCTTGGTTGTTATGTTGACAATAAAAGTATGCCACTCAAAATATTATTTATCTCTATTTCAAAACTCGAGCTCTAACACCTCTACAAATCCCCGCTTCCCTCAGCGAAGGGCCTATCTATTTACTTTTATGTTGAGTCATCATCCTCTTATTAAAAAGCACCAGTTGGAGAGCACCGCTGTCATTTGCATGCATTACTATTAATTTACATTGAGTATGACTATGACTGGATCTCTTTTACCATGAATTACAATTTCTAGTCAGTCCTTGATCTTTAGAGGTGCTCTGCATTTATGTTTTGTGGTCTCAGAAAGGGCTAGCGAGATACCATCTTCTTATACCATATTATGATTGTTTTGAGAAAGTGTTGTCATCCGAGATTTATTATTATTGCTCGCTAGTTGATTTTGCCATTGATATGAGTAAACATGAGACCTGAATGTTATTGTGAATATGGTTAGTTCATAATCTTTGCTGAAAACTTGAATGCTGGCTTTACATATTTGCAACAACAAGAGCAAACAGAGTTTGTAATTTTTTCTTTATCACTTTCAATTTGTCAACTGAATTGCTTGAGGACAAGCAAAGGTTTAAGCTTGGGGGAGTTGATACGTCTCCAACGTATCTACTTTTCCAAACACTTTTTCCCTTGTTTTGGACTCTAACTTGCATGATTTGAATGGAACTAACCCGGACTGACGCTGTTTTCAGCAGAATTGCCATGGTGTTATTTTTGTGCAGAAATAAAAGTTCTCGAAATGACCTGAAACTTCACGGAGAATATTTTTGGAATTAATAAAAAAACACTGGTGAAAGAATCAACACTTGGGGGCCCACACCCTATCCACGAGGGTGGAGGGCGCGCCCCCCTGCCTCGTGGGCCCCTTGAGGCTCCACCAACGCCAACTCCAACTCTATATTTTCACGTTCGAGGAGAAAAAAATCAGAGAGAAGGATTCATCACATTTTACGATACGGAGCCGCCGCCAAGCCCTAATCTCTCTCAAGAGGGCTGATCTGGAGTCCGTTCGGGGCTCCAGATAGGGGAATCTGTTGCCATCGTCATCATCAACCATCCTCCATCACCAATTTCATGATGCTCACTGCCGTGCGTGAGTAATTCCATCATATGCTTGCTGGACGGTGATGGTTTGGATGAGATTTATCATGTAATCGAGTTAGTTTTGTTAGGGATTGATACCTAGTATCCATTATGTTCTGAGATTGATGTTGCTATGACTTTGCTATGCTTAATGCTTGTCACTAGGGCCCGAGTGCCATGATTTCAGATCTGAACCTATTATGTTTTCAGGAATATATGTGAGTTCTTGATCCTATCTTGCAAGTCAATAGTCACCTACTATGCGTTATGATCTGGTAACCCCGAAGTGACAATAATCGGGACCACTCCCGATGATGACCATAGTTTGAGGAGTTCATGTATTCGCTAGGTGTTAATGCTTTAGTCTGGTACTCTATTAAAAGGAGGCCTTAATATCCCTTAGTTTCCAATAGGACCCCACTGCCACGGGAGGGTAGGACAAAAGATGTCATGCAAGTTCTTTTCCATAAGCACATATGCCTATATTCGGAATACATGCCTACATTACATTGATGAACTGGAGATAGTTCTGTTTCACCCAATGTTATAACTGTTGCATGAGGAATCGCATCCGACATAATTATCCATCATTGATCCATTGCCTACGAGCTTTTCACATATTGATCTTTGCTTATTGACTTTTCCGTTGCCACTATTACAATTACTAAAAAACTACTACTGCTACTTTTTCCACCGTTACCGTTACTTCCATACTACTTTGCTACTAAATACTTTGCTGCAGATATTAAGTCTTTCTGGTGCGTTGAATTGACAACTCAACTGTTAATACTTGAGAATATTCTTTGGATCCCCTTGTGTCGAATCAATAAATTTTGGTTGAATACTGTACCCTCGAAAATTGTTGGGATCCCCTATACTTGTGGGTCATCAAGACTATTTTCTGGCACCATTGCCGGGGAGCATAGCTCTATTCTTTGAGTCACTTGGGATTTATATCTGTTGATCACTATGAGGAACTTGAAAGATGAAAAAACCAAGATTTGTCCCTCAACTACGAGGAGAGGTGAGGAACTGCCATCTAGCTCTGCACTTGATTACCCTTCTATTTTGAGTAACCTTGCGACACCTACACCTGCTATTGATTATGATATGTCGCATGTTATTGATGATGCCACTTCTACGAAGCATGATGTTTATGATGAAACTACTTCTATGCTTGATAATACTATGCCTTTAGGTGAATTTCTTGATGAACAACTTGTTAGGGTTAGAGAGAATGAAATTATTGAAACTGATAATACTGATGAAAGTGATGATGAAGATTCTCCCCCTAGATATGAATTGCCTGATGTTCCTGAGGGTTATGTTATGGATGAAGAAACTGCTAGAAATCTTTTTGCTTGCAAGGATAGATATGATCTTAAGAATCTGTTAGCTAAGCTGAAAGAAAAGTCTATGAATGCTAGAATGAAATATGACCCTACTTTTGCTACTTCACCTATCTGTATTTCTGATAAGGATTATGATTTTTCTGTCAATCTTGAGTTTATTACTTTGGTTGAATCTGATCCTTTTTATGGATATGAATCTGAAACTGTTGTGGCACATCTTACTAAATTGAATGATATAGCCACCCTATTCACTAATGAGGAAAAAAGTCGTTACTACTATATCCTTAAGTTATTTCCATTCTCACTAAAGGGTGACGCTAAAACATGGTTTAATTCTCTTGATCCTGGTTGGGTGCATAGTCCCCGGGATATGATTTATTATTTCTCTGCTAAATATTTCCCTGCTCATAAGAAACAAGCTGCCTTAAGGGAAATATATAATTTTGTGCAAATTAAAGAAGAGAGTCTCCCACAAGCTTGGGGGACACTACCGCAGGAGACTGCTAACGCGACACTACGATCAGCGACCCTTTGCCGAAACTGTGTGCGATGCAATAATCGCAAATGGTGGTGTAAAAACCGTCAAAAAGGTGCAAAATGTTTGCGATGATGGCTGCATCAAACATGGTTAGTATTTTAGTTGCGTGTGCGATGCAGGGCATACGGTTAATCCATTCAAACTGTCTGCGATGAGGCTGAACAACAGAAATGGGCAACCATAACAATGTGTGTGCGATGCAGGACACACTGTTAATTCATTCGAACTGTTTGCGATGAGGTAGAGCAACAGAAACGGGCAGCCATATCAATGTGTGTGCGATATACGGCATACGGTTAACTCGGACGAACTGTTTTCGATTAGGGAACACAACAAAAATGGTTCAACTTAACAAGATGTGTGTGATATGCATCATACAGTTCACATGGATGAACTATTTGCGATGAGCCAAAAGAACACAAACGAGTTGTGTAAACAAGATGTGTGTGATACGTGGCAAACAGCTGACTCGGATGAACTGTTTGTGATGAGAAACTACAACATAGACAGTCAATACAGTTACTTCGTGTGTGATTCTGTGTGTACAAAAAACTTTAGAAAATGCAAACTAGTTGCTTGTGGTGGCTAGGAGTATCGCACACGATGCGTCTGCGAGTACTCGTGTGCGATGATTGGTATGTTACACATATGTTTCCTTGTGTGAACATGTGTGTGAATTTGCAATATGGACAGTTAATATGCAAATGCCTTCTGGACATCAGGCACACGCTTAAACTCAATGAACTGTGTACGATACTAATACTTCCCATGAAAATTAATGAACTTGGGTAACAACACTTGAGTAACATATATATAGTGGTTACACTATTCGACAAAAGGAGGATCTTCGTAACATGGTTTTGACAACCATATGGTCCATATCTACATACTTAACATAGTAACAACTATCACATTTTAAGAGGTTAAGGGCCAACAACCATATGGTCCATATCTACATACTTAACATATATAGTAACAGCTAGCACATCTTAAGAGGCTGAGGGCCAACAACCACAACTATCCACTGGAAGCTAGCAGCTTGATCACGGCGACTCGGCATCTCGTCAATGAAAAGGAAGAGCCCTCCTGTGCCTTGGTAGAGCAGGAGTAGAACAGTGTCTCCAATTTTCCAATATGGATGCATTGCCACGAGAAGCGAGAACTTGTTAATTTGAATGGTTCCATTTTTGTGGGAAATGCAGTACCTTGAAATCACTATGGCGTTATTAGCAGGCACAAGTGTAATGCGACCACGCCAGGAAATCGATCCAGGAACGGCTACAGGGGCGGCTGACATGTAGAATAAAAACAATTCTAACATATCATTGAAGATATATATAGTTTATGAGCATCAACATTAAAATAAGACTTTTTACCAGTGCTTTGTGCACACAATTGGTCTTGTTCAGTGTGTGCACCATAGGTCTAATTAATCCCATCCAAAATCCAGCGTTCATACGCTGTGCTATCTCTGTCAGATTATCAACAAAGTTTATGACATGCTTCAAGTCCTTCCAATGATATTTGGTACGCTTAGTAACGTACATATCATTCACTATGCATCCAACATATCCTGCTTAAAAGGTGGAAAGGTATTATTTATTTAGAACATGCCAGAAGAATATATAGTGCGCATAAATTGGTAAACAGAATTTGTTATTGCCTAGGAACGGAGTCAGAATATGATATCACAATTGGTTGCTTAAATAGTGATCAATTGGTTGCTTAAATAGTAATATGACATCATGGAGAAAGTTGAAAGGACACTAACCTCGATCAGACTTTGATCGGCTGATGACGTTGGGGAAGTAAACATCCATATTAATTGAACCAGGCTGTGGTGCATGCACTAGAATTTTATTGCCAGCTTTCAGTTCATAACACTTAGACATTTTTCTCCAAAGGTCCGCATTAAAATAGGAGTGACCATCTTTATCAAGTTTTACGCTAACCGTCATTATAAATCCATGTTGCATTGTCAATATGACATCCTGGGAGTCATCAGCAAAGTAAAGCCCAAGATTTCCTTCTACTCATGTTCTTGCAAACCAAGGGATGTACTGCTTGAAATGAAAATTAAGATCGTAAAATAGATATATTGAAATAACCAAGCAAGATGCAAATATGGGAGTAACTAATAGAACATATCCATATATAGATGGAAGCAAAGTACAAAAATATAGAATTAAAAATAGATAATGTAACAAAGATTTGATGCAAATATATAGATAATGTAGCAACAGACGGTATATGTTCAAAAATTTAGGCCATGCCGACCGTGGTAGGTTCAGATTGAACATTCCGAGCACTCCCTGAAGTCATCCGGAATGGTGAGATAGAACTTCGTTTCCGACTGGCCATGACCACAGTTGTCCGATTTGTGCTCGCACTGTGCACACATGATTGAACACCCACGAGTTAGCTAGAACAAAAATGATTCCACGGCGATTTCCACCGGTTGATTAACAGCAACGGATGGACTGCGATAAGAGATGAGTGAATATTTCTCTAATTAAGTTGATTACCTTCTCCATGAGAAAAATCCCCGGCCCAATCCCGCAGAAAACCCCAGTCGACCAGAGTCTAGAATGCGGTGCAGATAGGCGGCAAAAAGTGGTGGAGGCGAAATCCTGTGCCGTTTGGAGCGCGACCTACGCTCGCCGCCAACAGTCGTCAAGCTTAGGGTGCAGAGTTGCAGAGGAGTCCGCGGCGAGTGAGTGGGGATGAAGTGGGCGAGGGTTTTCTTTTCCTTTTGCATGTGTGAGTGAACACACACGGTTCGCAGAGGCGACGGAGATGAATCGTGTGCGATTGTAAATCACCGAGATTGAATGGGAATCCAAATTTCCTTTGTCCTTCATCCATGAGTTTTTTTTCTACGATGAACATAAACCCTGCCAATCACTGTGTTCAAATTTGACACTTTTCCGGGTTCATTTACAATATTTAGGGGATTATGTGCATTTTGTAGGCATTAATGCACGTAATTCAAATTCAAACAATTGATGCATGAAAGGGTGCACAAGAACGGTTTAGAAAAGCCATAATCATGGTATTTAGTAATTTCTCAATCCTTTTACAAGGAATGGGAAGAGATTTCAATGGAATGTGTGGCAATAGTCAACCACAAACGCGTCATTAAGTGGGTTATTGACTATAGAACAATGAAATATGTGCTTGAAAAACATGACGGCTGGCATGGTGCCATGGTATGGCCTCACCGTGCCTTTGTTAAAAGTTGAGAAGGTTTGATTTATGTCATCATGCACGCCCTTCATAAATCGAACCATCACCGAGGAAGTTCAATGATTTCGAGAGGGAAATCACCAAGATTGTAGGGGGATCCAAATTTCCGTCCTAGTTTGTCATTCAATTTTTTTCCAATGATCAGCATACCGCCTCAAATGAAACGTGTTCAAATTTGACATTTTCCGAACTCATTTACCATATTTAGGGGATTGTGTACATTTTCTAGGCATTAATTATGCATATAATTCAAATTCGAACAATCGATGCATGAAATGGTGCACAAGAACGGTTTGGAAAACCATGCTCGTGCTATACAAAAAATGAAACACATGGTTGGAAAACATGACACCTTGTGTGGTGCCATGGTATGGCCTCACCATGCCCTGGTAAAAATTGGAGAATGTTTTCCTTCTGTCGTGATGCACGCCTTTCATAAAACGAACCATCATCCGAGGAAGTTTCATGGTTTCAAGGGGGAAATCACCAAGATTGAAGGGGGATCCAAATTTCCTTTGTCCTTTATCCATGAGTTTTTTCTATGATGAGCATACAACTTGCAAATCACCGTGTTCAAATTTGGCACTTTCCCGGGTTCATTTGCCATATTTAGGGGATTATGTGCATTTCCTAGGCATTAATGCACATAATTCAAGTTCAAATAATCGATGCATGAAAGGGTCCACAAGAACAGCCTAGAAAACCATGCTCGTGCCATTTAATAAATTCTCATGCCTGTTATAAGGAATGGACCGATATTTTGATGAAATGTGTGGCAATAGTCAACCACAAATGTCTGTTTGTTGGGTTTTCAACTATAGAAAAAAAATGAAATAAATGCTTAAAAAACATGATGCCTGGCATGGTGCCATGGTATGACCTCACCATGCCCTGGTAAAAATTTGAGAATGTTTGCCTTATGTCGTCATGCACGCCCTTCATAAATCGAACCATCACCTAGGAAGTTCCATGCTTTCGAGAGGGAAAATCCCCAAGATTGAAGGGGAATCCTAATTTCTGTCCTAGTTTGTCATTCAGTTTTTTCCAACGATCAACATACCGCCTCAAATGCAACGTGTTCAAATTTGACATTTTCCCGGGTTCATATACCATATTTAGGGGATCATGTGCATTTTCTAGGCATTAATGGACATAATTCAAATTCGAAAAATAGGTGCATGAAAAGGTGCACAAGAACGGTCTAGAAAACCATGCTCGTGTTATTTAGCACATTCTCATGCCTTTTACAAGGAATGTACAGATATTTGAAGGAAATGTGTGGCAATAGTCAACCATAAATGTGTCGTTTACTCGGTTAACAACTATACAAAAATGAAACACATGGTTGGAAAACATGACGCCTGGCGTGGTTCCATGGTATGGCCTCACCATGCCCTGGTAAAAATTGGAGAATGTTTTCCTTAAGTTGTGATGCGCGTGTAACACCCCGGATGTAATTTACCTTATTTGTACTCCAACTCTTGCCGTTTCCGGCCCTAAGTTATTTTATTTCCTCGTTGTCGGGTTTTTGTCTCCATGTGTTTTGTCTTTGTCATGCTTCTCATATCATGTCATCATGTGCATTGCATTTGCATACGTGTTCGTCTCATGCATCCGAGCATTTTCCCCGTTGTCCGGTTTGCATTCCGGCGCTCCTATGTCCCCCGGTGGTACTTTCTACCTCTTTTCGTGTGCGGGCATTAAACATTTCTGGATTGGACCGAGACTTGTCATGCGGCCTTGGTTTACTACCGGTAGACCGCCTGTCAAGTTTCATGCCATTTGGATTTCGTTTGATACTCCAACGGTTAACCGAGGGACCGAAAAGGCCTCGTGTGTGTTGCAGCCCAACACCCCTCCAAAGTGGCCCAAAACCCACCTAAACCCTCTCCATCATCTAGAGCATTCGATCACGATCGCGTGGCCGCAAACCGCACCACATTTGGAGCTTCCTAGCTCCTCCTACCTCTATAAATAGGCCTCCCTCTCGAAATCCCGGGTCTTCTCCCCCCGAAACCCTAAAATTCCCTCGCGCGCCGCCGGACATTGTCCGATCCGGCCGGACGCACCGCCGCCACCCAGTCGCCGTCCGCCACATGTCCCAGCCCGTGTCCTGCCGCCTCTCTCTCCGCCGCCGGCCCAGGAGGCCCGAATCGGGCCCCCGAGGCCCATCCGCCGCCAGCGCGCACTGAGCCCCCGCCCGGTTTCTCCTCCACCGATGCCGGCGTTGACCGCCTGCTCCGCCCCTCCGCCTCGACACCGGCACGCCGTCGCACCACACCGGCGCCACCCCACCTCGCCGGTGCCACCCCGACCTCGACGCCGGCGAGCCGCCCTCCGCCGTGCTTCGCCTCGCCACCCCGGCGAACCTCCTCCACCGCAGCCTCCGGCCTCCCTCGTAGCTCCGGCGTCATCCCCGTGTCCGGCGAACCTTGGGAGGCGCGTACGTGCTACAGTAACAGCCCGGCCAGATCTCAGATCTGAAATCTCCCGGTTGACTTTTGCCCCGAAACCCTAATTTTTCTTGCATACTTTGACATGCCATAACTCTGCATCCGCAGCTCCGATTCGTGCGTGTAGCTTATCAGAATGTTCGCCTCGACGAGTATACAATTTCATCTCATTGCATCATTATCATTCGAGCTCATCTTGATGCCCAAAATGCTATTGGAAGAGGGCTATGTGAGGAATATGTCAGATCTGTTTCAGCAAATGGCCTTTTGTCATTTTTGCCATGCTTAATGTGTGCATGCTATGATCCTGAGCTCTACATGTGTTTTGTTATATGCCATGCCATCTTTACAGGGGTGTATGCCATGTATTTTTTTGATCTTTGTGGTGACTAGCACAAGCATGCAAAGTAGCTTACTCGATGATGCTGATTTCAGGGACTTAGAATTTCACCAAGTCCTTGTCCTGATATTGTTTTTATGACATATGTTTATGTTGTTTCCTAGTGATCCGTTCCTCTTTTGAGGATGATCAGTAAGGATGTTTTGTTAATATTGTTGTGCTCTATCCATCCATGTCTTTGTTTGCAATTATGGAGCACCCTAGCTTGAGTCGATCAAGTTCTACTTTTGCTATAAAATATTCCTGGCAGATTGTTAACATGTTTAGCGATTTTGCCGAGGTTGTTGCTATTGATCCGTGCATGCTATGTTGCTGTTCTTGCCATTTCTAGCTTCTATGCCATGTCTTCTTGATGGTTGTATGCTTAGTTTGGAATGCTATGATCTGTGGTGAGTGCATCGAGCTCGTAAACATGCCTACTTGTTAATATGTTTTGCATGCTCCAGTTTTTCACTAAGTCTAAATGTGTTTATGTTTTTGCTATGCTCACATGCTTGCAATTGTATTTTCTGATCCCTTTTGGCTCAAGGTCACTAAGGGACTTTTGTTATGTGCTTGGAGTAGCTTCATGCCATGCCTTTCTTTGCCATGATATGTTCCTGTAGCATATAGTTATCATGCTCTAAACATTGCTTCCTGATGATAAATTCCTGATATGCTGATATTTCACTAAGTCTGAAACATGTTACCTTTTGCACTTTTGCCATGCTTGTTTGAACCTGTTAATGGATGAATTAGCCATAGCTCAGTGTTCATCTTTTGTCAAGCATCATGAGTGGATCCCTACCATGTATTTTGTTGTCATGTTTGAGTGTTGTAGCATATTTATCTTGATGCATTTAGATGGCTACTTGTTGTTTATCGCAGACCGGTGCCATATTTGTTTTGCTTGCCATTTCCAAACCGTGCATCCGATTCCGGTGATCTTTATATTGATTTCAAACGAAATCAACTCCCCTTTCCAGTTGCACTCTTGGATTTCCAAGTTGAGGCCGGGTTCAATCATTCCTTTCCAAATCTTGCATATGCATCACATACCGCATCCCGCATATCATACCATGTTTGCATCATGTTGCTTGAGCATTGCACGTGGTTGATTTTGTTCCTTTTGCTTGTTGTTCTTGCTTGGGTAGAGCCGGGAGACGAGTTCGTGAATGAGGAGCCCACTGAGTTCTCTTATGAGGATCAAGGCAACTCTGAGTACTTTGCAGGCAAGATGACCATACCCTCGAAATCACTTCTATATTTGCTTGCTAGATGCTCGCTCTTTTGCTATGCCTATGCTATGATACCTACCAATTGCTTATCATGCCTCCCATATTGCCATGTCAAACCTCTAAACCACCTTGTCCTAGCAAACCATTGTTTGGCTATGTTACCGCTTTGCTCAGCCCCTCTTATAGCGTTGCTAGTTGCAGGTGAAGATTGGAGATCATTCCTTGTTGGAACATGTTTATCGTTGGGATATCACCATATTATCTTGTTTATCTTAATGCACCTATATACTTGGTAAAGGGTGGAAGGCTCGGCCTTATTCCTAGTGTTTTGTTCCACTCTTGCTGCCCTAGTTTCCGTCATATCGGTGTTATGTTCCCGGATTTTGCGTTCCTTACATGGTTGGGTTATAATGGGAACCCCTTGACAGTTCGCCTTGAATAAAACTCCTCCATCAATGCCCAACCTTAGTTTTATCATTCGCCACCAAGCCTCTTTTTCCCTTGGGTTTCCGGAGCCCGAGGGTCATCTTTATTAAACCCCCTGGGCCAGTGCTCCTTTGAGTGTTGGTTCGACTGAGCTGCCTGCGGGGCCACCTCGGGGAAACTTGAGGGTTGGTTTTACTCATAGCTAGTCTCATCTGAGTGTGCCCTAAGAACGAGATATGTGCAGCTCCTATCGGGATTTGTTGGCACATTCGGGTGGTGTTGCTGGATTTGTTGTACCATTGTCGAGGATGTCTTGTAACCGGGATGCCGAGTCTGATCGGATTGTCTTGGGAGAAGGAATATCCTTCGTTGACCGTGAGAGCTTGTGATGGACTAAGTTGGGACTCCCCTGCAGGGATTTGAACTTTCGAAAGCCGTGCCCGTGGTTATGGGCAGATGGGAATTTGTTAATGTTCGGTTGTAGATAACCTGAAACTTAACTTAATTAAAATGCACCAACCGCGTGTGTTACCGTGATGGTCTTTCCTCGGCAGAGTCCGGGAAGTGAACACGGTGTTGGAGTAATGCTTGGTGTATGTTGTTCTAGGATCACTTCTTGATCATAGTTGTTTAACCGTGCTTTTTCCTTCTCTTCTCGCTCTCTTTTGCGAATAGGTTAGCCACCATATATGCTAGTCGCTTGATGTAGCTCCACATCGTACCTTTACCTTTCCTATAAGCTTAAATAGACTTGATCGCGAGGGTGCGAGATTGCCGAGTCCCCATGACTCACAGATTCCTTCCTAAACCAGATGCAGGGACCGATGATACTGTTCCAGATGATATGACCAAGCTTAAGTGGGAGTTCAATGAAGACTCTCGCCGTTACTATGTGTCCATCCCAGATGATCAGTAGTGGTGCCCAGTTGGGGTGATCGGGGACTTTGTCGCATTTGGGGGTTGATCTTTATTTTGGTACCGTAGTCGGACCCTGAGTGTATTGGATGAATGTAATGACTTATTTATGTATTTGTGTGACGTGGCGAGTGTAAGCCAACTATGTATCATTTCCCCTTTATTTATATTACATGGGTTGTTTGCGAAGATTACCTCACTTGCGACATTGCTTTCAATGTGGTTATGCCTCTAAGTCATGCTTCGACACGTAGGAGATATAGCTGCATCGAGGGCGTTACAAGTTGGCAATCAGAGCCTTCCCTGACCTTAGGAGCCCCCTGCTTGATCGAATTGTTGGCGTTGTTGAGTCTAGAAAAATGTTTTGAGTCATTTAGGATTATATATATCGGAGAGTTAGGAATTCGTTTTACTCCTCAGTCCCTTCGTCGCTCTGGTGAGGCATCCTGACGTAGAGTTTTGACTCTTCTCTTCTCAAATTTCACTAAAAAAAATTTAGGATCACGCGGGTATCTTGGAATCGTTCTGATGGTTTTGTGACGAGAACATTGTTCTTGGTGCCTCCTGACATTTAGGGGTTGTGGCAGTGTCCCGGGGAGTTGAGCTCCGAGGTGCTCTCGTCACAATTTTATCATTGAGATTCTGGAATACCTGAGTTTTGCCGACATCGAAAATCTCTTTTATGCAGTTGTTGGTGAGATAACCTCGATGCCACCCAGTACTGGGGTGGGAGTTCGGGAGTATTGCCATAACTCGTATAACGGATGCTTTTCGAAGGTTGAGGTAAATGATTTCCGAAGGTTTATTGGTTATGTGTTGAAGGATGGATACAACTGGATGTAGGATTTGCTAGATTTGGGTGAGATATTATGCTTCCCCTGTATCCCCAACACCTGATTGCATAAACGAAAAGGTTCGGGAGTTTTATAGGTGGGAATTCTTGTAGCTCTAGTTCTTATTCTGTGGATATTTGGTTTGGGATTGGGTAATCCTCACCAAATATTTGTTCTTGTCCGTACCTTGTTGTTTTATTCTTCTACCTCTATCTAAGTGGCTTCTCAATTTATGGAAATGTGACCATTTCAATTGGAATGCATTCGTTCATTTTGTTCGGATGTGAAGACTTTATGTTGCAATTTCTATCCGTTTGATTCAGCTTGAATATATGTCTGCCATGATGCTAACGGATGTCACCCACTTCAGGATGGCTCCTGCTAAGGGCAACAATCAGAATCAGAATCAGGATCCGCCACCACCACCACCTCCACCTCCGGAGGCATGGCAAGCTGTGATGGCCGCTACCAATGCAAACACGCAGCTGATAATGCAAATTCTTCAAGAGCGCAACCAAGGCCATGGCAACAATCAGAATCAGTTTGCTACACCCAACTAGTTCCTTGCTAATCAGCCAAAGACCTTCAGCAACTGTGTCGAGGCCTCAGACGCTGATGATTGGCTCGTGGACATATGCAAGCATTTCGAGTGCAGCAACGTCAGGCCTGAGGACTTTGTCAAGTTTGCCTCCTTCCAACTCAAAGACCAAGCAGCAGAATGGTTTTAGCAATACAAATATTTTAGAGGAGGTCGTGTGATTACCTGGGATGAATTCCGTCAAGACATCAAAGCTCATCATATTCCGCAGAGTGTTGTTGAAATCAAGCGTGAGGAATTCCGCAACCTGAAGCAAGGCACTATGTCTGTTTACCAATACAACATCATGTTTCAGAAGCTCGCCCGTTTCGCTAAGCAAGACGTCCCTGACGAGAAGAGCATGATATACCAGTTCAGGGGTGGTCACAGAGAAGAACTCCAACTAGCTCTCGTCCTTTTTGAGCCCAAGAAGTACGATGAGTTTTACAACATGGCAATGAAGCAAGAGGCTGCCCAACTGAAGTGCGATGCTTCCAAGAAGCGAGTCAGAGATGCAACTCCTTCTTCCTCAACTCAAGTGGCTAAGCAGCAAATGTATTGGCTGCCTCCTCCTCCGTTCCGTCAGCCTTATCAGCAGAAGAGCAAAGGTGGCAATGGATCTTCCCACCCACCCAACCCTGGCTTTCAGAACAACATTTCTACTCAAGCTCCAAGATCAAGTGCTCCGTATCACCGTCCGCTCTCGGAGGTCACGTGCAACAAGTGCCAACAAAAGGGTCACTATGCCAACAAATGCTTCAATCAGAGGCGTCTTCCTCCTCCTCCTCCTCCTGTGAGGTCTACCAGCACCGTAGTTGTCAAGCATAACCCCAAGCACACCAAGGTCAACTTGCTGAATGCAGCTCAGGAAAAGGACTCGTCAGATGTCATCATGGGTAACCTTCCTGTTAACGATGTTCCTGCAAAAGTTCTTTTTGACTCTGGTGCATCACATTCTTTCATGTCATTCCCATTTGCATCGGAGCACAACTTTGGCACTAAGGCATTACCTAAAGCATTGCAAGTTGTTTCTTCGGCTAAGCGTCTGAGTTCTAGCATGATGGTTCCGGATATTTCTATCATGATGGGTGATTTCAAGTTTCTGGCTTCTCCAATGGTGCTTGGAAACTCGGATATTGATCTTATTCTCGGAATGGACTGGCTTTCTAAGCACAAGGCTCAGCTTGATTGTGCCGCCAGGAAGATTCAATTGACTCATTCGTCTGAGGATGTAATTGTCTTTGCCGCAAGGGATAATACCATCCGTCTATTTTCCCTCAATGAGAAGGGCGAGCTGGATGCCATCTCGCAAATTCCGGTCGTTTGCGAATATCAAGACGTCTTTCCAGAAGAGCTCCTAGGAATGGCTCCACACTGGCCAGTTGAATTCTTCATCGATCTTGAGCCTGGCACGGAACCTGTTTGCAAACGTCCTTACAAGCTTGGACCTGAAGAGTTGAAGGATCTGAAGAAGCAACTCGATATTCAAGAGCGAATGGGTCTCATCCGACCTAGTTCTTCTTCATGGGGTTGTGGAGTTTTTTTGTGAAGAAGAAGGATGGAACGGACCGACTTTGTGTTGACTACCGTCCATTGAACAAGAAGAATATAAAGAACAAGTACCCACTTCCCAACATCAACGAGCTATTTGAACAACTCAAAGGTGCTCAAGTATTCTCCAAGCTTGATCTCCGTATGGGCTATCATCAGATTCACATTCGTGAACAAGATATCCCCAAGACAGCATTCAGAACAAGCTATGGTTCATATGAATACACTGTCATGTCTTTCGGCCTCGTCAATGCTCCTCCGACATTCTCTCGCATGATGAACTTCATGTTCAACGCCTACACAAATGACTTTGTCTTGGTCTACCTCAATGACATTTTGGTTTTTTCCAAGAACAAGGAAGATCATGCCAAGCACTTGCGTTTGGTGCTCGATAAGCTCAGAGAACATCAGTTCTATGCCAAGTTTTCAAAGTGCGAGTTTTGGCTCGATGAGGTTCTCTACCTTGAGCATATCATCTCTGCCAAGGGCATAACGGTGAATCCTGAGAAGGTGTCTGCAATTGTAAATTGGGAACCACCTCAGAACATGAAGCAAATCCGCAGCTTCCTTGGTCTCGCAAGCTATTGTCGAAGGTTTGTTGAGAACTTCTCAAAGATCGCGAAGCCTCTTTCCAACCTTCTCCAGAAGCACGTGAAGTACGTTTGGTCTCCTGAATGTGACATCACTTTCAACACCCTAAAAGAGAAATTAGTCACTGCTCCAGTTCTGACTCCTCCTGATGAATCCAAACCGTTCGAGGTCTTCTGTGATGCTTATCTTTAAGGTCTTGGTGCAGTGTTGATGCAAGAGAAGAAAGTTGTGGCCTATACCTCTCGCCAGTTGAAGCCCAATGAAAAGAACTACCCCACTCATGACCTCGAGTTGGCGGCAGTTGTGCATGCTCTTCTGACTTGGAGACATCTCTTATTGGGAAGAAAAGTGGACATCTTCACTGACCACAAGAGTCTCAAGTACATATTCACTCAACCTAATCTCAACCTCAGGCAGACTCGTTGGGTCGAAATGATTCAACAGTATAATCCGAGTATCGAATATACTCAAGGCCAATGTAATTGCAGACGCATTAAGCAGGAAGGCTTACTGCAACAGTTTGATTCTCAAGCCTTACCAACCCGAGCTTTGTGAAGCTTTCCGCAAACTCAATCTGCAAGTTGTTCCTCAAGGTTTCCTCGCCAACCTCCAAGTCTCTCCTACTTTGGAAGATCAGATTCGTGAGGCTCAACTTCTTGATGCTATGGTGAAGAAGGTGAAGATTGGGATTGCCAAGGGTCAACCCAAGTACAAGTGCCATCACCTTGATGACAATGATACTCTATTCTTCGAGGATCGCATTGTTGTGCCTAAAGGTGACCTTCGTAAAGTCATTATGAATGAGGCTCACAATTCACTCCTCTCTATCCTCCCTGGAAGTACAAAGATGTACCATGACCTCAAGCAGTCATATTGGTGGGCTCGAATGAAGCGCGAGGTTGCTCAGTTCGTGAATGAATGTAATGTCTGCAGAAGAGTGAAGGCAGAACACCAACGACCAGCTGGTATCCTCCAACCTCTTGCCATTCCAGAATGGAAGTTTGACCATATTGAGATGGACTTCGTGACTGGATTTCCAAAGTCCAAGAGTGGCAATGATGTTATCTTCGTTGTCATCGACAAACTCACTACAGTGGCTCATTTCCTTCCTATCAAAGAATCCATCACAGCAGCTCAATTGGCAGAGCTATATACCTCCCGGATTGTCTCTCTGCACGACATTACGCAGTTGATTTCTTCAGATCGTGGCAGCATCTTCACCTCGAAGTTTTGGGATTCTTTTCAGAAGGCCATGGGCACCAACATCCATTTCAGCACAGTTTTTCATCCCCAAACTAGTGGCCAAGTCGAGCGTGTCAATCAGCTTCTTGAAGATATGCTCAGGGCTTGCGTTATCTCTTTCGGTATGAAGTGGGAAGATTGTCTTCCATATGCCGAGTTCTCCTACAAGAACAGCTTCCAAGCGAGTTCGGGCAAGGCCCCATTTGAAATTCTCTATGGCAGGAAGTGCCTTACTCCTCTTAACTGGTCAGAGACTGGTGAACGTTAACTTCATGGAAATGACTTGATCATAGAGGCAAAAGAGATGTGCAAAGTCATTCGTGATAACCTCAAAGCCGCGCAATCGCGCCAGAAGAGCTACTATGATAGTAAGCATCGTGACTTGGCTTTCGAGATCGGAGACCATGTTTACCTCCGCGTCTCTCCAATGCAAGGTACTCATTGCTTCGGTATCAAAGGGAAGCTTGCCCCTAGATACGTGGGTCCTTTCAAGATCGTCAGCAAGAGAGGCGATCTCGCCTATCAACTTGAGCTTCCCTACAACTTTGCAAACGTGCACGACGTGTTTCACGTGTCTCAACTCCGCAAGTGCTTTCAAGACCCCTGACCGCACCGTTAACTTCGAAGACATTGATCTCCAAGAAGACCTCTCTTATCATGAGCACCCAGTTGCTATTCTTGAAGAAACTGAGTGCAAGACTCGCAACAAGTCAATCAAATTCCTCAAAGTCAAGTGGTCACACCATTCCGACCGTGAAGCCACCTGGGAACGCGAGGACCACCTCCGTTCAAAGTACCCAGAGTTTTTCCAGTCCTAGATCTCGGGACGAGATCCATTCGTAGTGGTGGAGTGTTGTAACACCCCGGATGTAATTTACCTTATTTGTACTCCAACTCTTGTCGTTTACAGCCCTAAGTTATTTTATTTCCTTGTTGTCGGGTTTTTGTCTCCGTGTGTTTTGTCTTTGTCATGCTTCTCATATCATGTCATCATGTGCATTGCATTTGCATACGTGTTCGTCTCATGCATCCGAGCATTTTCCCCGTTGTCCGTTTTGCATTCCGGCGCTCCTATGTCCTCCGGTGGTCCTTTCTACCTCTTTTCATGTGTGGGTGTTAAACATTTCCGGATTGGACCGAGACTTGTCATGTGGCCTTGGTTTACTACCGGTAGACCGCCTGTCATGTTTCGTGCCATTTGGATTTCGTTTGATACTCCAATGGTTAACCGAGGGACCGAAAAGGCCTCGTGTGTGTTGCAGCCCAACACCCCTCCAAAGTGGCCCAAAACCCACCTAAACTCTCTCCATCATCTAGAGCGTTCGATCACGATCGCGTGGCCACAAACTGCACCTCATTTGGAGCTTCCTAGCTCCTCCTACCTCTATAAATAGGCCTCCCTCTCAAAATCCCGGGTCTTCTCCCCCCGAAACCCTAAAAATCCCTCGCGCGCCGCCGGACATTATCTGATCCGGTCGGATGCACCGCCGCCACCCAGTCGCCGTCCGCCACGTGTCCCAGCCCGCGTCCCGCCGCCACTCTCTCCGCCGCCGGCCCGGGAGGCCCGAATCGGGCCCCCGAGGCCCATCCGCCGTCAGTGCGCACTGAGCTGCCGCCTGGTTTTCTCCTCCACCGACGCCGGTGTTGACCGCCTGCTCCGCCCGGCCGCCTCGATGCCAGCGCGCCGCCGCACCGCACCGGCGCCGCCCCACCTCTCCGGTGCCACCTCGACCTCGACGCCGGCGAGCCGCCCTCCGCCGTGCTTCGCCTCGGCACCCCGGCGAACCTCCTCCACCGCGGCCTCCGGCCTCCCTCGCAGCTCCGGCGTCATCCCCGTCTCCGGCAAACCTTGGGAGGCGTGTACATGCTACAGTAACAGCCTGGCCGGATCTCAGATCTGAAATCTCCCGGTTGACTTTTGCCCCGAAACCCTAATTTTTCTTGCATACTTCGACATGCCATAACTCTGCATCCATAGCTCCGATTCGTGCGTGTAGCATATCAGAATGTTCTTCTCGAGGAGTACATCATTTCATCTCATTGCATCATTTTCATTTGAGCTCATCTTGATGCCTGAAATGCTGTTGGAAGAGGGCTATGTGAGGAATATGTCAGATCTGTTTCAGCAAATGGCCTTTTGTCATTTTTGCCATGATTAATGTGTGCATGCTATGATCCTGAGCTCTACATGTGTTTTGTTATATGCCATGCCATCTTTACAGGGGTGTATGACATGTATTTTTGTGATCTTTGTGGTGACTAGCACAAGCATGCAAAGTAGCTTACTCGATGATGCTGATTTCAGGGACTTAGAAATTCACTAAGTCCTTGTCCTGATATTGTTTTTATGCCATATGTTCATGTTGTTTCCTAGTGATCCGTGCCTATTTTGAGGATGATCAGTAAGGATGTTTTGTTAATATTGTTGTGCTCTATCCATCCATGTCTTTGTTTGCAATTATGGAGCACCCTAGCTTGAGTCAATCGAGTTCTACTTTTGCTATAAAATGTTCCTGGCAGATTGTTAACATGTTTAGCGATTTTGCCGACGTTGTTGCTATTGATCCGTGGATGCTATGTTGATGTTCTTGCCATTTCTAGCTTCTATGCCATGTCTTCTTGATGGTTGTATGCTTAGTTTGGCACTTTTGCCATAAAATTCCTGATATGCTGATATTTCACTAAGTCTGAAACGTGTTACCTTTTGCACTTTTGTCATGCTTGTTTGAACCTGTTAATGGATGAATTAGCCGTAGCTCAGTGTTCATATTTTGTCAACCATCATGAGTGGATCCCTGCCATGTATTTTGTTGTCATGTTTGACTGCTATAGAATATTTATCTTGATGCATTTAGATGGCTACTTGTTGTTTATCGCAGACCGGTGCCATATTTGTTTTGCTTGCCATTTCCAAACTGTGCATCCGATTCCGGTGATCTTTATAACGATTTCAACCGAAATCAACTCCCCTTTCCTGTGGCACTCTTGGATTTCCAAGTTGAGGCCAGTTTCAATCATTCCTTTCCAAATCTTGCATATGCATCACATATCGCATCCCTCATATCATACCATGTTTGCATCATGTTGCTTGAGCATTGCACGTGGTTGATTTTGTTCCTTTTGCTTGTTGTTTTTGCTTGGGTAGAGCCGGGAGACGAGTTCGTGAACGAGGAGCCCGTTGAGTTCGCTTACGAGGATCAAAGCAACTCTGAGTACTTTGCAGGCAAGATGACCATACCCTCGAAATCACTTCTATCTTTGCTTGCAAGATGCTCGCACTTTTTCCTATGCCTATGCTATGATACCAACCACTTGCTTATCATGCCTCCCATATTGCCATGTCAAACCTCTAACCCACCTTGTCCTCGCAAACCGTTGTTTGGCTATGTTACCGCTTTGCACAGCCCCTCTTATAGCATTGCTAGTTGCAGGTGAAGATTGGAGACCGTTCCTTGTTGGAACAAGTTTATCGTTGGGATATCACCATATTATCTTGTTTATCTTAATGCACCTATATACTTGGTAAAGGGTGGAAGGCTCATCCTTATAACTAGTGTTTTGTTCCACTCTTGCCGCCCTAGTTTCCGTCATATTGGTGTTATGTTCCCGGGTTTTGCGTTCCTTACACGGTTGGGTTATAATGGGAACGCCTTGACAGTTCGCCTTGAATAAAACTCCTCCAGCAATGCCCAACCTTGGTTTTACCATTCGCCACCTAGCCTCTTTTTCCCTTGGGTTTCGGGAGCCCGAGGGTCATCTTTATTAAACTCCCCTAGGCTAGTGCTCCTTTGAGTGTTGGTCCGACTGAGCTGCCTGCGGGGCCACCTCGGAGAAATTTGAGGGTTGGTTTTACTCGTAGCTAGTCTCATCTGAGTGTGCCCTGAGAATGAGATATGTTGCTGGACTTGTTTTACCATTGTCAAGGATGTCTTGTAACCGGGATTCCGAGTCTGATCGGGTCTTCCCGCTAGAAGGAATATCCTTCGTTGACCGTGAGAGCTTGTGATGGGCTAAGTTGGGACTCCCCTGCAGGGATTTGAACTTTCGAAAGCCGTGCTCGCAGTTATGGGCAGATGGGAATTTGTTAATGTCCGGTTGTAGATAACCTGAAACTTAACTTAATTAAAATGCACCAACTGCGTGTGTTACCGTGATGGTCTCTTCTCGGCGGAGTCCGGGAAGTGAACACGTGTTGGAGTAATGCTTGGTGTAGGTTGTTCTAGGATCACTTCTTGACCATAGTTGTTCGACCGTGCTTTTGCCTTCTCTTCTCGCTCTCTTTTGCGAATAGGTTAGCCACCATATATGCTAGTCGCTTGCTGCAGCTCCACATCATACCTTTACCTTTCCTATAAGCTTAAATAGACTTGATCGCGAGGGTGCGAGATTCCTGAGTACCCGTCACTCACAGATTCCTTCCTAAACCAGATGCAAGGACCGGTGATACCGTTCTAGATGATATGACCGAGCTCAAATGGGTGTTCGATGAAGACTCTCGCCGTTACTACATGTCCTTCCCAGATGATCAGTAGTGGTGCCTAGTTGGGGCGATCGGGGACTTTGTCGCATTTGGGGGTTGATCTTTATCTTGGTACCGTAGTCGGACCCTGAGTGTATTGGATGAATGTAATGACTTATTTATGTATTTGTGTGATGTGGCGAGTGTAAGCCAACTATGTATCCTTTCCCCTTTATTTGTATTACATGGGTTGTTTGCGAAGATTACCTCACTTGCGACATTGCTTTCAATGCAGTTATGCCTCTAAGTCGTGCTTCGACACATAGGAGATATAGCCGCATCAAGGGCGTTACATCGCGTCTTTCATAAATCGAACCATCACCGAGGAAGTTTCATGGTTCCGAGGGGGAAATCACCAAGATTCGAGGGGTGGTCCAAAATTCCTTTGTCCTTTGTCCACGAGTTTTTTTCTATTATGAGCATACAACCCGCAAATCACCGTGTTCAAATTTGGCACTTTTCTGGGTTCATTTGCCATATTTAGGGGATTATGTGCATTTCCTAGGCATTAATGCGCATAATTCAAGTTCAAACAATCGATGCATGAAAGGGTCCACAAGAACGGCCTAGAAAACCATGCTTGTGCAATTTAGTAAATTCTCATGCCTTTTACACGGAATGGACAGATATTTTCGATGAAATGTGTGGCAATAGTCAACCACAAATGTCTGTTTGTTGGGTTTTAAACTATAGAAAAAATGAAATAAATGCTTAAAAAACATGACGCCTAGCATGGTGCCATGGTATGACCTCACTGTGCCTTGGTAAAAATTTGAGAAGGTTTGGCTTATGTTGTCATGCACGCCCTTCATAAATCGAACCATCATCGAGGAAGTTCCATGCTTTCGAAAGGGAAATCCTCAAGATTGAAGGGGAATCCAAATTTTCTTTGTTCTTTGCCCTAGAGTTTTTTCTATGACGAACATACACCCTGCAAATCACCGTGTTCAAATTTGGCATTTTTCCGGGCTCATTTACCATATTTAGGGGATTATGTGCATTTTCTAGGCATTTAGCGCATATAAATCCAATCCATCTATAGGTGCACGGGTGTGATGTGACGGACGTGGATTGCTGTTCGATCGTGGCGCATCCAACGGTGCACACGTGCGATCCGCATGGCTGGACTTTCGGCCAATCGTAACGCAACACACAATAGGCTCAACGCACACTGTTTCCGAAAGCGACGGAGATGAACCGTGTGCGATAATGAACGGGCAAAATTGTAAGGGAAGCCAAATTTCCGTTGTCGTTTGTGGTTGAGCTCTTGAATACCACCTTACTGTACGGCTGCCTGGCCCCTCCGTCCTAGAGCTCTCTCCAGGCATCGTCCATGGCAGCGCGGCACACAGTAACTGGTAAGGAAGCGATGGCATCCTGCTGTGCCGCGTTCCTTGCCGCCCGCGATCGAACACATGGTAAGAAAGCGATGGCATCTAGCCGCGCCGAGTTCATCACCGTCGGCGGCCAGATAATTACATGGGCGGAGTTTGAGGCTGCCATAGTCGAATGGGTGGTGGATCTAGAGTCGGCCAAAGTCGCACAGAAGGAGTGGAAAAGGCAGAAAGCAGTCAAGAGAAGAGAGTCCGCCACCGCAAGAAAAAAGAGGTCGCACGCCATGGTGAGTAGAGCTTGGTGGAGATCGAAGCACGGTGGGTTGCCGCCTACAAGGCCAGGCAGGAGAACCCGGCGTTTGGCCAGCATGCCCTCATGCACTACAAAAAAAAGACACATCTGTGACATTTTGGGCCGAACGAACATTTTTTCTATCATACATATGACACTTCTATGCCGATAATTGTGACAAAACCCGGTATCATCATAGATGTGGTGGGCTCCTACTTCTATGACAAAAAATCATGACAGAAAATGGGCTTTTCGTCCTGGGCGGGCAGGAGACGCAGCTGCATGACATTCTTTGGGCCGTCCATGATGGAAAAACCGTGGTAGAAGCGAGGGCGAGGAAAATTTCGGGGAGTTCCCGGTTACGGTGGGAGGTCGGGGGCCGAGCGATGCGCGTTTCTCTCATACACGTACGCGTGTGTGTGCGAGGCGTTGGCTCTAACTGAACCCGAGCGAGGCGTTGGGCTCTAACTGAACCCGAGTGATAGCACTGCAGGCTATGCGTTACTGAACCCGAGCAATCGATCGATGGCTATTAACTGAACCCGATCGAGCGATTCCTTCGCTACTGATGCTAACTGTAGCCAATCAATTGGATGAACAGTGAACGTTGCGCGGGGGGGGGTGGATGAACAGTGAGCGGTGGCATTGCCTTTGGATGAACAGGACCCCGTGGTGTGGTGGAGGGGTGGTTGAACAGGACCCCGTGGTGTGGAGGGCTGGATGAACAGTAGACGGTGGAGGGGTGGTTGAATAGTAGCCGGTGGAGTAGCGCGCGGTGGAGGCTGGATGAACAGGAGCCCGTGGATGAACAGTTGCAGGTGGAGGCTAGAGGAGGTCGACGGTGGATGAACAGTAGCTCGTGGAGGCTGGAGGGGGTCGACAGTGGAGATGAACAGTATCCCATGGAGTCCCGTTTTGCGGTACGCCACACCCCTCCCGATGAACAGGACCCCCGTTTCGACCGTAGGAGGTCCGTTTCGTCCGTTTTGCGGTACGCCACACCCCTCCCGATGAATAGGACCCCCGTTTCGACCGTAGGAGGCCCGTTTCCTCCATTTTGCGGTATGCCAGACCCCTCCCGATCAACAGGATCCCGTTTCGAACATGGCCGGTCGAACACAAGGCCGTTTCCTCCATTTTGCGGTACGCCAGGCCTCGTTTCCATCACCTATTCCGTCCAAGCCCTCCCGATGAACACGACCACGCATTCCATTCTGACCCAGCCAGTTGTCTCCCACGCGTTCCGTTGCCCCCCAATGAACACGAGCATTCCGTTGCCTCCCCATGAACACGACGCATTCTGTTGCCTCCCCATGAACACGACGCATTCCGTTGCCTCCCCGTGAACACGACGACGACGCTGTTTCTTCATTCCGACCCAGCCATGTCAACGAGCCCTCGCCGTAAGTATGCGCGAGTAGGCGTTCGAGACCCCGCCTGTATGTACACATGTGTGGCCGTATTTTCTTTCTTGCACCCTGGCTACCTCTACTACAACACGTGCGCACCTCTACATCCACCAGTATATATGTACGTACACGTTCGCGACCATAATGACAACGCTACGTACGCTTCGACCAGGTGGGTCCCGACTGTCAGGCACTTCCTTGCATGCGAAGATGTAGCTGGTGGGTCCCAGCAGTCAGGGGGTGAAATACGGTGGCCCGTCCGGTGGGTTCCCGCTGTCAGGTGGAGGAATAGTTATTTTGCACATAATAAGGATGCACTTCCTTGCTGCAGCCGTGGACCCAGTTGTCAGCCTCTCCACGTACAATCCACGTCAGATGGAAGCCGTTCCTTGACCACGTTGACCACGTCGCGCCGAGAGCACCAGGGCGGTGGACGACAGCGAGGCCTAGGAAGGGGACGACGCGGAGCCGGGGAAGACGCAGCAGTGGATGCCCACTGTCACATCCCTAGCCTTACCCTGGCCTTGGACTAGCTTGGTTACTGCATCATGTTTAAATTCAAATGAAATTTGAATTGAGGAATTTTCAAAAGCCTCAGAAAACCTCTAAAAATAACCAACATTTAATTCTTCTCAAATGAATCCAAGAAAATGTTCCTGTTATTCTATAGAAATATTGGTAAGAGGTAAAATTCAAACCAATATTTTTGGAGTCACAGAAATATTTGTTTTGGCCATTTGAATTAATTCAATAACTAATTGCATTGGATTTATATTTTATATATAATTAATATATGTCCAATAATTCTGGAACATTTTATGTGGTTTGGTATATTTTAGTTCTAGCCACATAATTATTTTCAGGATTTTATAAAATGGTTTAGTATTTTTACTAAACCAAAACAAAACAGAACAAAATAGAAAACAGAGATATAAAATAGAAAGCAGAGAGAGAGAAGGAATCTCACCTGGGCTTACCTGGCGGCCCAAGTGGCCGGCCCAGCCCACCACCACAGCCTCCCTGTCGTCTTCCTCCCTGGACAGGAGGACGAGCGCGTGCCCGCCGCGCGCTGGCCACGCGCCTCGCCAGCTCCTGCTTACCGCTCTCCCCCGACGCTCTGGACGCCCTGGACGTCGACACGCGGCCTCCCCGGCCGCCCCTCACTCTCTCCCGAGCTCTCCCCCTCCTCTGTTCCTCTCTCCCTCTCGTGCCGAGCGCAGCCGTCGCCACCGACGCCGTTCGCCGCGGCCACCGGCCACCCCTCGCCTCGCCGATGCCTCCAGAAGAACCGCCGCGCCTTCTTCTTCGTCTCCACCAACCCATGTGACGCCGGAAGCCTCGGAGCGCCGTCCCCGACGCCTTCTTCCTCCTCGGGCCACCAAGATCGCCGGCGACCTCCCGTCGTCACCAGCCCCTCCCCGAGCCCACTGACCACCCCTGCGGACTCGACGTGAGCTCCTCTTCGTTTCCCCTCCGTATTTTCGTTCAATTTCGTGCCGTATCCATCGTCTCCGCCGAGCCCGAGAGCCCATTGCCGCCGGCCATGAGGTCGCCGTGGCTAGAGCTCACGCGCGTCACGTCCAAGCATACCACCATGCTCAGCACCACGCCAGGATCCCAAAACCCTAGTCTATCGCTCCTGTGGCGCACCGTAGCCACCGCCCGCGCCTCACCCGAACTCCGGCCGCCGCCGTCGTCATGATTGCCGTCGCCTCCGGCCACCTTAGCTTCTCCCGTCCGCCCTGTTAGATGCGCGCGAGTCTGGGCATCCCGTAGAGCCCCTCCGCCGCTCTTTTGGTCATCGGAGGGCGAATCCCGGCGCTCTCCGCCGTCCCTGGCCTCGCCGGCGACGAGCCGCGGGTCAACTCCGGCGAGTTGACCCGGGTTTGACCCCCCTCTCTCTCACTGACATGCGGGCCCCGCCCGGCTAATCAAGTTAGGTTAGTATTAACTAAGTTAGATTAGTTAGTTAGACACTGACACTCGGGACCCACCGGTCAGGGGTTGACCGGGCTGTGCCACGTTGACCTGCTGACGTCATCGTGACGTCAGTATGACGCAGTAATACTTTCTGGATTTAAAAATAATAAGGAAATTCCAGAAAATGCCTAAAACTTCAATAAATCATAGAAAATTAACCGTAACTCCAAATTAAATAATTTATATATGAAAAATTATCAAAAAAATTCAAGGAATCCATCTGTACCATTTTCATGCATGTTAGAACAACTTATAGCTGCTGTTTAGCACAAATCATATAAAGGGCATTTAAATATCCACATATGGAGTTTGAATTTGAATCTTGGATTCAAACCAACTCCATTTAATCTGGTTTTAGTTGCATTAGCCCAACACACATTCATTTTGCCATGTCATGATCATGCATCATATTGTGCATTGCATTGATTGTGTTCCCTTCTGTGTTGCCGGTATTTGTCCCCTCTCGATAGACATGATACCGATGATGTGATCGTTGACACTGATGAAGACTCAATGTTATCTTCAGAAGTGCCAGGCAAGCAAAACCCCTTTGTTCATTCCGATACAATCCTACTCTCTCGCTCCTGCTCTTTTTTAATGCATTAGGACAACACCGATTCATCTGTTACTTGCTGCGGTAGCTGAACCCCCTTTATCCTTTGCATGACCTGTCATTGCCACAGTAAATAGATGAAACCCACTAGCATGAGTAGGAGTTGTTTGAGCCCTGATGTGCCTACTCATTCATGTTTGTTTGTCATGCCTGCTACTGCTTAGAGTTGAGTCAGGTCTGATTCATCGGGGATGAATCAGAGGTGTGTGAACATGTCCTACTGTGTGTGAGCTAAGTGTGTGAACACGATTTGGTAAAGGTAGCGGTGAGAGGCCATGTAGGAGTACATGGTGGGTTGTCTCATTGCAGCCGTCCTCAGGAACTGAGTTCTGTGTTTGTGATCCATGATTCAGCTACTACCACGCATTGGGCCCGAAACCAATGGACCCTCTCGGCTTCTTGATCACCCTTGTCCTCTGTCCAGGAGTTGCAAGTAGTTTCTGGTGTTTGTAGTATGCTGGAGGCCGTGGGCAGCGCTGGCCGTAGGGGTGGGCTGTGATGCGGTAGGCACGTGGCACGGTGTACCGGGCGCCCGTTTGGTGTCTCGGGAACCCTGTTCACATCGTTTGGGGCTGTGAGCGAAACTCCGGCCGATCTCCTCATGGATGGAACACGAATAGGCGATAAACCTGGACTAGAGACTCGAGTGTTTAGGCAGGCCGTGGCCGACACCCACGTTGGGCTTCCGCTTGAAGGTTGCCGAGTACATGTCGTGTAAACGGCGGTAAGTGGTGAGAGCGTGTGTGAAGAAGTACACCCCTGCAGGGTTAACATCATCTATTCGAATAGCCGTGTCCGCGGAAAAGGACTTCTGGGTTGCTTATATCAGTTCATAGACAAGTGAAAGTGGATACTTTAAAATGCGCAAGATAAGCGTGAGTGCTATGGATGGCGTTCTCGTAGGGAGACGGGAGCGGATCCATAGTGGTGTATTGATATGGTGAATATGTGGACTCGTGTGCGCCACCTCAAAAGAGTCGCTTGCAGTCGTAGTTTAGGATAGCCACCGAGTCAAAGCTGGCTTGCTGCAGTCAAACCCCTCCACCCCCTTGTTGATAATGATGCATATGTAGATAGATCTGATGTAAGTCTTGCTGGGTACATTTGTACTCACGTTTGCCTATTTTATGTTTTGCAGAGAGACTTCAGTCTCACTAGTAGTTCCACGTGGACTTCGACGTTTAGCTTGTTACCTCAGCTACGATCTTGTGCCCTCGGCAGGATCTGATAGATAGTCAGGCTTCTCGGCCTTTTTCATTTATAGATGTCTGTACCCAGACATGATAGCTTCCGCTTGTGCTTTGACTTGTATGCTCTGATTGTTGGGTCGTGAGACCTATGTTTGTAATATCTCGCTCCTCGGAGACTAATGAATAAATACTTGATTTGTAGAGTCATGTTGTGATGCCATGTTGTATTTGCACATATCGAGCATATTGTGTGTATGTTATTGAAATGCTTGGTATGTGTGGGATCTGACCATCTAGTTGTTTATCTTTAGTAGCCCCTCTTACCGGGAAATGTCTCCTAGTGTTTCCACTGAGCCATGGTAGCTTGCTACTGCTCCGGAACACTTAGGCTGGCCGGCATGTGTCCTTCTTCGTTCCTGTGTCTGTCCCTTCGGGGAAATGTCACGCGATGAATACCGGAGTCCTGTTAGCCCGCTACAGCCCGGTTCACCGGAGTCCTGCTAGCTCAGTGCTACAGCCTGGATTCACTCGCTGATGACCGACACGTTCGATGCTGGGTCATGGATGCCTGTCCCTGTAAGTCTGTGCCACTTTGGGTTTACGACTAGTCATGTCAGCCCGGGCTCCTTATCATATGGATGCTAGCGACACTATCATATACGTGAGCCAAAAGGCGCAAACGGTCCCGGGCAAAGGTAAGGCGACACCCGTGGGGATACCGTGCGTGAGGCCGCAAAGTGATATGAGGTGCTACAGGCTAGATCGATGTGGCATCGAGTCGGGGTCCTGACAGCATTGGTATCAGAGCTTGACTGCCTGTAGGATTACCAAGCCAAACTGGTCGAAGTTGAGTCTAGAAATTCTTTAGTTATATAAGGGAATTGATTGTGGGATGGAACGTAAGGCTCTTTTACTCCTTATACCTTATGCCTTCTGATCTGAGTCATCTTATCTTTCCTACGGGGATTAAGAACTAGGCTATCTCTTCTTTCTATTAGGATCACGTGTTACTAATCCGTAGACTTATAAGATTGTTGGATTAAGCTTGAGTTCAGTTTCTACTACTTCCGTATGTTAATTGTTGATCTCGAAACCTTGATATTGTGCTTCTGAGTGGTTATGCCACCATTTTTGTGAATGTCTCAAATCTTTTCTGAGCATTTACAGCCGTTATGCTGTCCGAGTCATCCCAGGTTTCTAAATAGTCCGATGCATTTGCAAATCCCTTCCTTCTGTTTCCGATGTTCCCATGGGCCAGATTAACCACACTAATCGGTGTGTTGAGGTAATTATTGCCTCGACATATATGTTGGAATTATTATTATGACCCTAAGTGCTTAGGGGATCATCTAGTGGTCTAGCCATGATTTGTGTCCTAGTGTGAAGATTCTGGCCTTTATTCTCGGAAGCATCCCGTGATGCTACTTAGTAGTAGGTATTCTACTCCTGGGTTCTGAACCCGAGATTCACTCTACCTACTTCAAGTTGATAGTAATTGCTAGTGCCTTTAGGATATTAGTAACCTTTGCGATAGTCCTTGAAGTCCGTGGTATCTTCTTCTTCCAAATACCATGAACTACTTATGGCAGATGTTTATTGGATCAAAAAAAATCATCACAATTAGAGTACTCTTGAGGAGTTCTCCATTCATAAATCGTGACTCTGCCAGTTCTACCTTTCTGCATGGGTTATCCGGAAGAAATATGTTGAACTTGGTTCGACATACTAATCTATGCATCCACAACTCAGAAAGTTATATGTTCCTTTGAGTTGTTCTCTTTAGTTGCATTCTGACCCTCGTCTATCAATTGATAGTCAAGAGTATGCGTGCGTTCGTTCATCGATGCCTATGACTCTTGTGGTCTGTCAAGCCATTCTATTCCGGAATGACTAGGACAAACAAACTCCAGTACCTCTTCCATATCTAGGATTGGGTCAAAGTAGTTGTATTCCGCAGATCAAATGCCAATCCAGCTTTTGGTTCTGCTCTACCTTGGAGTATTACATATTTTATATCGAGATTGTTATAGGAATTGCACACCATCCCATGAACTCTTGGTACAGTGACACTTCTTGCCATCACTGTTCATTCGTCGGCCCTCGTGTTGATGCAACCGGAATACCGACAAATGAATTGTGATGTGTGAAATCAATACTGCTAGCAACTCTGTTGCTTGGTAGTTAAAGGATAATAATTTCATTCTTAGTATGTTGGTTTTCGAATCATCCTTCTAAGACTGATCGTGCTACCTAGTCCTTATTTCGGTGCACCCTTCGATTGATGAGTTAGGATCTTGTCAAGTCCTCACTCATTTGATCATATCGTCTTGCCCTCAAAAGCAAGATTGTTCTCGAGCTTAGTAGCATACCGGTGGTTCGTGACTTTCCAAATATCTTCTTGGAGGTGTTACCGGGTTGTCACCTGACCGCTATGTTGAGTTCGTGATCAAGTTGGTTTCTTGTGAACCACCTTCTCTCCAAGAATCGGTGTTAGATATCCCTGAGCTAGTTGGTTAAGCTAGACAACAACTTGGAGAGTTGGAAGATAAAAGCTTGTCTGACTTAGTTCGTTCCAAAGGGATATTCTTGTGTAGTGTGTGTTGAAGAAAGATGATATCTTCATCGATTGGTCCTTGTGATCAGTTGCTGGACCTATTGTCTTATCAATCCTTTGATTTGAGTGTGGGCTATCGTCAAATCAAATCAGTACCAACGATGCTCGTAATGTTGTCTTATTCGTGGTTGATCCCTCGAGCATACACCATTATATCTTTTGGGTCTGACCAATGCTATCACTTGTTCACTTAACTATGGAATTCCTTTTAAAAGGAAACCCAGATGAATTGTTGTTGTGCCCATTGACAACATCCTTGTCTTCTCCATAATTTTGCTGAACATTAAGCTAGTGTTGGAAACTTTTGAAAGCATTTGTTCATGCTAGCTCATGAAGCATATGTTTGGATGAAGGTAGTGACTTCCTTTAATTCATGTGCATCTGATGCAAGTTGCCGCCGTGGATTCGAGAAAGTCAATGTTGCTTTCTTTGGAATCATTCCAAATCAGTCATGCACACGTGCGAAGAATGCTGTGGTTTGAAGACTTGCAACCTTCAATATATATGTATCCCTAGCACACCAAGCCACTGATTGATTTGTTCAAGGAGAAGGAGTTCCTTCATAAGAGCTAATCCGGACTTATGAAAGAACTTCGATACCCTCGTTGATGGTTCCCCCTCCTGAACTCGGTAGTGTTTTATTATAAGACTACCACGTGGTCATGCTTGACTGGGACAACGTGTTCACATGTTTGTAGCAGAACCAGCTCATGTTTTGGAGCTTGCTATCGTAGTTCATCTCCCGAGAATCCCGCAACGTCATCTCGTCGATTTGTGTTGCAAACTTTCATTTTTCTTCCTAAGACTCGATGAGCCTGGAATATCCTAACACCAACCAGAGCTGAATCTCAGGCAGATATGATGGTTGGAACATTTCCCTAAGAACTATAATATTGGTCTCTCGATAACCGGTAAGGTGGATGTCGTGGCCAACACACCCATCCGGTAGACCTATTATTATAGTATCTTGTTTGAGGAAGTTGGCCACCCCCCCCATAGGGATTTCGTAGGATTTACTCCCTAGTTGTGCCTTATGATTTTTTGTCTTTCCGAAGTCCGACCTTTACTTGATGTTCTAGATACCAGACCATTTCTATGAATGGGTTACACTAGCACATCAAGGAGAACATTAGAAGCGGAGTGCTAAATGTCTCTCGGTCGATCATCCAGATTTTGTTCCTTGGCTTCGCTAAGGTGTAATCTGAGAAGGTGTTATCCTCCTTTGCATCTGCATCGTCCATCGCTATTCATCATGGTAGTATGTTGTGTTGCCAGGATCCTTGACACGGATGTTGGTAAAACCTTGATGATTGTGGAAATGCTCAAGTTCTTGAGAGCACGCACAAGCACTACGTGTTATCATCATCTCTAACTGGGATTCCTCTCAGTTTCCTCGGCAAATGCTATGACCTTTTCAAACAGTGAATTCACTCTCTTTTGTTGGGTTCTTCCCCAGTTACCAGAATCATTCCCAGCATTTGCATTTTGTTCCTAGATTGCACCGCCAATGTGCCATTCTACCATGGGTCTCTTCCATTTCCGGTGATAAGCAAAATCATCCATTACGTTGTCTTCAACAAGGTAATCCACATCATCCAAGTCCAAGTATGCCATTCTACCGACCCCGCCAATCGATTGCTGTAATTTGCCTTAGGCTGATATAGAGAGTCTTAACGATCTCTATATCAAAGGTAATTCTTTTTGCCACTTAAGATAATAATCTACGAATCACCCCCTCCAGGATGTTTCGTCGTGGTATCATGGCAACTCAACTCCTCGCTACATTGACAACCGTTCACCACCTTCTTAGGTGTGGAATCGTTGTCTACCTAGTGAACCTTCGTCATCTGTTCCACTCCATTTCTCTAGAGGTGTGCTTCATCTCTCAGCTCGAGAGATGTTGCTATGTCTCATTCCGTGAGTTAATCCTGAGTTGTTCGATCTTCGAGAAGATCGACCCTTCTAGAGTCTCCTTCTTCCCTCCATGTCATGTTGACAGGATTTCTCAGAGCAAGACTTCAAGACAATGATGGTGAACAAATCAACGTTCAGTTGAAGTGCAACCTGGATCGTGAAGATTATACTAGTTGCGTTTACCTTTCACCTTACCCTACGCTTGAATCTCGAGACGAGATCCTTGTTTAGTGGGGGTGAGTTGTCACATCCCTAGCCTTACCCTGGCCTTGGACTAGCTTGGTTACTGCATCATGTTTAAATTCAAATGAAATTTGAATTGAGGAATTTTCAAAAGCCTCAGAAAACCTCTAAAAATAACCAACATTTAATTCTTCTCAAATGAATCCAAGAAAATGTTCCTGTTATTCTATAGAAATATTGGTAAGAGGTAAAATTCAAACCAATATTTTTGGAGTCACAGAAATATTTGTTTTGGCCATTTGAATTAATTCAATAACTAATTGCATTGGATTTATATTTTATATATAATTAATATATGTCCAATAATTCTGGAACATTTTATGTGGTTTGGTATATTTTAGTTCTAGCCACATAATTATTTTCAGGATTTTATAAAATGGTTTAGTATTTTTACTAAACCAAAACAAAACAGAACAAAATAGAAAACAGAGATATAAAATAGAAAGCAGAGAGAGAGAAGGAATCTCACCTGGGCTTACCTGGCGGCCCAAGTGGCCGGCCCAGCCCACCACCACAGCCTCCCTGTCGTCTTCCTCCCTGGACAGGAGGACGAGCGCGTGCCCGCCGCGCGCTGGCCACGCGCCTCGCCAGCTCCTGCTTACCGCTCTCCCCCGACGCTCTGGACGCCCTGGACGTCGACACGCGGCCTCCCCGGCCGCCCCTCACTCTCTCCCGAGCTCTCCCCCTCCTCTGTTCCTCTCTCCCTCTCGTGCCGAGCGCAGCCGTCGCCACCGACGCCGTTCGCCGCGGCCACCGGCCACCCCTCGCCTCGCCGATGCCTCCAGAAGAACCGCCGCGCCTTCTTCTTCGTCTCCACCAACCCATGTGACGCCGGAAGCCTCGGAGCGCCGTCCCCGACGCCTTCTTCCTCCTCGGGCCACCAAGATCGCCGGCGACCTCCCGTCGTCACCAGCCCCTCCCCGAGCCCACTGACCACCCCTGCGGACTCGACGTGAGCTCCTCTTCGTTTCCCCTCCGTATTTTCGTTCAATTTCGTGCCGTATCCATCGTCTCCGCCGAGCCCGAGAGCCCATTGCCGCCGGCCATGAGGTCGCCGTGGCTAGAGCTCACGCGCGTCACGTCCAAGCATACCACCATGCTCAGCACCACGCCAGGATCCCAAAACCCTAGTCTATCGCTCCTGTGGCGCACCGTAGCCACCGCCCGCGCCTCACCCGAACTCCGGCCGCCGCCGTCGTCATGATTGCCGTCGCCTCCGGCCACCTTAGCTTCTCCCGTCCGCCCTGTTAGATGCGCGCGAGTCTGGGCATCCCGTAGAGCCCCTCCGCCGCTCTTTTGGTCATCGGAGGGCGAATCCCGGCGCTCTCCGCCGTCCCTGGCCTCGCCGGCGACGAGCCGCGGGTCAACTCCGGCGAGTTGACCCGGGTTTGACCCCCCTCTCTCTCACTGACATGCGGGCCCCGCCCGGCTAATCAAGTTAGGTTAGTATTAACTAAGTTAGATTAGTTAGTTAGACACTGACACTCGGGACCCACCGGTCAGGGGTTGACCGGGCTGTGCCACGTTGACCTGCTGACGTCATCGTGACGTCAGTATGACGCAGTAATACTTTCTGGATTTAAAAATAATAAGGAAATTCCAGAAAATGCCTAAAACTTCAATAAATCATAGAAAATTAACCGTAACTCCAAATTAAATAATTTATATATGAAAAATTATCAAAAAAATTCAAGGAATCCATCTGTACCATTTTCATGCATGTTAGAACAACTTATAGCTGCTGTTTAGCACAAATCATATAAAGGGCATTTAAATATCCACATATGGAGTTTGAATTTGAATCTTGGATTCAAACCAACTCCATTTAATCTGGTTTTAGTTGCATTAGCCCAACACACATTCATTTTGCCATGTCATGATCATGCATCATATTGTGCATTGCATTGATTGTGTTCCCTTCTGTGTTGCCGGTATTTGTCCCCTCTCGATAGACATGATACCGATGATGTGATCGTTGACACTGATGAAGACTCAATGTTATCTTCAGAAGTGCCAGGCAAGCAAAACCCCTTTGTTCATTCCGATACAATCCTACTCTCTCGCTCCTGCTCTTTTTTAATGCATTAGGACAACATCGATTCATCTGTTACTTGCTGCGGTAGCTGAACCCCCTTTATCCTTTGCATGACCTGTCATTGCCACAGTAAATAGATGAAACCCACTAGCATGAGTAGGAGTTGTTTGAGCCCTGATGTGCCTACTCATTCATGTTTGTTTGTCATGCCTGCTACTGCTTAGAGTTGAGTCAGGTCTGATTCATCGGGGATGAATCAGAGGTGTGTGAACATGTCCTACTGTGTGTGAGCTAAGTGTGTGAACACGATTTGGTAAAGGTAGCGGTGAGAGGCCATGTAGGAGTACATGGTGGGTTGTCTCATTGCAGCCGTCCTCAGGAACTGAGTTCTGTGTTTGTGATCCATGATTCAGCTACTACCACGCATTGGGCCCGAAACCAATGGACCCTCTCGGCTTCTTGATCACCCTTGTCCTCTGTCCAGGAGTTGCAAGTAGTTTCTGGTGTTTGTAGTATGCTGGAGGCCGTGGGCAGCGCTGACCGTAGGGGTGGGCTGTGATGCGGTAGGCACGTGGCATGGTGTACCGAGCGCCCGTTTGGTGTCTCGGGAACCCTGTTCACATCGTTTGGGGCTGTGAGCGAAACTCCGGCCGGATCTCCTCATGGATGGAACCCGAATAGGCGATAAACCTGGACTAGAGACTCGAGTGTTTAGGCAGGCCGTGGCCGACACCCACGTTGGGCTTCCGCTTGAAGGTTGCCGAGTACATGTCGTGTAAACGGCGGTAAGTGGTGAGAGCGTGTGTGAAGAAGTACACCCCTGCAGGGTTAACATCATCTATTCGAATAGCCGTGTCCGCGGAAAAGGACTTCTGGGTTGCTTATATCAGTTCATAGACAAGTGAAAGTGGATACTTTAAAATGCGCAAGATAAGCGTGAGTGCTATGGATGGCGTTCTCGTAGGGAGACGGGAGCGGATCCATAGTGGTGTATTGATATGGTGAATATGTGGACTCGTGTGCGCCACCTCAAAAGAGTCGCTTGCAGTCGTAGTTTAGGATAGCCACCGAGTCAAAGCTGGCTTGCTGCAGTCAAACCCCTCCACCCCCTTGTTGATAATGATGCATATGTAGATAGATCTGATGTAAGTCTTGCTGGGTACATTTGTACTCACGTTTGCCTATTTTATGTTTTGCAGAGAGACTTCAGTCTCACTAGTAGTTCCACGTGGACTTCGACGTTTAGCTTGTTACCTCAGCTATGATCTTGTGCCCTCGGCAGGATCTGATAGATAGTCAGGCTTCTCGGCCTTTTTCATTTATAGATGTCTGTACCCAGACATGATAGCTTCCGCTTGTGCTTTGACTTGTATGCTCTGATTGTTGGGTCGTGAGACCTATGTTTGTAATATCTCGCTCCTCGGAGCCTAATGAATAAATACTTGATTTGTAGAGTCATGTTGTGATGCCATGTTGTATTTGCACATATCGAGCATATTGTGTGTATGTTATTGAAATGCTTGGTATGTGTGGGATCTGACCATCTAGTTGTTTATCTTTAGTAGCCCCTCTTACCGGGAAATGTCTCCTAGTGTTTCCACTGAGCCATGGTAGCTTGCTACTGCTCCGGAACACTTAGGCTGGCCGGCATGTGTCCTTCTTCGTTCCTGTGTCTGTCCCTTCGGGGAAATGTCACGCGATGAATACCGGAGTCCTGTTAGCCCGCTACAGCCCGGTTCACCGGAGTCCTGCTAGCTCAGTGCTACAGCCTGGATTCACTCGCTGATGACCGACACGTTCGATGCTGGGTCATGGATGCCTGTCCCTGTAAGTCTGTGCCACTTTGGGTTTACGACTAGTCATGTCAGCCCGGGCTCCTTATCATATGGATGCTAGCGACACTATCATATACGTGAGCCAAAAGGCGCAAACGGTCCCGGGAAAAGGTAAGGCGACACCCGTGGGGATACCGTGCGTGAGGCCGCAAAGTGATATGAGGTGCTACAGGCTAGATCGATGTGACATCGAGTCGGGGTCCTGACACCCACGCTTAGAGGAGTACGAGGGCACTGGTTCGCTGCGGTGTGAGGCTGCCATCGCCGCATAGTAACAGGGGGTGTGGGTGAGTAGAGGGATAGCCTGGCCAGCGGTGGGAGTAGTAGGGGGCGTTGAGGCCTTCGCCGCATCGCAGCCGGCCATGGGAGGTAGGAGCACGAGGCACGACCGGTGCTGGTTTGGGCGGCTGGAGCAAGAAGACCTGAGGTTGAAGAAGCACTACGGCCGTTGGATGGACATCGTACGGTCACTGGATCTAGAATCGTGCATATTGACTAAGTTGACAAAGCCCTCCGTCCCCGTCAACTTAGTAGGCCTACAAGTCAGCTTGCCACTATATTGGGTCCCAGCTAACAGGCGGAGTATTCATTTTTTTGTGCGTAATAAGGAGGCACTTCCTTGCGTGCGAAGATATAGCTGGTGGGTCCGAGCTGTCAGCGGTGGTAACATTTTTTCGAGAAATACAGAGGCCCTTTCGGTGGGTCCTTGATGTCAGGTGGAGGAATCATTATTTTGCGCGTAATAAGGAGGCATTTCCTTGTGTGCGGTCGTGAACCCAGTTGTCGGCCTCTCCACGTATAGTCCAGTTCAGATGCATGTCGGTCGTTGACCACGTTGACCAGGCCGCGCCGAGAGCACCAGGGCGGTGGACGACGGCGAGGCCTAGGAAGGGAACGACACAGAGGCAGGGAAGACTCGGCAGTTGTTTCCCACGCGGAGGGGAGTACGACTGTATGAGGGTTTACTGGTTCGTCTGTCGTTGCCGGAGAATAACAACAGGTGTGGGTGAGTAGAGGGATGGCTAGGCCAGCGATGGGAGTACGATGGGGCGGTGAGGCCTGCGCGGTAGCACAGCCGGCCGCGGGAAGGAGGGAGCAGGGAGTCCCGCCAGCGCTTGTTTGAGCGGCTGGAGCAAGAAGAGCAGAGATTGAAGAAGCACGACGGCCGTTGGATGGACATCCAACAGTCACTACTTGTGCGTCAACCTTTTTTTAGGAAAGCCTCAAATCTATGGAAAACAACATACAACCCATCTGCCATTATTTCTAATAATTTTCAGCCCATTTGCTAATTCTTAAGGTTTTTTTTGGAGCCGATATTCTTTTTGTTAGCATTACAGCCCAAATTGTGGCCACGGTTAAAAAATTATACGAAATTTTGCATATTTCGGTGCGGTCCGAACTATTTTTAATCCTGAAATTTCGACTCACATTCAAACTGATTTAAAAATAAATGTATATCAATATAAAATCCAACAAATTCTCCACGCATAAAAAGTAATGTAATTTAAAATCTTGAAATGAAAAAAATATATTTGAAATTAATTGCCGGTTTGATGTGTTTTAAAAATGTACAGCCCATTTCTCATTACGGATGGGTCATTTTCTCGGCCAGCCGAATGAAAGCTCTCCACGTCTTGAAAGATTTGCAGCCCAACAGGCCTGACAAAGCGAGTTACTTGGCAAATCACAAAAAAACTGGGTTGTGGCCGTGGACCTAGCTGTCAGCCTCTCCACGTACAGTACTCTTCCAATGGAAGTCGTTCCTTGACCACGTTGACCACGCCGCGTGGAGAGCACCACGGTGGTGGACGACGGCGAGGCCTAGGAAGGGGACGACGCGGAGCCGGGGAAGACGCGACAGTGGAAGCCCGTGCGGAGAGGAGTACGAGGGTTCACTGGTTCGGCTGCGGTGTGAGGCTGCAGTCACCTCAGGGCCTGGCCAGCGGTGGGAATAGTAGGGGGCGGTGAGGCCTCCGCGGCAGCACAGCCGGCCACGGGAGGCAGGAGCATGCGGCACGACCGGCGCTGCTTTCGGCGGCTGGAGCATGAAGACCAGAGGTTGAAGAAGCACTACGACCGTTGGATGGACATCGTACAGTCACTGGAGCTAGAATCATTCATATTGACTAAGTTGACAAAGCCCTCCGTCCCCATCAACTTTATTGGCCCACAAGTCATCCTCCCACTATGGTGGGTCCCAGCTAGCAGGGGGGTATTCAATTTTTATGCGTAATAAGAAGGCACTTCCTTGCGTGCGAAGATATAGCTGGTGGGTCCGACATGTTAGCGGGGGGAACGTTTTTTCGCGAAATACAGAGGCTCTTCCGGTGGGTCCCAGCTATCAGGTGGAGGAATCATTATTTTGCGCGTACAGTCCACGACCGATGGATGTCGTTCGTTGACCAAGTTGACCAAGCCGTGCCGAGACCACCATGGAGGTGGACGACGGCGAGGCCTAGGAAGGGAACGACAAGGAGCCGGGGAAGACTCGGCAATGGTTGCCCACGCGATGGGGAGTACGAGGGTTTACTGGTCCGGCTGCAGTCGCCGGAAAATAACAGGAGGTGTGGGTGAGTAGAGGAATGGCCTGGCCAGCAATGAAGTAGGGTGGGGCGGTGCGGCCTGTGCGGCAGCACAGCCGGCCACGGGAGGCGGGAGCAGGCAGTCCCACCGGAGCTGGTTTGGGCGGCTGGAGCAAGAAGATCAGATATTGAAGAAGCAGCACGGCCGTTGGATTAACATCCAATGGTCACTGCTGCTAGAATCGTTTGTGGACTAAGTTGACAAAGCCAAAGTACACGTCAACCTAGTAGACCCACAAGTCAGCCTCCAAATTTGTCCCAAACAGCATACTGCCCGAAATTTCTAGCCAGATTCAAATTAATTTTAAATCTAAATATACCTTAATTTAAATTCAATGAAATTTTACCCGCACAAAAACAATGAAATTTAAAATATCAAAATCCGAAAGAAAACAGTATTTTGGAACTAATTGTCTGTTTGCTGTATTTTTCATTTTACAGCCCATTTATTATTACTTATAGCCCATTTCTTATTACTTATAGCCCATTTTCTGGGCAAAATGCATCCCTCCTTGTCTTGAAAGATTTTCGGCCCAGCAGGGCGTAGAAAAGCAAGTAGGCCTACGTTGGTTATTGTGCAAAAAACAAAATAGCTGGCTAGCAATTTTCAGAAAGGAAAAAAACAAACTAGGCTGGTCATGTGCTAAACATATGAAATAAAAGCCTGGGCTAGACGGGCCACGGGTCCCGCACAACCCAGTTGATACCATTCTCCGTCCCGAAAAAACAAAATTACTATGTGCGCTGCTGGGTCCCTACTGTCATCCTCACCATGTACAGTCATCTCCTTATTCCTCTCGGTTGTTGACCATGTTGACAACACTAGAGGGTGGCTCCTCGGCGAGCGAACCAAGGCGGAGAATGATGGTGAGGTCTCGGACGTGAACGAACAGGAGCCGGGGCAGATCACAGCCAACCGTGGGAGGCGGGAGCAGGCGGTCCCGCCAGCGCTGGTTTGGCTTTGGCGGCTCGAGGAAGAAGAGACTGAAGAAACACGACAGACGTTAAATGTCAATCCAACGGTCAAGGTTGGCACAATCGTTTGTTGACTAAGCGGACACCAAGTAGCATACTTTTTATATATAGGAAGAAAACTGCAAGGAAAATGCGTTCGTCTGTCGTCCTCCTCACAGGGAACATTCGCCACATAAGTGACTAGCACCCTTGGTTTTCAACCGAGAGGTCTTGGGTTCGAGTCCCAGGAACTCTCAATTTTGTCCTCCTTCCTTCCTCGCAAAAAAAGGGAAAGAAAATCAAAGACTTGGTAAGGCGTACAGAACAAGCTAGTGTACCAGTAATGAGACGTTGCCGAGTTTTAGAAAAAAGAAAGACGTGCTCCTGTAGCTGGTTCGAATCCAAACCTAGACTATGACTATATATGGTGCTATGCTACTCTGCAAGTAATGAAACTGACATATCCAACGTTTGCTTCTCCTCTTCTCTACTTACTCTGTCTAGCATCAGAAGCTCTGGCCGCATCAACCATGTCCGCTGGCTGCTCGTCCACCTGCTCTTCAGTAGGCAACAACCAGATATGCGCCAAGTCGCAACCCGTACCATCGCCTGTGGGTCCCATCACACCCTCGCCGGCACGCGCACCGCAGCCGATTGGTCATCGCAACCCGCTGCCGTTGGTGTGGTGCCACTGCTGCAAATCACGCAGAGTCATCAGTCGCGTCTCAACCACAATCCGCAACCCTGGCTGAGTCTTCTACAAATGCCCGAATTATGGGGTAATAATATGTTTAAGTGTTGCTCTGCTGCTTTCAGTTGCTGATTTTTTAATAGTTTGGTTGATGATCTACCAATTTGATTCGTGCAGAAAAGGGAAGATTCGTGTGATTTGTATTTCTGGGAAGTTGCTGATGTGGGGGAATGCAACTACGCTGATTATTTGGTTAGCCGAGGAATCCCAATACTAGCAGGTTGGGGTGTTGGACAAGTAACTGAAGGAATGGCAGAAGAGGAAGATGTAGAGCAGAAGGTTAAAGATGCGGTTCCTCTGATCATGGCCAAGCAACAGCTGCTGAACAACCTTGACAACAATGAGGAGATGAAAGAGCTTGTGAAGATAATGGGAAAAATTGATGTGCTCCGTAGGATGATTGTCTCTTTATTTGCAGTGTATGTAGCACTCGTGATGTATTCAGCGGCTACGACATGAGCACCTTGCTGAAACTAGTAATGAATGAAACCTGTGTAGCAGTAGTGTTGTGAACATCTAATGATTTCTATTAACGGAAATCAGGGGGTATCCCCTTTTGCTCATATAAATAAATAAATAAATAGTAGAGGCCCTGTTGGGTCAGCTTTGTTCTCATTCGAAGACGTCGAGCAAATTGCAGTCCAACATCAAACTATGTCATCAAATTCAAGTTTCAAAGCCAAATATGAGTACAGCTAAACAACAATGTCATCATGTTTTAGTTGTCATACAATCACCAAACACAAATCAGCATACATAACAAGTGATGCTCTCACAGCAAAATACTAAACAACATGTTCATCAAGTTTCAGTTGTCATAGCAAACACAATTTCACATAGTAGATAAAAAATGTCTTCTGACAGGCAAATACGACAAAAGCAATGTAATCATCATCCACAGCAGCAGCGTCAACATCTTCGCCATGTGTATCAGTCTGAACCATAATTCCCCATGGTGTCATCTTCTTCTTCATCCTCAACGTCCTCGAACATTGGCTTCTTCTTGATCAACTCTTGTATGTCCACAGCACGACAGGCAATCTTTTCGCCGGTGTCATTGACGTGATGGTTCTCAAAGATATTAGGAACATCTGTGTTATCTTGTACATCAGGAGCAGTGTAAGCATCATCTTGTTGTGCAACTTCATTAAACGAATTCCTCTACTCAAACCTTTGCAATACTCTCCAGTCATAGGTACGTGCAAATGTATCTTCCAAGAAAAATATTTGTTTTGCTTGATTTGCCAAAATAAAAGGCTCGTTGGTCTGGTACATCGCCTTGACATTGATGGATTTGAAATAATCATCAGCTCTGGGTTTTGCGATCCTGGAAAACAGGTTATACCAACGACAGCACAACAGAACCACACACCGATGATCCTCGAAACTGGAGATATACTGCAACTAAATAATGTCTGTTATGTTAGCATACATTTCAGTTGTCTCTTTGTCATACGTATCCATGCTCATGATGGCACTATTTTGTGTCTTCCTGCCTTCGTCTCATGCAAGGGTGTTGTAGCGCACATCTCCAACAACGCAAGATTCATAATGTCTTACCCGAGTATCAGGACCCATTGCTAGTGAGTAAAGGGCATCATCAACTGCCTACCCATCCTCCCGCATCTTCTTAACCTATGGTTAGAAAATAGACAAGCTGATCATCTTATGTACTCAATATATTAAAAAAACTGACAGTGCACTTCAAAAGCTTACATGGTTCTTGAACCATTTCGCAAATCCTGCCATAACCAGTTTGTCAATGTTTCTTGGATTTTGCGGCAGTAACTCCTCTTTGTAGATGCTGCACAACATAGTGATCGCGTCAAACATCTAAATGTATAAGAATGTGCTGCAATTTTAGTAGATTACGATGTATAAGCTGCAGTACTGCACTTACTTGATATAAGGTAGTATCTCAGGATAGTTATTCAACACATACCAAACCATTTTCTCCAAATATTTAGGTTTGTCCTCTTGTCGATTCTTCCCTGTAACTCGAACAGAATGATCGAAAACATTGAGCCCGGGATTGTCTTCACCCACCTCTTTGCTAAGCTGATCAGCTGTTTCAATGTATTTTGAGCAGAATGTCAACGCTTCTGTAGCAATGTAAGCCTCTGCAATGGAACCCTCGGGTCTAGCTCTGTTCCTAACATAGCCCTTGAAAGTGCCTAGCCGCCTTTCAATAGGGTACATCCAGCCATACTGTACTGGACCTCTAAGTAGTGCCTCATCAGGTAGATGAATAGCCAAATGCACCATCACATCAAAGAAGGCTGGAGGATATATCTTCTCAAGGTCGCATAGGATAGTTGGTATCTTGTCTCTAAGACGCTCCAAAGCATCTATCCTGATATTCCTACTGCAGAGTTCCCTGAAGAATTGTCCCAACTCTGCAACTGCTCTATATAAGTCAGGGCGGCCCAATCCTCTAAGGATAATAGGTAAAACCCTTTGAAGTAGGACGTGGCAGTCATGAGTTTTCAACCCTTGTACCTTGTTTCCTTCTACACTGACTCTCCTTTCAGGGTTGGAAGCAAATCCACATGGGAATCTCACATGTGACAGGACCTCGCAGAATTCTTTTCTTTTTACCTTGTCCAAGACGTACACAGCTGGTGCCATATCCCGTGGTTTACCTTCATATTGCACCCGCAAATCCTTTCTGATACCAAGGTGTGTCAAATCAATCCTAGATTTTAAGGTATCTTTCATCTTGCCTTCAATATTAAGAAGTGTGCCGATAATGCTGTCACATATTTTTTTCTTGATGTGCATCAGATCAAGATTATGCCGTAGATCCAAATCTTTCCAATACTCCAAGTCCCACAAGGTGGACCTGCGGGTAAACAATAATCTCTCTTCTACCCTGCCACGCTTCCTTTTCCCGCTACCATTACCAGGATGGTTTCCTGGTGTAATATGCCTAACCTTCTCTAATTCCACTTGCAACTCATGGGCGGTGAGCCTCTTTGGTGCATCACGGTTTTCACGCTTTGCATTGAACACATGTCATCGGTATTTTCTAGGACGCGACTTGTCCTTGGCAAGGAAACAGTGGTGTCCAATGTAATAGATCTTGCTAAGTATCGCGTATGACAGCGGATTCCTATCACAGCGAACACATGCATTGTAACCATGTGTCGTTCGCCCTGACATAGTGCCCAAAGCCGGATAATCATGGATGCACCAAATTATAACAGCACACGGAAAGAAATCAGCTGGTGGGCTGCTATATAGGTCTCGAGTGAGAACACCCTTCCATATCTGTTGAAGTTCCTCCATAAGAGGCTCCATGAACAAATCAAAATCCTTTCCTGGACTTTTTGGACCTGGGATGAGCAAGGCCATCATGTAGTTTGATTCTTTGGTGCAGACATTTGGAGGCATGTTGTAAGGGATAACAAAAACTGGCCACATGTTATATGTGTGGCGCTCTGGTGGCCAAATGGGTTAAATCCATGTGAAGCTAAGCCAAGTATAATGTTTCGCGGGTCAGCAGCAAACTCTTTGTGTTTATCATTGAAGCTTTTCCACTCACTACCATGAGATGGATGGCTCATTACATTCTGATCTTTGTACTCCTGGTTCCTAGAATGCCATAGTACATCCTCTCTTGTTTTAGCATCATGAAACAACCTCTGCAATCTTGGTGTAATTGGAAAATGTCTCAGAACATTATGAGGAATCCTCTTCACAGCATCACCATCTTTCCATCTTGATGATTTGCATTTCGGGCATTCACTTAAGTTGGCATAATCCTTCCGGAACAGAACACAATTATTCTTACAAACATGGATCATATCATATCCAATTCCAACTACACGAAGGAAATTCTTCATTTTACTGTAGGTGTGTGGCAGCTCAGACGCATCTGGGAAAGATTCGCGGAAAGCAGCCAACATCACATCAAATGATTTGTTGGTCATCCGTCAGATGTCTTCACCTGAAGAAAGGTGACCACAGCTGAGAATACTGACAGCTTATTTCCTGGGGTGACATCAACGTTGCATTGTTCCAACATGCGGGCCCATGGTTTTTCTTCTGCAGGTGAAAGTTCACGGAATGCACGAGCATTTCGTAGCATTGTTTCAATGTTGGTCAAACTCACTGGCTCCTCCACCACCACCTCCTCCTCCTCTTCCCCCTGAGCATCATGCAGATCAAGATGGTGATCTGCTGCTTCCACGTAGTCAATAACATTGACGTTCCCATACAAGTGTAGATGATTTTGCACAGTTGATTGGGGTCTTGTAACTGAATTCATACAACTGCTACACGGGCAGAGCATATCTGATTTCGTACCACCGTACTCATCTCTGATAAAGTTCATGAAGTTTTCAACCCCCTCGACATATGCAGCGGAGAATCTTCGAGCGGAAGTTATCCAAGTCCTATCCATCTGTTAGACATACAAATTAGTTCTTCTACTAGATATTACAGGAAAAACATATATGCTTTTTTATGAAGTCTAGAAAAAAATACCTAGGTCGATGTCTAAAGCTATGGCAAGATATTTGGACGAGCAGATCTAAGTAACGAAATATATGTAAAGCTAATTCAGAAAACATATTTGAGTGCCAAATTATGGCAAGCTGTTTCAGCAGTCAACGAGGCCGAGCACACAGCCATCAATCTATCGAATGCCATCACAGCAACAAAGATCGAGTATAAAACGGTGTAGAGCTATTTCAGCTAATAGATTGGCTACTAGACCATGGCAATCTACGTCACAATAAATATATGGCGGGATATTTTAGCAACTAATCGGCCTTGGCATGCCATCTCAGCTAAGCAGATTGAGTGTAGAACAGGGCAAGGAAGCTTCTTCAGTAGAGCATATTGACAGTAAACTACTTCGGCAAACAGTGAGATTAACAGCATCTATCAGCTAACATTCAGCGCTACACCGACATGAATGGGGCCTCAGTCTAGATTGCGCGTACCGTGGGAGAAGCTGACCGCCGTGCGTCTCCACACGAACGTCGCCAGCGGTGGCGGGGCTGACCGCCGCGCGCCTCCACAAGAACGTAGCTAGAGGTGGCAGCGCGGCTAGAGGATGACAGTCTACGAGAGCGTACTGTGGGAGCGAGAGGATTGCTGAACCACGGCGTCAACGTATCGGCGCGGCGGGGAGGGCGGCTTTGGCGGAGCGAATGGAGTGGAGGGG
>NC_041384.1:447986686-448031220 GCF_002162155.2 Triticum dicoccoides
GGGCGGTTGAATCGGATTTGGGGGGAATTTTTGGGTGTGGGGGGAAGATTTTCGCGCGGTGGGCGGGGGGAGTTTGGCGCATGGTCGGTTTCTCCAAGTGCAGTCCCACGTGTCAGTGAAGAGGCAAGCCAAAGCACGTTCCGTTTGCGTGAGCCATGTGCAGGACCGAACGTGTGTGGGGTGCAATGCGACCGCGACAGGAGTGCTGTGAGTGTACCGCATTTTTTCCTTTTAAACTAGGTGCTTCGCCTCCTCAAAAAAGAATTTGTTGCTTCGCGCGATCCATCGATACTACTACTAGTAATCCGGTAATCCCGACTAAAACGGAGTGGTCGGGTCTTTTCCCGCGCGATATGCTAGGAGGTTGGCTTAGTTGGGTTTTTTAGGACGAGTAATGCTACACCTACGTAATCCCAGTTACGTAATTAACGTAATGTGAAATGTGTGAGCTGTTGATTGTTGATTGGGGGGAGGGAGGGGCCCACCACCATGAAAATCAGGGGAGGAGAGAGAGAGGCAATTTACGTTAACCCTTTCGTAGGTTCCCGTAGATGTAGAAAGATGTGTCCGATCCTGCAATATAGGCCGTCCGATCTATATCTAACGGATAGGAAGGAAACTATGACAATTTACCCGCACTCCTCTCCACATTTCCAGATAAGGCTTTCCCTCGTTCATCCTTTTCTCCCACAAGATCTTGGTCTTCCGTGCAACGCACGGGCATCTTGCTAGTACTCCTACAATATGTATATTATTGTGAAAGTTCATATACACCGGCCGAGATTAATGCAAACACGGCAGATTTTCATTACATTTCGAACTTTTATAGGACAAAAAAATAAAAGAAACTCGACCCTAAACCTATTCTACGGCGGTGACCGACGTCCTCCAGCTGTGATCTCCATGTTCGGGGGCGGGGTTCAAGACTCGTGAAGTGAAGGTGCGATCTCCAGCGAGGAAAAGTAGAACACGGGAGACGGACCGGCCAGTTGGCACACCATGCCCTGCCGCCTCCCATGCCCTACTTATCCTCGGAGGAGTCCCCAACCTCGGCGGTGCCGGACGTTGGACGGCGGCAAGTAGGACGCGTGGCTGACAGTGCTCCCGTCGTCGGCCGCCAGCGTGGCCACCACTTGTGCGGCGACTTGTGCGAGGGCGGCGACCTCGAGCTCCATCCCTGAAGACAAGCTCTCCCGCAGAGCGTTCACGCTTGCGGTCATGGCGGATGTGGTTCCAGGTAGGAGGACGATGCGCTATGGTGTGGAGGTTAGCTGGGCGTTGCTGCTTTAAGTAGCGCATTCCGGTGAGGCCAAGCGTCCGGGTGCATCATTAAGTCGCCGGAGTTGGTTCCGCGGGCACCGAGCCTCTTAATGACGACATACGAACGGACGGCATGAATGCGGGCAGCTGGCGCCGGCTGTGAACGCACCGCGCGACGGCGCGAGGGACGAGGGTTTTGGTGTGCCAGGGTAGTCAGCTGCGGTCGTGGAGACGTTGGAGATGCCCTTTTCTCACATGCGATCCCCGCATGTCATTGAAAAAGCAAGACGACCTGGCATGGTCTCAGGTCTAGAGGATGCAGTTGGCTGTGCTACACCACTCTGCGGACGCGTCGCGGCGCCCCGTGCATCCTCGACAAGCCGGGTGTTGGGGTGTGTTTGGATTGTGGCCAAAGTGCACCTTGCCAAAATTTTGGTCATGACCAAAAGATTGGTCTTTGTTTGGATGGTTGCCATTTTTTTGGCATGCCAATGAACTCTAGCCAACTCTAGTTCATTTTTCTTGCCAATGTCGGTCAAATCATGGGCAACCAATACCTCAACCAAAATTTTGGTCATGACCCAAAGATTGGTCTTTGTTTGGATGGTTGCCATTTCTTTGGCATGCCAATGAACTCTAGCCAACTCAAGTTCATTTTTCTTGCCAATGTCGGCCAAATCATGGGCAACCAATACCTCAACCAAAATTTTGGCTACCCAATGCTTTGATGGGGCAACGTTGGGCACAAACCAAACATACCGTTGGTCGTGCCACAGCACTAACGCCACCCTCGGCAAACTGAAACCGACCGTGCCTAGCGACGATATGAGTGTGTCGCTCACCGCGGTCGTCGTGTCCAGAGGCGGTGCTGGAGCTGCGCCCCATTGTTGGCCCCAATGACCCACATGAACGGTTGTCGGTGGCGAGGAGGTCGTGGGCCAGCTCCTACATTGGACTAGTCTGCGCTACATCGTCCCGACGGGTGTGCCCCACATGTCTGTTTCCCTGTTTTCCCGGCCATATTCGAGCGTCAGTGCTCTGCGTTGCGCATTAGGACTTTCACTATGTAGGCCAAGCAAGACAACTTATTGTTTATTTGAGCCGTTCAAGTATAATCATGTGGCATTTGCTTATTTCTCATTCCTCTCCAACCCTCTTCTCCATCGATCATGTCGCCCTCCAGTCCAGTCCATCCTCCCGCATGCCTCATTTGAACATTCCGCTGAGTATCATTCGCATGTACCCACCCTAATCCTCTTTCAATAGATCTCTAGACCCCGAGATAAAATCGAGAGGGAACGAGTGGGGGCACGTGATACCTAAGGCGGATTCAAAATTTTGAACCGGTGATCATAGCATCCGCAAATCATATATAAAGGGTATTCAATGTTCGTTTCGTTTTTGAACGTACAATATACTCCCTCCTATCCTTTCTAGTTTACATATAAGTTTTATGTGTAGTCAAAGTATATCTACTTTGATCAAAAAGGTATCAACATTCAACAACGCCCAATCAATATTGTTAGATTCGTACGTACTCCTAGATTTGTACTCGAGGTGGTTTCCTATTTGACTATTGACAAGATTAATAGTACATGAGATGTATAATGTGAAAATTATATCATTGGAAACTCCTTTCACATACGAATTTGACTATATGCTTTTTGTAAGTTGCATGTCATATATTATTACTCTAACATTTGGTCAAAGTTAGCCTCGAAAAACGCATTAGACCCTGTATGCTTTGTGTAAGTTGCATGTCATATATTATTACTCTAACATTTGTGTAAGTTGCATGTCATATATTATTACTCTAACATTTGGTCAAAGTAGTATAGTGGAAGTGGATCCTCTGACGTAGGTATCCCTGCCTTACCCTCCCTTTGGGTCACTTACTGGCGGACCCCATGCTTGCTAGGCCCCGCATGTCAGTTACTCAATGGGTTCGGCCACGTCAGGGGATCCTCATCCGTAGTATACTCCCTCTGTTTTTATTTACTCCGCATAAAACGGAGGGAGTGGTGGTATAATAAATGACGTGGGCGGGGAAGGGGGAGGGACGTCGGTTTGCTCTCAACTATGGTCCCACAAGCGAGCGAAAACTCAAGACGAAGCACGTTCCATTCGATGAGCGGCATGGACGGTCCAGCGTGCCGGGCTGCAACACGAACGTGACAAGAGCGATGTATAGTCAAAACCGATTGACCGATCGTCACCGGAACCACTATTCACACCAGAACCTTCGCTGCTCGGCCTACGCCAGCCACTGCCCTAAAACCACACCAAATCTCCAGCCCATTCCCCCACCTTTCGATCCCCTAGCCTGCATCAAGTGCCCCCTAGTTCACTGGAAATCCATGGTGTGCCGCAAGATCACTTACTACAAGATGCTGACGCCGGAGCGCGGCGCAGAAATCACGGCGGCGGTCGGCGCCACAGACCTCTGTTCCCAAGATCGCTTTGCGGCGGGCCAATACCCGAGTTCTCTAGAGCCAAGCTACAAGGAGGAGGAAGCTGATCCAATGTTCATGGCGGAGGTCACGGCGCAGAAGGCCCCCGATGGGTATGAGACGATGGACGTCGACTTCGTGCCGGCGTCCGAGTCCCCCATGGTGCAGGCGGACCAGCGGTTCAACATGGCGATACTAAAGGAGAACTGGGCGGCAGAGGCTCAACTCGACGTGGAGCGCGCGCATGCCGCTGCCATCTAGGCTCTCCTGCAGGCGGAACCGGATGCCGTGGATGTGAACCGGGCGGCGGAGGCTCAACTTGAGGCGGAGCGCGCGGATGCCGCTGGCATCGAGGCCCTCCTGCAGGCGGAACCAGACGTCCTGGACTTGAACCGGGCGGCAGAGGCTCGACTCGACACAGAGCGCGCGGGTGCCGCTCTCATCGACGCCCTCCTGCAGGCGGAACCGGATGTCCTGGACTTGAACCGGGCGGCGGAGGCTCGACTTGACGCAGAGCGCGCGGATGCCGCTTCCATCGAGGCCCTCTTGCAGGCGGAACTGGACGTCCTCGACTTGAACCGGGTTGTGCTCTCGTCCGTGCAGAGCGCCTGCACGCTCCGCTTGAATGAGTAGCTTGAGGCCGAGGACAACCATGGTGCGGAGACACACGTCGGCAGCGACGGCTGGTTCGCGCCGGCAGCCAAAGATGACGAGGTCGTCTCTTTTCGCCAGCAGTGATAGTTTTTCTTTATGTTGTTTTTTATGGATCTTTTGCTGTGTAAAAACATATATTTGTTATGCAAGTCGCCTGACTTGGGTCAGTCTACCATTTCAGGCGGTTGGATGAATATCCTACGTCTCCTAACCCTTCTTTCCTTCTTCCTCACCTCTTCTTCTTCCCCAACAGACCACCGCACGGGCCGTACGGATACTCCCCAACATGCGGTTGGATAAACATACTCTATGAAACGAAAATTATGTGTCAGCGATAGGATGGCTGAGTTTGGTGTGTTCACATGCGACAACACGTGTCAGTGAGGGTGCGCTCCCTTGGTTGGGTTTGCGGCATGCAGGAGCGACTATGTGAGGGTGCGGTGCGACCGTGGCGTGCAGGAGCGACCGTGTGAGGGTGTGGTGCGACCGCGATAGCCGTGCGCAAGTGGACCTCCTTCTCATTTTGAAAACTTTAGGCAAGCTTGGAAAAAATGTGTGGCGAAGTTTGGCAATGCAAGGCCTAGACCCAAACAGGATAAGTACGTACATACTAGGAGTACTAGTGTTAAAAAAGAAAGGCTGGGTTTTCCTTTGCGGGATTTAATCGATACAAATCCTCGTTTCACGTGTCAATTAATGTGTATTTTTTCTCCAACCAAAGAGCTAACCATCTCACTCCTCATCGCTTGATTAATGCAGCACCATGCAAACCAACCTTCTCACTTCCGCATGCATGCAGGGGATATTAATGTCCTTGGTTGCTAACCCCATCAATTTTGCCTCGATTAGTGTTAGTGGACCTTTGCAGATTGTAATTTTGATATACTGGCCTTGTGTACAAAAAAATGGAGGTAGTAACTATATTTGACTTCCTTCCCCATTGCGGTGATGTCGATGATTTTTTTTTGGGTGGTTTGGCGAAGTGCGTTCGACGGAGAACTCAATTGAGGGAGACCACGGTAAGTCATTCGCAAGTGCCGCCTGCAAGCCGAGACAATCGCCTTATTTGCATCCAGGAAGTCCTTTACTAGTACTACTAGGAGTAACTAATGCGGTGAGATGGCTTCTCGAAGAATACGATGGAGAAGCGGAGTCACCAAAGAGTGAAATGATGGTTGCTTCGTTCGTGCTTTTGTGATTTGACGCCTCACTGCTTTGTGATTTGTGATAGAAGGGACAGGGGAGTAGACTATGTGCTCTATACTGTACTACATGCGTCCAAGCATGGGAGAAAGAGGAGAGACGTTGCATTTTTCTATTCCTTCAAGCAATCAATCATGGAGCTTCGGTTCCATCTTTTTGGCTTTGTCAACACCGTCCACAATGGTTCCCACGATGCCAAAAGCTATTTTCACATTTGGCTACACATTGTGGATGCCCTTAACCGTACCACTTGGTTTTGCTCTTGTGTGTTATCTATACAAATCTCAATTATATTGATCTAAAAAATTATAGAATCGATATTAGTAAAAAGGAGGTCATTTTGCCGCGCGGGTGGCGGGGGAGGTTTCTTATTTGAGCAATGCTACATCCATGTAATGGTTTACATAAAGTTACGAACTGATGTGATGTGGGACTATTTGATTGGATTAAAGGAGAGGATTAGGCCCACCCCACCTGAAAATCAAGGGGGCATATATAGATTAGATGGAAAGTATACGTAGCAGCTACGTAGCCCTTTGTAAGTCTAGGATTAGGCTTCTTATTTTTGGAGGACGTTGTCCTGGCGGTTTGCTAACATGCGGTCCCACGTGGCAGTGCTTTACCAAGCCGATCCGTGTCCCACATGAGGCAGAACAACGGCAGAAGCAACACGTGGTTAAGTTGAAGAAGATGAGGGAGAAGCGGATTCAGCAATGAGTGAAATGATGGTTGCTTCGTCCCTCCAACTTAACTGCGGGAAAGGTGCAGCTTTGTGATTTGACGCCTCATTGCTCATTACTATGCCAGCGCCATGACTGGGGTGCTTCACCCCGGCTGCTCTGCACTGTATTCCGGTATGGCACATGGACCCGGTAGCTTGATGTCCCACATGTCGGCGAAAGGGACTAGAAGATTTATGAAAGCGAGCGCTCCACTCTTACGACGGAGGAGTAGACGACACGACGGCCCAGTGAACTGTCACTTGTACTGTATAGTACTATAGTTTTGTTGTTTCGCACGATCCATCGATACAAACCAAATTAAACAGGAAAGGGCGGGATTTTTCCCGCGCGGTAGATGATACTGGCCATACATTTCAAAGGCAATTTTAATGTATGCAAATTGAATAATTATAAGTAACAATATGATATCTAGTAAAACTAAAAACACATATGATTTATTGTGTTAGAGTGTAGTAGTAGTGCTGTATTGCATAGTTGTTAGATGTAACATGCGAGAACGTGTAGAGATGTAGTTTTGGAGGGCCTACAGAGAGAAAAGCGTAATACGGTCACCGAACTTCAGAATAAGCTGGTTACAGTCACTATATACGTTTTGCGGTGATTATACGGTCACTTGCTCATAGTCAGCATCGGATTGCACTCTGTTGACCGGCCAAATAGTCTGTGTAGCGCCATGTTGACTATTTAAATTGACCATGTTCGTTGTGTGTCCCACCTGTCAGTTCGCATAGGCAAAAGGTCAGATAAACACAAATTTACGCAGGCGTGACAAGGCTCCAACCTGTGTGCGGGAATCACCTGGTTGTGTATGTGTCTGTCAGGGCCTGATGTGTGCGCATGCACGTGTAGGTTGAGCACTTGAGCATGAGAGTGTGTGTTGGTCGTGTGGTGTACTGGTGTGTGCATGCATGCATGCATGCATGCGTGTGTGCGTGTGAGTGTTGCGTGCGTGCGTGTGAGTGTCGCGTGCGTGCATGGCTGCATGTGTACGTGTGAGTGTTGCGTGCGTGCGTGGGTGCATGTGTTTGTGTGAGTGTTGCATGGATGCAGTTCATGTGCATGCGTGCGTGTGTGTATAATCACCACACCAGCTCATGTGTGTTAAAACAGACGGCTCAGCACACCAATACAAGGCCACCTTGTCCGTTGTGCCCGCGGTCATGACTTTGAACCACCGTCCAAATATTTTTTTGTCGTTTGTTTTCATTCTTACTAGCAAGATGCCCGTGCGTTGCATGTAACATCAAGATGCATTTGTATGACTTGTTTATCTTGTGAGAGAAAAGGATGAACGAGGGAAGGCCTTATTTGCAAATGTGGAGAGGTGTGTGTGTACCTTTTTGCAAAATTGCCATAGTTTCTTTCCTATCCGTCAGATATAAATCGGACGGCCTATATTGCAGGATGGTAGGCACACCATCATCACCAACTATGTTTTTTATAAGAGTGTATTTTATGTATTTTATAAGAGTGTAGATGTAGAGTAGATACAAGTCTATAGGTGGGCACGATGGTAGTGAGATAATGTGATGCAACACTAGAGGTGCCATGTGGAGCGTTTAACTGGTCAACTAGTCATGTCATGAGCAAATACAGAGTTGTACGGTGAGCCCGTGACTGCATAATAACCACTAAATGTAAATGGTGACCGTAATGAGTGGATTCTAAAGTCCAATGTATGTATCGTGCTTTCGCTTCAAATACAATGATCGTCATTGCATATATCGCGAGAGAAAGATGAAACATGCGTGAATTTTCTGGGGGCTTACTTTTAGAGGACCTGGAGATAGTTTTGTGTGCATACGTGAAAGGGGCGTACAGGGGGGTATGCGATGGAGAGAGAGATGCTCTTCGTTTCTCTTTATTATGACTAACTTTGTATATAGTATAAAAATATACAAATTCACAATGCGGAATAAATATCATTGTGGGCACCATGCAATGCAAATTAGCGTTCGTACTCCTCCATATAACTTTGTAATGTTGTATATATGTAGAAACTCTAAAATATTTTTTTGGCCACACTTTATTCAAAAGGAATGTTGTATGCAAAATAAACGTGAAGAGAGGGATTTTTAGATCAATGGGGTACGTGATGTAACATGTGTGAATGTGTAGTTGATGCATTTGGCGGGGCCTAGAGAGGTATGTGTGTGTATTACGTATTCGACAGAGGCATGGATAGAGGGGCCGACGGGGGGGCGTGGGAGAGATAGCACGAGAAATGAGAGTGGTCTAGAGAGAGAGACGAATATGACGTCACGACAAGAGATTCCATTCCCTTGAGTGTGTATATGCAAGGGGGAGGGAATAGAGGCACCAGGAGAAATTTTCTGTGTGTGTGATGTTTGTGTTGGTATGTGTGGGTGTGAGAAGATAATGAGACGTGGGGGCAGAGGGTGTGTCACCGCGTGAGGTCCGGTGGGTCGAGGTGAGGCCCTTCGTTCTGTTCCGTCCTGCACCACATTGGTCGGCCCGTGACGCATTTAGGAAGACCCATGGATGACTAGTCGTACAAGACAAAGATAGCAGAATTGTGAAGGACTCTGTGTCCACTGACAAAGCCGACTAGGATTTGTAACCCAAGGTTCTCGGACTAAGGTAACCCCTTTATCTCTGATATTACTATTCATCCAACCTAACTTTAAGGGGCATCCTACAGAATGCTCTGCTAGAATCATACTCGTCGATTAGGAAGAGAGGTGTGAGACAATGCGTGAGAGACAGGCGTAAAGATAATGTGCGTACATGAGACACGTAGGCAGGTCCATGTATATAGAAAGGGTCGATGAGGATTGTGCGTGTGTATGTTTGCGAGAGGAAGAGTGCTTGTGGTAAAGGTTAGTGAAAACAGTTGTAAATGGTTACGAGAGGAGGGAGGGTTATATCTAGAGCATGTGTGCGAGAAAGACACCTCGGGAGAGAGTGTGTGAGCATGTGTGAGAGACCACCGATGGAGAGTGAAACTACACGTAAAAGACTGCTCTACACATTGATTAAAGATATAAATTGTATCCAAATATTAGGATGGGATCATGATATTTGCAACTCGCGTAAGGAGCGCTCATTGATCCATCAGACATCTAGATTCTATTGAATTTGAGCATGTCTATGTTATTATTCGACACAATTGATCCACATAGTTAGTATTTTGAACTCCAGGCAATGCATCGCTTTAGCAATCGAATATAAATGTGAGTATAGTTCATGTTGTGTGTGTAAAGCACATTATACATACGAAAGTTACACAATGGACATTATAAATAGCTACTACCTATGAACTAGCATACATTTGAATTCAACTTAAGGTGGTTTAACAAAATCGAATTCAACATGAAGTCCATTCAATTATTTGAATTTGATATCATGGCATTTGTAAACCATACCTAAATTATGGGGGCACCAATCTTTGCTCTGATTTTGTACATAATAGCATATGTAGTCGTGTACAAAATAGATTCAAATTTATCTCCTCCATTCCAAAATAATCGTAGTTATAGGATTTTCAAGTGTCAAAATTTCAAAAAGAAGCGGATAATTTAATGATGTTTTCAAACATACAAGGTCAAATATAACGTTGTATATTTAGGTCAATCCTCATAGTTCAAGAGTACTCTAAACGTGAATGCTTGTGTTTCAAAATTTCGAACGAAGCGCCAAAAGAGCCTCTACTCGCCCGAAACCGCGTGAGACCAATGTTTTGTAGTACAAGGAAATTACTTTTCTAATAACTCCGACCCGTGAAATCTACCGGCCCGACGTCCAAAGGTCTAAACCGGGGTAGGTTTGTAGCTTCATCTAGACGCCATGCAACCGCATTCGAAAAACATTCATACACAATGGCCGCCTAAGCACACATGCGTGCGGCCGAAATCGCTCCTGCCCACTATTTGGGACACCTGGGATTACCATCCTACCCCGACCCGCAGTAGGTCCGAAATTTTAGAGGGGGGCAAAGTTTGTACTTTCCCCAAATTTCAAACAAGCGCATCCCATCTTCTATTCAAAAAAGCCAAAAACAAGCGCGTCCCAGACCGAAACATGGTTCCCCCCCACCCGTCCGATTCCCCATTCGAACTTCGTGGGCGCCAAAACTACTTCTCCACCAGTCGCGAAACCCCAGCGTCCTCCGTCCGCCACCCCATCCCACTCATCAACCACCGCCCTCCTCCATCACGCCGCAGCCGATACCCCGACGTCGTCATCCACCGCAACCTCAACTGCGACGCCCTCCACGGCTAGTAGTTGAAGCTAAGGCCGAGCCGTCCATACCCGAGCCAGTTCAACCACGCCGTCCTGCGCCTCACCGCTGCCGCTCCAACTTTGCCACCCTCCACCGCACTGGAGCTGTTCCTGCTACGCCGTCCTTCGCCGCCTCGGATCTACTTCCCCTCTTCTGACATACGGCCACGGCAACACAGTCAACAATTTTCCAATGGATTTGTCCAAGCCTGCACCCTCCAGAACATCGGTTTCCCCGGTAAAAAGAAGAAAATCAGCGCGACTTGTGGAGGTGACCACACCGGCAACCGAAAAAGGTACTCCTCTTCCCTTATTCGTGCAAATCTTACGTCTCTGCTTGCACATATTCATCCCACAGAAGACACTAGTTGACCGCTTCTTCTTGATACTAGATGTTCCTAGTAACTCGCGATGCACAAGGTTTCTCCTCATATACTATTTCACCTTAGCTAGAGGTCCGTCGCCCCCCTGAATTTCAATTTTTGGCCACTTGATTCCCAATTAACGGAAGCATTCCCCGGTGCAACAGGCGCTAGTACGCCTATTACACCGGGGAAGCAGCGCCTTGGTGTTTATCTTAGGGGCGTGTGCGGCCTATAGCTACTAGCGCCCGATCTGGAGGTCGGCCGGGATTAAAGGGATGTCCTGGGGGCGCTGCCAAGCACGGCGGTGGCGTGAGGTCAATGGGAGGGCAGGGCGGCGGAGGCAGGGGTCTGGGCCGGTGGTCACTGGCGGTTTGAGAAAGATCGTCAACTGTGACTGGCGGGAGGTAGACGAAGGCCATCTGCCCGTTCCTTATAGATCTATTTATTTTCAGTCGACTGTTATCTTAGATATGGCCACATGTGGTGGTGTGCTGGAGGAGTACCTGCATTTCCTGTGCTCATATATTACAAAATCATACAGAGTAGAATCTAATTTTGTTTGCCATGCAATGTTGTAGAGCTATCATATGTCTCCTGTCATTTATTTTTCAGCCACCTGCTATCTGCTACTTTTACAGTGCACTAGTTCTGCACACACTTTACCCTTACTCTCACGGTTGTGTTTTTATGCAAGGGTATTTCAGACTCTGCTGCCATGAGAGAAGCCAAAAAGAAAAGAGAGAAGTCGCTCCAGTTTGGTGTGCGGCTAGGCAAGACACGTTTCAATGCTTTAAAGGGTGTAGTGTCAGCAGATGGAGACGGGGAATGTAGCTCTGGAGTTGATGACCTCGCTCGCAATGAACCACCATCCCAGGTGCTTGCTTTAACTTCGCGGTGTCATATGTGGTTGCATGTTCCATATGGTGTCTAGCTTGTATTCGAAAGGCCGAAGTCGGTAAGATAAGGAAAGATATTTTTTTACATAAACCACCATCCTATGAGCACCAGAAGAGAAATAGCTAGTCAGGGCACTGGCCGAGCTATTGACAAGCCCAGAAAAGATAGGCATCACCTGGAAGCCAACTAAAAAGCTGCGATGGTGGCGAAGCATCCCGCCTCCCACCAGGATCTCAGGTCCTAGATGATCATGCTCACCACTCCAGCCGGATGTCTAGCTTGTATTGCTTCCAATTTGGTTATATTGCATCTGCTTAGCTTACACATTATACCTTTGAATATGACATGCCTTTTTGTTTTTGGTACATACTAGTACATCTGTGTATTAACCATGTTCTTACATCAAACTAATGTTCTTGTGTATCCCTCATCAATCACTTATGACGAGGCAGGCAGGCAAGGGGACTACTCCTCATTTAAAGAATGCAGCGTCAGCCTCCCGACATGATTCTCAAGAAATAGAAATGCTAGATGAAGATAGTGAACGTAGCTCTGTAGTTGATTACAGCATTTCCCCTACACTAGCATCGCAGGTGCTTGCTCTAACTTGGCAGCGTGATATGTGGTTGCATGTTGCATATGGTGTCTACATTGTAATTCTTCCAATCTGGTTAAACTGCACATGCTAGTCTGCTTAGCTTATACATTATACCTGTTAATGTGACATGCCTTCCTGTATTTAGTACATAGTACATCTGTCTATTAAGCATGTCCTTACATAAAACTATTGTTTTTTTGTATCCCACATCAATCAACATGACGAGACACCTTTAGTATATGCAGTGTGATATTAGTTGCATCTTTCATATGATTTATAGCATGCGCTGCTTCTAATTTGTTGAAATTCCATTTATGATGGGACGCTTTTAACTTGGCAGAGTCATATTGGTTGCATCTTTCATGTGGTGTCTAGCTTGCATTGCTTCTTATTTGCTGGAATGGTTTCTGCTTAGTTTACACAAACAGTTGTGAACATGCCATGCCGTCCTGTTTTTTGTACATATTCCATCCTGGTATCATGTGTTTGCCTTACATCAAAGTAGTGATTGTCAGTATCATGCATGAATGAGTTCTGAAGAGAGAATTTTATTGCTTTTTCTTGTCAGTTTTACTTGACAATTCAAAATCAATAAAGCGGAAGGAAGTTAGCAAGGCAGCGGATAAAGGTGCTCCTTCCGAACGGAGGGCCTCTACAGTTTCTACTCCTCCACACCCCCAAGATGATTTCCAAGTCAACACATGCATAGACACTCAACAAAGCTGTGTTTATGATGAGCACGTCTCCCCTAGTGCAGCATCACCGGTGCTCCCTCTAACTTGGCACTGTTATATGTGGTTGCATGTTATGTGTGATGTCTAGCTTGTATTGCTTCTTGTTGAATTCCATCTGCTTACTTTACACATTATATTGAATAAGACACGTGTTCCTGTTTCTAGAACATACAATATCTGTCTATCACACCATGTTCTTACATCAAATTACTACTGTTGTGTAACCTGCAACAATCACTTATCATAAGACACATTTGACTTCGGAGTGTGATATAGGTTACATCTCACATTCTTTTCTAGCTTGTATTACTAATTTGTTGAAATGGCACTTATGACGAGACAGTTTTAACTTGGTAGAGTGATATTCGTTGCATCTTTCATATGGTGTCTAGCTTTCATTGCTTCTAATTTGTTGAAATGCCTTCTCCTTAGTTTACACATCATAAGCTGTGAATATGCAATGCTGTGAATATGCAATGGCACTAATGACGAGAGACCTCTAACATGGTAGTGTGATGTTGTTTGCATCTTGCATATGATTTATTTCTTGTACTACTTCACATTTGTTTAAATGCCATTTATTATGAGACACTATTAACTTTGCAGAGCGATATTTGTAGCATCTTTCATATGGTGTCTACCATCCATTGCATTGCTTCTAATTTGGTGAAATGTCTTCTTCTTAGTTTACACATCATAGTTCTGGTTATCTCTTCCATCCTGTTTTTCATACATATTACATCCTCCTATCATGTGGTTGTCTAACATCAAAGTTCAGTTCGTCTGCATCACGCATCAATTTGTTCTGAAGAACTAAATTATTATTCGTTTTTCTTGTCGGCTTGACTTAACATGGCACAGAGAAAGAGGAAGAAACATAGAATGGCAGGGAATGAGAAGCGGATGAATCCTGCAGATTCTGCTGGTACTGATGGTGCAATATAAGGTCAAAGTCCAGCAAAAAATTCTACAAACACGGCATCCCATGCTACACGAGTTGCAAAAAAAGACAAAAAGAAACAAATAGCTGCCACCAAACAAGCAGAGACAGCCCTAGTTCTTGCAACACCTACCACAGTACTACCAGCTGCACGACGTACTCGTGCGTCAACTGAGCTAGCAGCACGTTCCCAAGCTCCCTTGCCACCTGACACTACTTCGCAAGCACTCTTGACACAAGACGAGTTGGCAATATCAGATGAACCTTGTGAGCTTCAACAACAAGAAGGTAGTTGCTGGAGTCAAGTTACAGTTGCATGCTTCTTTATATGTAGTCTCACAGTTTGATGTACACTAACACTTCCTATGTTTGTTGTTGGACTAGCACCTAGGCGCAAGAGGAAACAAACATCAGGGATAATGCTCGATAGGTTAACTAAATCTAGAGGAGGAAGAATGGAGATTCATTTTGAGGCAGGTTTAAAAAGGCCACGTGATGCTATAGTGTCAGCCAAGTTAGTATCAGAGGCAGCGGTTGCTGTTAGGTGTCATGTACGTATCCTCCCAACATGGATTCAGTACAGGAATGACAAAGACGAAACCCAGTTCAACATCTTCCTCGACCATTTATCTGTAAGTATGGTTATGTATGGAAACTAGTAATATCGTCTTGCTCTGTCCAATACTTTCTAGGTTGCTGATAATGAGACCCCCATAATTTTCAATAGATGAGGTTCAAGTTGGATAGCCAAGATGATGCAACCAGACAAGCTTGCACCCATGTTTTCAAGTTTGCTCTGCGACAGTATTGGTATAACTTGAGGAAAACTCACTTTGAAGGCAAGGCTAACAGTGAACTTTCCCAAACATCTCTAGTGGAATATATATCGAATGAAGACTGGAGGGGCCCTGTTAAAAACTGGTCTGCTCCGAAGTATTAGGTACATTATATATATGTGATCAGATCACATGTTGAAGTCCTCTTTACGCATGTGCCGCACAAATCTATCTTCTTGTAGGTGAACTGTTCGAAGAACAAGGCCACCCGTACGAAAGTGAAATTCCAACAGAAGACAGGATCTCGTAGTTATATTGCACACTGCGAGGCTCTTGTAATTAGCTGCTGTTTCACTCTTTTCGTTGTACCATATTATCAGATCTATATTGACTTGTTCGAAATGCATAGGAAAGCCCGCAAGGACCAAAAAGTACCTGAACCAAATGTTGTGGAAATCTTCAAGGACTGTCACACCAGCAAGAAGAAGGGCATGACTACACCAGTCAAAGCCGCTGTTGTAAGTCCTTAATCCTCATGACTTTTAACTACTACTTACTCTGACTTGTGCCTTGAACTACATGGTTTGCAGCCAATGTCTATTACTCTTTTCAATTTTATACACAATTGTCTTAGCGTATCATTGCACCTTACAAGGTTTAAAAGAGAGGAGTGATGTTCTTTTGATCTTGACCAGTAATCTAGTTCTATGCTGGACTTGCCCACACAATGTTAAAATTGCATGTTTGTCTGTTCTCAGTTGTTTTGTGATATGAATGATGTCATACTATGGTTACCATACTATAAACTTCGTCTCTTTATCCTTAGCCCTCAATACAATGTGAAGAAATAGACAATACATTAGCGATGGTACATGGTCATATGTTTGGAACCTGGTTTTATTATGTACTTTGCAATAAAATACAACTAATATTTTACATGGGTTCACCAGAATAAGTTCTGTATATAGACCAAAGCTATTTTGTTTGGTTTTGCTGCCTCCTTAATATCTTCTATTCTGGTACTACTAATGTAAAACCTCAACTTTTCAGCGAGCTATGGAAAAATGGTGGAACCGCCACCTTCTGAAGGTGGCGAGGCAACTATAACCGCAATGTCAGCTCTTGCTGAAGTGGGTCAGTACCGGTCCACTAACAGTGCCAAAAGCACGTTCTTGCGTAATACTGGGTTGGTTGTTAAGGAAATATCGTCCAAACTGCCTCATGATCCAGATATGCAAGCTCAAAGCAATGTTGTATCTGCGCTCTAGACACAAGTCCATTCCCTAACAGAGACCCTTTGTGAAACAAGGAGAAACATTGCTCAATGTCATCAAGATATGCATGGTTTTGAAACCAGACTATCAGACATTTGCTATGTTGTTCAAGAGCCTAGGGGAAATTAAGGCGAGGGTTATGGTGCTCCATCAGACAATACAACATGAAAACATAACAGTCAGGTCAAATGAACTGAGCTTCTGAACTTCTGGTGGTGCATTTATCTGCTAGACTGTTAAGTTTTATGCCAACCTTCCTTTTGTTATATAGTTGTAATTTGTTTTGGTGCGATACAAAATTTATTCTTAATGTGCAGCCACCGCCCGAAGAAAACAGCAAGCCATTTTTGTATAGTGTAGGGTGTTCCCTATATTTGCACTAGTGGCGATCTTTGATGCCAAGTGGATGTAATCTGTGCAATCTCCTTAATAGCCCAGCATTAGTTTCGGCCTTATTTATTTCCTAGTCTTCTTTTTCCCTGGTTTGCTAGTGGCCGCAACTACCATGGGCCATATACGGGTCGTAGGATCCATGGGTCTCCTACGGCCCGTCGATAAATGGGCCTGTAATCAGTGGGCCTCAGGCCGTCGGATAAATGGGTCTACATGGGCCATAATCGGGCGTAATTGGTATCGGCCCAGCACGGTAACAGGCCGTAGGACAGCAAAGGCTTAATTCTGTCACAGGCATAACGGGTCGTTAATGGGCTAGAATATAGGATGGGCCAAAAACGGCGCAACGGGTTAACAGGCCAGAAACGGGCCGACTCTTGCCATGGGCCGAATTTGGCCCATTAGGGTAATAGGCCACTAACAGGTCGACTCTTGCCATGGGCCGAATTTTGCCCATTAGTGGAACAGGCCAGTAACGGGCCGACTCTTGCCATGGGCCGAATTTGCCCCATTAGGGGAACATACCAGTAACGGGCCGGAAGTAATCGAGGGCCGAAAAGGAGCCCAAGAACATATGGGCCGTCAATAGGCCGAAAGCTAACACGGGCTGGAAACGGCCCATGTAAATCACGGGCCGTTAACGGGCATAAAGAAAATTACTGTTCATTATGGGCTAGAGTCACTTTGGGCCTGTAATGGGCCGAAAGATACGAAGGCCTCATATGGGCTGAAAGACATCATGGGCCATACATGGGCCTAAAGTGAAATGGGCTGGTATTATATTCGACGGCCCACATGATGTTGTTGGGCCGATTTCCTTTAGGGCCTAACGGGCTGTGAGTTAACGGGCCATAAAATGGGCTATTTGCGAAGAGACCGTTAACAGGCTTTTCATGGGCCAGACCATTAACTTTTGACCAAGTCAAACGGGCCGGCTTTGTAAGCTAAATGGGCCACTATTGGGCCATGCCACGTGTCGACATATCATATGCGCCTATCTGACCCACTGATGAGCTGACACGTGTTTCCTCTAGCCAATGATGATTTTACACGTGGAAAATCCCCATTGGTCGGGGCTGTTAACGGGTTATCGGATCCAAAACCCGACCCGATAGCTTAACGGCGTTCCGTTACGGTTGATGCCACGTGTCGGTCACCCTTGACGAAAGCACTTTTGTGACGCGCGATTTATCGTCATGGAAGTGGACACTTCCATGATGATAATTTTGGTAATGTCATGGAACACTTCTACGACAGCACAGGTATGACTATCTTGATTCTGTCATAAATTTGTCATGGATGTACATGCATGATAAAAAAGCGACCTACTGTGACAAACACGTATCATCATGGAAGTGTTTTTTTGTAGTGCCTCCCGATCAACAGGACCCCCGTTTCGACCATAGGAGGTCCGTTTCTTCCGTTTTGCGGTACGCCACACCCCTCCCGATCAACAGGACCCCCGTTTCGACCGTAGGAGGTCCGTTTCCTCGGTTTTGCGGTACGCCAGACCCCTCCCGATCAACAGGACCCCGTTCCGAACGTAGGAGGTCCGTTTCCTATGTTGTGCGGTACGCCAGGCCTCATTTCCATCGCCTATTATGTCCAAGCCCTCCCGATGAACAGGACCACGCATTCCGTTCCGACACAGCCGGTTGGCTCCCACGCGTTCCGTTGCCTCTCGATGAACACGAGCATTTCATTGCCTCCCCATGAACACGACGCATTCCGTTGCCTCCCCATGAACACGACGACACTATTTCTCTGTTCCAACCCAGCCATGTACATGAGCCGTGGCCGTACATATGCGCGAGTAGGCGTTCGAGACCCCGCCCGTATGTACACATATGTGGCCATATTTTCTTTCTTGCACCCTGGCCGATGTACGTACGTGTACATGCTACGTACGCTCCTCTACTACGACACATGCGCGCCTCTACATCCACCAGTATATATGTACATACATGTTTGCGACCGGAATGACAACGCTACATACGCTTCGACCAGGTGGGTCCCGACTGTTAGGCACTTCCTTGCCTGCGAAGATGTAGCTGGTGGGTCCCAATAGTCAGGGGGCGAATCATTTTTTTGCCCGGACGCACTTCCTTACGTGCGAAGATGTAGTTGGTGGGTCCCAGCAGTCAGGGGCAAACGTTTTTTCACGAAATACGGTGGCCCGTCCGGTGGGTCCCCGTTGTCAGGTGGAGGAATAATTATTTTGCACGTAATAAGGAGGCACTTCCTTGCTGCGGCCATGGACCCAGCTGTCAGCCTCTCCACGTACAGTCCACGTCTGATGGAAGCCGTTCCTTGACCACGTTGACCACACCGCGCCGAGAGCACCAGGGCGGTGGACGACGGCAAGGCCTAGGAAGGGGATGACGCGGAGCCGGGGAAGACGCGGCAGTGGATGCCCACACGTAGAGGAGTACGAGGGTTCACTGGTTCGCTGCGGTGTGAGGCTACCGTCGCTGCAGAATAACAGGGGTGTGGGTGAGTAGAGGGATGGTCTGGCCAGCGGTGGGAGTAGTAGGGGCGGTGAGGCCTCCACCACATCGCAACCGGCCATGGATGCAGGAGCACGAGGCACGACCGGCGCTGGTTTGGGCGGCTGAAGCAAGAAGACCAAAGGTTGAAGAAGCACTACGGCCGTTGGATGGACATCGTACGGTCACTTGAGCTAGAATCGTGCATATTGACTAAGTTGACAAAGCCCTCCATCCCCTTCAACTTAGTAGGCCCACAAGTCAGCCTGCCACTATACTGGGTCCCAGCTAATAGGGGGAGTATTCATTTTTTTGTGCATAATAAGGAGGCACTTCCTTGCATGCGAAGATATAGCTGGTGGGTCCGAGATGTCAGCGGCGGTAATGTTTTTTTTGCGAAATGCAGAGGCCCTTCCGGTGGGTCCCTGATGTCAGGTGGAGGAATCATTGTTTTGCGTGTAATAAGGAGGCATTTCCTTGCGTGCGGCCATGGACCTAGCTGTCAGCCTCTCCACGTACAGTCCACTTCAGATGCATGTCGGTCGTTAACCACGTTGACCAGGCCGCACCGAGAGCACCAGGGCAGTGGACGACGGCGAGGTCTAGGAAGGGAACGACACGGAGGCAGGGAAGACTCGGCAGTTGTTTCCCACACGGAGGGGAGTACGACTGTACGAGGGTTTACTGGTTCGTCTGCCATCGCCGGAGAATAACAGCAGGTGTGGGTGAGTAGAGGGATGGCTAGGCCAGTGATGGGAGTACGATGGGGCGATGAGGCCTGCGCGGCAGCACATCCAGCCATGGGGAGGAGGGAGCAGGCAGTCCCACTGGCGCTTGTTTGAGCGGCTGGGGCAGGAAGAGCAGAGATTGAAGAAGCACAACGGCCGTTTGATGGACATCCAACAGTCACTGCTTGTGCGTCAACCTTTTTTTAGGAAAGCCTCAAATCTGTGGAAAACAACATACATCCCATCTGCCATTATTTCTAATAATTTACAACCCATTTGCTAATTCTTAAGGTTTTTTGGAGCCCATATTCTTTTTGTTAGCATTACAGCCCATATTGTGGCCACGGTTAAAAAATTATACGAAAATTTGCATATTTCGGTGCGGTCCGAACTGTTTTTAATCCCGAAATTTCGACTCACATTCAAACTGATTTTAAAAATAAATGTATATCAATATAAAATCCAACAAATTCTCCATGCATAAAAATTAATGTAATTTAAAATCTTGAAATGAAATAAAATAGATATTTGAAACTAATTGTCGGTTTGATGTGTTTTAAAAATGTACAACCCATTTTCTCATTACTGATGGGCCATTTTCTCAGCCAACCGAATGAAAGCTCTCCTCGTCTTGAAATATTTGCAGCCCAACAGGCCTGACAAAGCGACTTACTTGGCAAATCACAAAAAAACTTGGCTGTGGTCGTGGACCCAGCTGTCAGCCTCTCCACATACAGTACTCTTCCGATGGGAGTCGTTCCTTGACCACGCCGCACGGAGAACACCACGGCGGTGGACGACGGCGAGGCCTAGGAAGGGGACAACACGGAGCCAGGGAAGACGCTGCAGTGGAAGCCCGCAAGGAGAAGAGTACGAGGGTTCACTGGTTCAGCTGCGATGTGAGGTTGCCGTCGCTGCAGGGCCTGGCAAGCGATGGGAATATTAGGGGCGGTGAGGCCTCTGCGGCAGCACAGTCGGCCACGGGAGGCAGGAGCATGCGGCACGACCGGTGCTGCTTTGGGCGGCTGGAGCAAGAAGACCAGAGGTTGAAGAAGCACTATGGCCGTTGGATGGACATCGTACGGTCACTGGAGCTAGAATCGTTCATATTGACTAAGTTGACAAAGCCCTTCGTCCCCATCAACTTAGTAGGCCCACAAGTCAGCCTCCCACCAAGGTGGGTCCCAGCTAGCTGGGGGAGTATTCATTTTTTGTGCATAATAAGGAGGCACTTCCGGTGGGTCCGAGCTGATAGCGGGGGGGACGTTCTTTCGCAAAATACGGTGGCCTGTCAGGTGGGTCCTAGCAGTCAGGGGGCAAACTTTTTTTCGCAAAATACGGTGGCCTATCCAGTGGGTCCCTGCTGTCAGTTGGAGGAATCATTATTTTCTGCATAATAAGGAGGCACTTACTTGCTGCGGCCGTGGACCCAGCTAAGACTCTCCACGTATAGTATACTTCCGATGGAAGTCCTTCCTTGACCACGTTGACCTCGCCGCGTTCCGTTGCATGCATGCGTCCATGGGCGTGGTGCGTCCCCACTATCAGCCTCTCACGTACAGTCATCTTCCGATGACTCTCAGTTGTTGACCACGTTAACCACACCGTGCCGATAACACCCAGCCTGGAACGACCCGGAGATGGGGAAGACGGGGCAGTGGAGTCGCAGATGGAGAGGAGTGGGAAACTTCATTGGTTCGGGTGCGCGGCAGCACAGCCGCAGTGCCGCCCACGGGAGACAGGAGCAAGAACAGAGGTTGAAGAAGGAGCACGGCTGTTGGATTAACATCCAATGGCCAGCTGCTAGAATCATTTGTTGATTAATTTGACAAAGTCGTGCATACACGTCCGCTTAGTAGGCCCACAAGTCAGTCACCAAATCTAACGGGTCCTAGCTGTCAACGGGATGAATAATTTTTTTCACAAAACAAGGAGGCACTTCCTTCCGTGCGAAGCTACAACCGGTGGGTCCCAGCTGTCAAGTGGAGGAAACATTTTTTCCAGCTTAATAAGGAGGAACTTTCCTTGCGTGCGACCATGGATCTCGTGGGTCCCAGCCGTCAGGCTCTCCACGTACAGTCCTCTTCCGATGACTCTTGTTTGTTGACCATGCCGCACCGAACGCAGCAAGGTGGTGGACGACAGCGAGGCCCCGGCGGGAATGACTCGGAGATGGGAAAACGAGGCAGTGGAGTCGCAGATTGAGAGGAGGAGAAGGGTTATAACTGGTTCTGTTGCGGCGTGGGGCTGTAGTCTATGGAGAATAACAGGAAGTCTCCAGGGGTGGAGGGATAGCCTAGCTGGCGGTGGGGTAGCGCTTCGCAGCGATGCGTGCTAAGCAGAGCCGCTAGCCGTTGGAGGCCGGACCAGGCGGTCCCGGCGACACTGGAGGAAGAAGACGAGATATTGAAGGTGCATGTCGGCCGTTGGATATAAATCCAATGGCTGTGGATGACACAATCATTTGTTGACCAAGTTGACAACGCCCTGCGTAGGCTTCGACCTATTGGCCCACATGCCAGCCTGCAAAAATGTGGCATATATTTAACCCATGTTTTCTAGAATGTACAGTCCATTTGCTGGGCTGGGCGAACAAATAATTTTGCGTCAATCAGGCCCATTTATATTTTCTAAGAAATCCCAGCCCATTTGCACTTCCTTGAAATACACGTATTAGGTGGGCTCGTTATATATATAATGTTATGTTAGAAGGAGCAATTAATATCAAAGAATAAACCAGAGAGGCACATTCTTTATATATATAATTAAGAAATTAGCGAGTTATCTCTCAAAATAAAAATGAGCGCGTTATTATTAAATTGGTCCTTAAAATCTTCTCAATCTTTTGTACGCAATCACCAGGATTTTCCTTGCCAACTTCCGTTAAACATTTACTTTTATAAGTTAATAACACGTGGGATGTTTTTATAATGTATATATAAGTCTCTATAAAATATACGATAATAGTAATAATATAAATATATATAATGTGGTTAGAAGGGAAAACATAAATTGGACACAACATTACTTTTATAAGAGACCTGCGTTTTATACCCCACAGTAGGCATACTAACAAGTTCACACACAAATACAACAGAAAAGGTAAACATTCATATCAAACTCAGGTTCACAGGACACGTTCATATTCATAGCCAACATTCACTATCAACAACTCAAAAGATTCATATATACACAACCTCAGCATATCTATGCATCCAAATGATTGATAGATCACACGACAATATTCATACATAATTCACCAAAAGATTCAGATATACACATGTTCAGTATGTTTATGCATCCAAATGATTGAGATCACAGCCAATATGATCCATCGACAAACTTTAATTACCTAGGGTACAAACTGGTAAATGGTGTTCAATAGGAGGTACTTCTTGCTAAAATTAGTTCTTGTATGAGTAAACTTTCGAGTACATAAGAGGTAGCACAGACAATCTGAACTTTGCTTGTAGGTTTATCCTCAAATAGTGGCCTCGTGCTGAGGGAGGTTTGAGCAACTTGGCCACTACTTTCATCCAACTAGTTTACTGGCTCATCTTGGTCCTGTATCTCGCCAAAATTCTACATTGTAGACGAGAAAGGAGGCGGTTGAGAAAATGAACCACCCAAATTTTTTGTGCAGTTCAACTGAAATGGAGCATCCTTGGCGTGCAGACTGATTAAGTGCCAGATGAATATATGCGTCAACCAACTTGTCTGGAATCTTTAGACTCCATGCCATATAGTTCGCTACCATATGTGACGATAACCAAAAGGCACAAGTTGGGACCAAAGACTGGACTGTGTTTTTCTAGGCTATGCACCAAGCAATATTTTTGGCGTTCACTCTCCTAATACTTGGAGTTTGCCAATTGGTTAACGCCAGTTGATACTCGAATGAATATAGGCACTTCTTGTCAACATCGATGCTTGTCTGGGTGAACTTTCACTACACCACAACACTAATGTAAGGACAGAAAAACTGCCGGGAGAAGGCTCTTTAAAGGGCAGACAAATTGCCGGGACTGTGGTTCTCCCGGCAGATAGAACCGCCACGAGAATGGCTGCCGGGGATTACTTCTCCCGGCAGATAAACTTCTCCCGGCAGTTTTTCTGCCCTGACACATGTATTTGCCGGTAGTTCATTTTCTCCAGGCAGATTGTTCAGAGCACGTGCAACTGCAATTACCGGCAGCTAAACCGCCTGTACAAGCATGTTCACCTGGCAGATATTATGCCAGCTTGTTGACTTCACTAGCGAAATGTTCTAGGCATCCCTATTATGTAATATCCATCCATTATATATATATATATATATATATATATATATACGCAATCAGGACATAGCACACAATTTATACATGCACTTCAAAGTAACATATAGGCCTCATCGAAAACCTTAAACTTCATTCGATAATCATAACGACCATATATAAAGAGGTTGTGCCACAAAAGAAGTACATATATATGTTTGCCACACAACAAAAATAAAGTAGTGCCGCTAGAAATGTACATATGTTTATAAATGTGTGCCACACAACCTAAATGAGCTAATTAACAACCACCAAAATGAGCAGAGCAAGTCTCAAGTTCAACAAACAAGACACAGGTCATTATCACTCCACCAACTTAATTTTAGGTCTTCCAAATCTTTAGCAGCTTAAAGATCTTCCAAACCTTAGTGAACTTGTGCACCTTTGGGAAACCTACAATAAGATGTTACATATAACAGTTGCAGTCAGAACTCAACAAAGATTTTACAACAATCGCATATAACAGCCGCATATGTTCTAAAATATAGAGCAACCAGTAACATATCTTGAGTAATCTCTTCGAGAACATGTCCTGGACATCAACATGTCCATTTTTTATCATCTTAATAGTAGCAAGCTTATCTTCTCATCAAAATGTAGTGTGCAAAGTCTGTACAAATATTAATGGGAAGATGTTACAACAATCACATACAACATCCGCATGCCGACATACAACAGCCACATATGTTCTGAAACATAGAGCAACTAGTAACATATCTAGAGTAATCTCTACTTTAGTAGAGAACATATCCTGGACATCAACATGTCCATTTTTTCTCATCTTGACAGTAGCAAGCTTATCTTACTTCTCATCTAGATATATTGTGCAAAGTCCGTACAAATATTAACAGCAAGTAGGTGTGCCTATCTTGTACAACAAAAGTGAGGCTATTCATGTACCAAAGTAAAGCAAACAGAATTGATGACCATTTTGATTGTTTTCTACATTTTGAAGCACAAGCACAAGGTCACGATCACACACTGAACATTAAACAAGCAAATTTTGAAGCTACTGTACTGAACAAGCACATATGCAAAATTATAGCATCTTATTTTCACTTGGTACTATTTCTCTACCAGAACGCATCAAGTGTTTAGTTGTGCTTCTTAAAATTTTGTATGTCATATACCTTGGCTTCTTCAAAGTAATACAATTAAACATTAGTATTGGAACCTGCAGATTCAATGTGCTAGTGCAGTCTCTAGTTGGCCCTGATATTGAGACTGACCTTGGATATAAGTTGATTTATTTTGAGTTCCTATATGAAGTTGGCACAACATAATAGGATAATGAATCTGGAAATCTATAAATGACGATATCATTTTGTGGTTTTGCGTGGTACCGTGTTACTGAGAGCAATGACGACAACTATGCTTACAGACTTCCTGCATCTAGAACACGAAGCTGAACTACATTTCTCCTATTGAAGAATCCGATGAAGTGGTGTATTGGGAGTATTGTGATTTTCACTGAAGCATTGCACAAACAAGCCTTTTAATTTCTGCTCCCTCTTTGCAGGAGCTATTAAAGTTGAGTTACATAAATGATTCGCTGGCTACACAAAATAAGAGGGGAACTAGCTGGAGCATATATTTCAGGATCTTTTAATGGGGAGCTGTTTAGTTTCCCGGTTCCATGCTTTTGTTGGACAAGTTACAAACGAAGGTCCCCTAAAATGGTACTCCCTCCATCCCAAAATAAGTGTATCAACTTTGTACTAACTTTACTATAAAGTTGTACTAAAGTTATGAGACGTGTTTTGGGACGGAGGGAGTATCTGAATAGTGGACAAGCCCACAGATTTACAAATCCATTGAAACACTATGAACATTTGGTTCAATAAATATTTTTTATTGGTTCACTTTCCTATACCTCGCACAACAAGTTGAATTAGCCTAGAAAAATAAACCAAGGCTTTTGACAAACAAACAAACAAGCTGAAATACTTCATGTACATGAAAGAAAGAGGATCCAATTATGAGAAATGAATCAAATGAAAGTTGTGAGCATGGAATCCAATGAAAATCATTTCTCTACATGGTAGAGTCTATCGTGTACATGAAAGAAACATGAACCAATTGAAGTTTATATTTGTAACCATATTTATTCAACTGGCCTCTCTACAAATTCATGGCTGATGGACACAAAAGCACACTTCTAAAGAACTATAATGATCTGTTTGAATTACTAATTAATAATATATACTAGAATCAGGAGCTCAAGTTTCCTGGACACAAGTTAACCATGTAGCAACCAAATGAGCAAAGAATTACTATTTGTCCTTGATAGTACACACTAATGTAAATATTCAGGCAAGAAAACATGTATATTACCTCCTCAGCTTGCTTGTGGTCGCAACGCATTGCTGCATTTGCCATTAACTGACTTCCAACTGCATACATAGAAGCAAAAGAGTTTTAAGCAATCAACCATGATAGTCAGTGTATATTTAATCATAGGACCTAAGCATACATGCTTGTAATCCATGCAACATTGTATAACATATGAAAGAAAGTGTACTTCTATTAATAGGGAAAAATCTAATAACAAAATGCATACCATTATTAACTAGTACGGGCAAGGAGAAATACAGTACAGACCAAGAATACAATCTAGCACAGAAGAAACGACAGAGGGCCAGCTTGGGGGAGGAAGCTCGCAAGGAGGGTGGTAGCTGAGAAACGATGGTGTACAGCGGAGGAGGATGGTCACCGGTGGAGTGGCTCGGTGATTTGATGCTCCGTGTCAATTGGTGCTCGGCGGTGCCGCTCTATAGTGGTTGGGGGCGATGGCGGCAGTGGTCTGGGTGGAGGAAGCGACAGTGGGTGCTTGGGGCGGCAGAGGAGCTGCGATGGTGGAGGGCGATGGCGTCAGTGGTCTGGGTAGAGGCTGCAGCAGTGCATTGGTTGGGGCGGTGGACGGGCTACGGTGGTGGGGGGCGACGGCGATGGTGGGGCCAGTTGGGGCGGCGGGAGGGGCTGCGGTGCTGGGGGTGACAGTGGAGGGATCGGATGGTCGGGGGCATCAGCGATCTGGTGATTTGGGGATGGTGATGGCTAGAGAACGGTCGGCGGTGGAAGGTCAGATGGTTGGGGGCGGCGGCGCTCTGGTGTAGGGCACGGGTGGATTGGGATTTGGGGGCCAGCGATGTGTGTGGTATGGTGCGGAGGGCCGGCGCGTCTAAGTTTCTTTTGGGCCAAATTCTTTGTCACCCTAGCGAGCGCTTAGGGCCCAAACTTTTCATTGTCGCGCCAAAGACGGTCCCGGCAGAATATGTGTCGTTTTCTTGTTTTTCCGGCAGATGATGGGCCCTAGATTGTACCGGCAGTTCATGTGCCCTCGTTGCTCGAGTTCTCCCGGCAGTTTGCTTGCCCTAAGATGCTTGTACCGGCAGAAAATAATGTCTTGGCAGTTTATTTGCCCTTGGTCGGGTATTTCTCCCGGCAGTTAACTGCCCCCAATCAAGTGTTGTGGTGTAGTGTTTGGAGTACATAGCAGCAGCATAAGTACGTGTCCATCTAATCATTTTGTGCAGTTCTACTGAAATCACCCGATGTAATGATTTGCCTGCGAGTTCAGGCTACAAATTACTCCTTTATGAAATCGGCAAACAATAGCGCAATACCAAATTACCAATACATATGACAGGCACAATAATCAGGATAAAGACCAGTACCAACCTGTGTGAGGTAGCATATCAATTACTATTTCCTTTGACTGGAAGCTGAGATAAGCCAAGCGACTGACAACAAAGGAAGAAAGCAAGCGGAGATTAGCGACTAACAAGAAAGGACGGAAGCTGTCGAGGCAATGAAGCACCCAAATTTTTTGTGCAGTTCCACCAAAATCGAGCATCTCTGCTGGCACATATATTGAGAGAGTGAGATTACTGTAATAGTGGGACTAGTTGATGAAACATACACTAACAAATAGAAGCACCCTCATTATCTTAATGGGTAAAATTAGAAACATAGTAGTCTTGCTTAAAGAGAGGTATTAGTTTATTTAATCACTGCCAATTAGCTCAACTCAACACTCAAAGCATTGCCATTTATCATAGGTTGCAAAACTTTAACGTGCAAAGATAAAGGAGTTTCTCATGACAGTAGCACGATACAAATAGAGATGATAGAAAACTAATATGGATGAAGGCCTTAGGCCCGTACCAACATGAGAAAAAAAAAGCTTATTCATGTAGTCTCATAAGAGATGATAAAGCACTCACTGGAATCACATGATAGTATATATTTTTGTGCACTTCAAATGTATGGTTGAAATCACTCTTGTTTACCAGTGCTGAGATTATATCGAAAGATTATCAAGAACTTCCAGCAGAGTTAAAGCACTGGCTAGGATACAGTTCATTGTATTGTCTTGTGTAGTTCCACTAAAATGTATGATTGGCACAACATGATCCCTGTTTGCACAAGTAGGAACAAGGTGAAACCTTCATTAGCTTAGTGAGAAAGGATAGGAATACATTAGCATATTACTCAAACAGTAGCATCAAATTCATGATGGACAATACGCAAAACATTGCCTCATTGAACCAATGGCAATAAATTGACATGCAAAACAATAGCACTATTATGTCATGACACTAATAATATTCCCTTCCTGCTCCACCACATGATTCACCTCCATATACAAACACACACATGTACATGATTCAGCATAGGGTCCTACTAAAGATTTGTTTAACTCCAACAGGAAAATTAGGCAGTAATAAATTAGTGGTACTTAAGTACTCCTAATTAATTAAGTGAGACAGCAGAAGTGGAAGGTCTCCCTAGAGGATCGTCTCACATGTAAGGTAGTCGTTGCCAGAGCCCTTGAATGGCCTCGACTGAGGCCTCTGGCTTCAGCAAGATCGCCTTGGCACTGTTTATTCTTCTTCTTCCTCTTCATGCTCTGTTTCTATTTCTCCTCACCAGTTGATGAAACCAAGTACATGATTGGCCTTCTAATTCAGAATTGGTTTTGTCCATGAGGGAGTACAAGTGTACTAGTAAAAAAACAGCATTATTTTCTCATGGCAGTCGGAAAATAGAGATGAACACATGCATTAAATATCATTCTTACCTAAAGGAAGGTTATGGCGCAAATATGGATGATGAGGATTGGAACACAGATCTCCCTTTGTGCAGTTCCACCAAAATGAAGCAACTGTTCCATTCTGACATTCCAGTTAAATAGCACAAAAGTCACTTCTTTTAAGAAGAGTTTTGTGCAGTGCACCAAAAGGTCACAACAGCAACCAGGTGAATTGGATATCCATGTTTGCACAAAAAGGCACAGAGGAAACAGTCAGAGTCTCAAAAAATTACATGAAAAAACATTTGGCTAAACTTGTCATGGCTTAGAACAGTGGCATGGCTTCATTTTTACCAGGGACATTAGATTAAGAATAGCTAAGGCTGCGTTCGGTTCACAGGTTTGGTGCAGGATTTTCATAGGAACACAATTCCTACGGTATTCTTTCCCTTCCAACCATTCGGAACACGGGAAAGGTGAATAGTGTTTCATAGGAAAGCTGGTCTAGTAGTACTGATTCCATAGGATTAGAAACATCCACGCGCTGCTCATTTTTTGGGCGGAAGCCCGAGGCTCGCTGCCATGCGTTAGACAGGTTGTTGTGCTGTGTTGCCGGAATAAAAAAATCAACCTATGTGTGGTACGTGAGGTGAGGACAAGAGTAGTCACTGTGCAGCTGAATAAACAGATATCATCTCATACTGCCAATCATGCTACTCTAAAAAAACAAAAATGTATATTTCGTAGTCCATCCAAACACATTCTCTTGAGAGTTTCCTCCGGTTCGCTGTTCCATAGTTTTATACCTACAATCCTTTCCTATTGCTCTATTTTCATCAAGACCTATGTTTTCTGCCCCTTTATTCTGAACGGAGCCTAAATATTTGGTATAAGGGCATGGGACAGTGGGTGCACCAGCAGTCCAGCACCATGTACGTAAATAGGGGCATAAAGTGGTGATTCATAGTTTGTTGCCCCGAGAAACAAACATCCAAGAAACATATCTGGTTGGTCCCATTTTTGTTCACTCTAGCCACCTACTCCTATGTGTGGATAGCAAATCTAGTCCTGGTCATACCATTGTGTACAGCGTTACCCCTATATTTCCCTTTTCGACCAAGAGACCGGTTGGATGACCAGTTTGTACTACTTTCACCCCCTTTCCTTCCTGTTTGTACCAAGTCCTATGTACATACTAAATTCCCCCACCCCCACTTTATTTCTTGTTTGAACCAAGTACTCCCTCCATTCGGAATTACTTGTCATCAAAATGTATGTGTCTAGAACTAAAATACATCTAGATACATCCATTTGAATGATAAGTATTTTCGGACGGAAGGAGTACAAGATTCGACTCCATGAAGTAGCTTTACCTCTAACAATAGAAGAAAAAAATATGTGATGTTGGACGACCCGATTGAGAGGGGCTGAGAGGTAGAAAATGATGCACATGCAGCGACGTAGCGAGCTGGGGAAGTAGAGCTAAGGCGGTTTCGAACAAAGATATACCTGAAGGTCCTCGGGATGTGTATAGGTGGGCGGCGGGAGGCCGGATCCGCCCACAGGCAACGACGAAGGGATCGGAGAACCTCCTGCATCGACGCTCGGCCAGAGATAACCGTGCGGCCGGCAGTGGGTCTCCTCCCTCGCTATCGACGATGGCCTAAACGCCGCCCCTCCTCCCCTTCACCGGCGGAGGGGGATACATCCGGATCTGTAACCAGCGGTGAGGATAGAAAGCCAGTGTTTTTTGAAGGGAGAAAGACAGTGTTACAACCCCTATCTTGTTTAGATCTGGGGAGGATGAGAGTGTGTGAATAGAGCAACCCTAGCAAGCAAGCGCGGAGGCTCCGGCCTATATATATGTAGTGGGGTAGTTTTCCTTTTTCACTCCATCAAAACAATCGTTTAAAATTGTGTACTACTACATGCCAGGTCACGGGTTTTTTTAGTTGTTGATTGTTTTTCGAGATAGCTACCCGCTTGTTCCAAGTGGTGTTACGGTGTGCCAGGTCGCACTTTGTATCGTTCAAGTCTGGTACTACAAGTCCCTCCATTAAATGAACAACCACCCCCTCGTAAAAATTGTGAACAAGCCCACAGCTAAAATTAGCGGAAACGTGGGTTACCCCAACATGCATTATTATTATTTCATTAGCCACACCTAAGACAAGAATTTTTTTATTACCAGTGAACCCCACATGTCATAGACACAAAAATTGTGGCAAGATTCCCTTAGGCAAGCCAAAGTGTGTCTAACAATTTGAGCAACTCATGTTAGGCAAGTGTGGCAAAAATAATGTGGAAACATAAGACAAACATAGTCACAATCCAAACAGCCCTGTAATTTTTTGTGACATGCATGAAAATTTGGTTAGTTAAATTTATATTCAAAATTTGGCAAGGTGCATCAAATCAGCACATGCAAGTATCAAAAGGAAAGTCACGGCATGCATGCATGCATTGTACTCCGTCCGTTTCCAAATATAAGTCTTTTTAGAGATTGCAACAAGTAACTACATACGAAGCAGAATATGTCTACTCCTACATACAAAGTAGCCCATTTGAAATGTATAAAAAGACTTATATCGAGTGCAGTGCTTTGATGTGTCGCGTCAACTCGTACAAGACCGAGAAATTTGATTACTACAACGCCCTCTCCCTCGCGGACTGAGCTTCGGTGCCTTAACTGCACCTGCCTTTGGCTACATGACAGGAGGGCCAACCACTTGTTGGGCCCACCTGTCATAGACGCAAAGGCAGGAGCAGTAAGTAGAAGCTTTCGCTACACGCTATCGCTCCCGCACGAGGTGGATGGACATGCAGCAGTGGATTCGATACTGTAGAAGTAGGAGTAACATCATTGTTCGTCTTCTCGAAGAGGTGAAGAGCCAAGCGCAACCCGAACGTGGCAGTTGTGAACGCTCGCGTGGTGCGGTTCCTTGGAGTACTAGCCAGGCTCTTGCATGAGACAAAATTGCTATTGTTTAACAATTAAACTCCATTATCCATTGGTTGATACTCATTCTGCATAGGTCCACGCGCTTAGCACCATTTCCTTCTGGGGTCACCAATGTTTATTTGCTAATTAATAGCATTGCATGCTATGAACTAGCCATTGCAAGTCATTAAAAGCATGCACACCTCTCATATCTTATTGGTTGATATGTCAAGAAACAAGGTAGAAGTTAATGCACTGCGCCTAAGTGTTTTGGGACTATTTGGTTTTCGTAAGATGACTTACACACCTAGACGGAGGGAGTAGTATAGCCCTGTAAACCGGAAAGGAGTATTTGCCTTTCTGGAGATTTCAACAAGTGACTAGACTACACCGTGTGCAGTACTCCCTCCCTTCCGGTTTATAGGGCTCAAATCTCATGAACCAAGGCATTTTGCGATTGGAGGAATGTATCTCGTACTTTACAAAACTACCCTAATTAAATGCATGCATGGATTACATAGTTCTCTTGCTTTCCTCTCCGCCTTGGTCGCGGTGCACATGTGGGACATTTCAAAGCATCCGGGCCCGCGTGCCATCCACCAAATCACAATGAGGTGCTGCAGTTGAGACTCACCTATCACCCCGATGTGGCCGTCATGGCCCGTCATATCACAAAACCCACACCTTTACCAGCAGTGGTAAGGTGGCCTCCAAGTTGGACTGGACGAAGCAACCATCATTTCACTGGAATGCTCGTTCAAGCCCTTTCTTCCCTTTCTTGGAGAAAACCTCACTCCAGGCTACTCACTTCTGCCATTTTTCTTCTGTACCGATGAAGGAAAGGTGGGTGAATCAGTTATGCTGCTATATTTTCATTCCAAGAATCTTCTTTTTGTGAAGCATCGACCGATTCTCACATCCTATTCTTTTCCCGTTTTCATTGCGATTGTGGTTTCCTTTCGATTGTTTTTTGTTTGTCAGTTCATTGATGGATCCTGGAGCACTAGGCAAAGAGTTGCCGGCGGACAACCCACTAGAGACAGCGATCTCCAGGAAGTGAGAACCGACCAACGAGTTGACCATGTTGGCGGGCCAACCCATGGAGACGAAGAACTCCAAGAAACAAGCACTGGCCAAAGAGTTGAGGACGTTGTCAGACGAACTCCTCAAACAAAGTTGGAAGAGCAGCAAGGGCCCCACCGTGCCTACCCCAGGAACTCTGATTGCCACCTATGTGAGGCTCAAGACCGAGTTTGAGGAGATAGTCGCCGTTGAGAAGCAGTATTCCCATGGCAAGGTGATGACCCCCATCGAGGACAAGGAGATGGCCCCCGGAGGGATGAGATTCCCCGGTGAGCTGCACAAGGTAAAAAATAATGGCTTATTACCATAGTTGTGGTTTTTGATTATTTGCAATGTGCTTGCTAATATTTTAGGGTTGTGCAGGTGCCAGTGGACGTCCTTGATGATTCCGATGTCATGGCCCATCCTGTTGGCATCGCCCCGAAGATCGATTCTGATGCCGCTGTCCATCCTGCGGACATCGCCCAGAGATCGATTCCGATCTTGTGGTTAGTCCTGTGGACATCGCCCCAGAAATCAATTCCCATGCCGTTGTCCATGCCGTGGTGATCGCCCGAGAGATCGATGACAAGAAATAGTTGGTCGCGCTAATCCTTCAGGGTAGTTTGCATTACCCCGTGTTTAATTACCAGAATGATGCGTGTTATCAAACCATCTTAGGGCTAGTGCACTGTCTTGTGCGGGCGGATCTTGCTACTTTTGTTTGATAGTGAATCATGCGATGAATCATGTGAACCCTCTCTGAGTTATGGAAACAGATGTATCCTCACCAGCTTTTGATGTCGAGTTATGGAAACAGATGTATCCTCACTTTGTATCGTTCAAGTCGGTAATAAATGAACAGGATTGAAGGGGAATCCAAATTTTCTTCGTCTTCTCTCCTTGAGCTCTTGACGAACCAATGCACTATACGGTTGTCCGGCCACTCCACCCCAGAGCTCTCACCAAGCATCGTTCATGCCACCGCGCCGCACACTAACCGGTAAGGCAGTGATGGCATCCCGCCGCGCCGAGTTCCTTGCCGCCCATGACCGCACACAAAATGGTAGGGAAGCGATGGCATCCCGCCGTGCTGAGTTCATCGCTGCTCACGACCTCACAACTATGTAGGAGGAATTTGAAGATTCCAAGGCCGAATGGGCGGTAGAGCAAGAGGCGGCCAAAGCCGCACAGAGGGAGCAGAAAAGTCAGAAAGCACTCAAGAAAAGAGAGGCCCGCCGCCGCAAGAAAGAAAAGGACACACGCGCTGCTGCAGAGAGGTCGGCGGAGATCCAAGCACGGTGGTGTGTCGCCGACAAAGCCGGGAAGGAGAACGACGGTGTCTGGCCAGCATGTAAGAAGTAGTAGTACTAGTAGTTAGTGTGTGTGTGTGTGTCTGTGTCTGAGTACGAGCATGTACCAATACTACTAGTTACTACTGTAGTTTTTAGAGCAAATTACCAGTACATTAGCCTAGACTAAATGGAAAAATTCCTATCCTAAGCATCAAATGGCATCTCTTTCTCTATAGGAATTGAGATGCATGTCATCTCACTTCCTATGATTTTCATATTCCTATCCTATGAACGAAAGGAGGCCTCTGTTGGAGTAACTACTGTAGCTAGCAGTACTGCAGGTACAGTAGTTTTCTTCAAGAAGTGGAATTCAACGAAGTCATGATGGTTCCTTCGTCTGGGAAACTTCAAAGTGGGAAGTGGGCCTGTGATTTGACGGCTCATTAGTCATTGTTACTGCGGCGCGACGACGTGGGTGACTCTCCCTTGGAGTTCTGCGTGCATGGCAAGTGGACCAGGATGGTCGATGTCCCACATGTTGGCGAACGGAAGTATTCTTTCCGATACCGAGGAGCAAGGAAACCGCGTGGTATAGTATCACTACTGATTGGTTCGCAAAAAAAATAGTATCACTGCCGATTTATAATTATTTTTTATTTCTGATGAATGCTAGCGTTTCAACTCTTATGACGAAGGGTGCCAAACACGGCATGTGCTGGATGTCCCACACGTCAGCGAAAGGAGTGGGACATGAACAGCATGGTAGAGCCCAGCGTAAAAAAACGGCGTGGTAGAGTGTCTCCACTTCTTCCACTTCTGGGTCGGAGACCACACGTAGTAGTACTTACTGGTATGAACGATACTAAGTGCGACCTGGAGAGAAAGACACGTCTAGTTGGAAGGTCTCGGGGCATATACGTAAACAAATATAAAAGTTAATATGTGCCTCCAACTAATATAGTAGTAGTAGAGTACTTAGGCACGTACTCCATAACATCACCGTGCATTGCACGTACAACATTTAGTGGTAGTACGTAGTAAGAGACAAATGCCGCCCAAGAGTTCCCTTCGCGACCTACTTTTGGGTGTTTGGTAGAGTGTATGGAGGGTTCATGAGTCCACACTAGTTTAGCACAAATATAGTAGAAGTATGCATCAAGAGAGCATGCATGAAGAGGGGTGTTGAGTTGAGCATGCATGAAGAGGGAACAACTATGCTGAGACGAGAACGCAACCGAACACACCCTATATGCCACACATGTTCATACCATTTGTGCCTTTCTACTTCACTTACTGCGCTACATTACTCAGGTTCGTATGTCCACTCCTGGGTACATGTCCGTCTCGTAGTTCCAGTCCCACGTGTTCTTCATATAGATGGAACGATCCTTGCATAACACGTGCACCTTGATGCTAGATGTCTCGCGTGTTGGCAAAAGGATGAACAAAGCTCACGTAAAAAAATAGAGTGGAAGAACATAGATTCCGGACGACCGAGAAGGAGCAAGGAACCTTGTGGTGGAGCATCTACACTCATAATATTTCATATTATTCAGCGATATAAAATTAACCAATCATCTCCACAGTGGACTGGAAGAGTACGAAACACGGCAGCCCAATGTAGTTACATCATACTAGTACATGGCTAACCCACGCTATCACCATATTTCTTGGCTTCCATGCAACACCTATCTCTAGTAATCCAGCAGCCTGTATCGCTTCTCCCTCCTTGTCTCTATCAAAGTGCGGCGGGCTGGCGTTTCTGCCGTCTATTGAGGTCGGTTAACTATCACATGTTAGCGACATGCCAAGAGCATTCTAAAAAAATTCCTTTCACATTCCGTTTTCAAAAAGAAAAAAATCCTTTCACGTACGAATTTTCATGTATGCTTTGAGCAACTTGCATGTCCTATATTACTCCTGTTTGATACTCTAACTTAGCTAGAGGTTAGACTAACCCTAAACTAACTGTATCCAAAGAGGTGTTTGGGTGACAGGGTTAGATTGACAATAAATGCACTTCATGGAGAGAGAAAATTGATTTTTCAGTGGTCCCAATGAAAACTATCTCCAGTTAGCACCTCTTGGGTGGGATAGTTTTTTTTGGTGGGTTCGGTGCAACTTGCTCCAATTTAAACCCTCATGCTTGAATACTTTAGGGCTAAATGAGCCCCAACTAGCTCAAACTAACTCTAACCCATGGATCCAAACAGGGCCTATGGCCAGTCTCGACGCGGAGCAGTCGCGTGCACCAGGAAGCGGCGCTCTCTCGAACGTCGCGCCACTTCAAAGCCGGCGCCAGTGAGAGGTCGCCTCCGCTCTGGCCGAGCATTAATGCGGCACTGACGCTCTAGGGAAACGCTGAGTGTTTCACGCGAGAAGCGTGCGCTGGCAAGGGACTATAGGTTTTGAACCGTTTCAGGTGTTGTACTGGTAGTTTGCAAAACTAGTCAATTATTGCACTCAGTTTCTTAAGAAATTGTGGTAAAAAAAACGTTACTCCACAACCCTCTTCCCTTCTCCTTCCTCTTCCACCGCCCGTGCACGTCTGCGGGAAGCGACCGGTCAACCCTTATATAGGAGTGCTAGCACAAAAAGATGCATGCATGAACACTAAAATTTCCATATTAAAGCGCCGCTCCGGCGGGAGTATGGCGTATGTTGTTACCTTCGGCCGGCCCATGGCTACCGGGCGACGGCGACCAGAGAAGAGGCGGCGGGAGGGGAATGAATGCAGCTACTGTTTGGGTTCGCCTTCCGGCTTAAATAAATGCGCAACATCACGTGTACCCGCAGGTGCACAAATTGTAACATATGTGTCTGCTTAATTGGGCGTCATGTAACTAGTGTGTGTGTGAGAGAGACTCTGAGAGACATAGTGCGTGTGTGCGACTCTACTCTTCGGACATGTACTCAACCTTTTGCATCGGGATATAAGTATAATGGTATTTACTTTAGCTAGTGATTTACGTGGCCATGTTAACGTGGTTGTGTCAAAAAATGTCATTTCCTGCTTGTGATTTGCGCTATATCTATACCTACTATTAAAGGGAGGTGGTATTCTTGGTTTCGTCCCGTTTCATTTGGTCCTGCTTCAGTTAATTCCATGTCGCTATTTGGTTTCGTTACTTGTCACCTGTTTTGGCCCAACGGAAGAAACCCTTCTTGCAGCGCACTGTGACCCAGGTCCGGAGAGCTAGCAAAAAATAAAATTGCCGATGGGAGGGTTCAATCTTATGACCTGCCAACTGGCCACACACACAGTTTGTCCAACTGACCTAGCTAGAGATATGAGAGAATTTTTTTTCTCCCGTTGCAACGCACAGGCCTTTTCGCTAGTAATTACAAGCAAGATTCTTGTGCATTGCAAGGAACATCAATATGCATTTTTTACAAAACACATGTTGTCATTGACCCATGTAGGAGTAATCCCATGTGTAAAAACTAATCATATCTCGAGAATTTTATCGGAAAACTGGTATCTTGAGAATGTCATCGAAAAAATGAAAGATGAGAGATAAGGCGAGGAGGAGTGGGGCGTGGTGGTGATTGGTGGTCGGAATGGGCGGAGGCATGGGGATGGACGGCGCCGGCAGGCGGCAGCGGCCACCATGCATGCTAGATTGTTCCAGAGACTTATTCCTTTTTTAATTTCTGAGCAATGAGGTTTGCGGGAGATGATGATGTGGAGAGAGGTGCGGGTATCTTTTGTAAAATTATAGTTTGCTTTATATCCTCATATATAGATCATACGGTCTGTATTACAAGATGGCAGGCACACCATCACCGCCAACTCGTTTTTTTATAAGGGTACAAATGATAAGTTTGCTGACTACAAAAGTAAAGTGGAATTTGTCCATGTTATGCAAGTAAATAAAGGTGATTGTTTATCATACAGGTAAGGTTGGATGACGGGTGGTAGGAACAAATGGTCCGCCTAGAGCATGTGTGTGTGAGATGGAGTCTTAGTGTGTGTGTGTGTGTGCGTGCGTGCGTGTGTGTGTTTGTGTGTGTGTTTGTGTGTGAGAGAGAGAGATGAAGTCTTAGTGTGTGTGTGGGGGGTGCGTGTGTGTGTGTCACGGGGTGCGTGTGTGTGTGTGAGAGAGAGAGATGGAGTCTTGGTGTGTGTGTGGGGAGGGTGCATGCGTGTGTGTGTGTGTGTCGTGGGGTCCTCTGTGGCGGATGTAATTTAAGTGTGCATGGCTTCATCATAGAGAGGTGATGTGTATGGCAGAGGCCACCAACGATGGGGTGCGAGAGAGAAAATGCCCGTAGAGAGGGAAGAGAAGGTGTGTGTGCGTGAGAGGAGTCGACATCGAGAGAACGTGTTTGTTCGAGAGACGTCAAGGAAGACTATTATATATCGATGGTGCATGTAGGCGGGAATTAAACAAAGGGATGGTCTTATTGGTTTCGTGGATATAGGGGAAGATTGAGAGGCGGGGGGTAGCTAGAAGGAGATTGTTAAGTGTGAGTGTGTGTTTTACCCATCCAGGCGGAAGTTATGTGCACAAAAGAGGAGAACGATTCGATGTGACGTTACGATTGAGGGTAATTAACTACATATGGAGACATAGAGACCTTGAACGTGCATGTGTGAGAGGTATACATGTATACGTGGGATGTGTGTGTGCGCGCGCGCATGATCGAGATAAAAGAAAGAAGACATAATTCATAAGATCAACGACATGTGAGAGATGGATCGGTATGACAATATGCATGCATGTGAGAATGCAGGGAAGAAGGCCCGACAATTGAACATGTGTTTTTGTCTTTAAGAGATAGTGGCGTGGGCTGGAGCATGCATCTATGGCAAGCAAAGGGAGTGAGGCGCAACGATTGTGCAAAAGAGACCAACCTATAAATGCATATGTGTGGAGAGACATATATAGTGTGGGTGATAGGAAGCAAGACTCCGTGCGAGAAAGAAATGTTGACGGAGCAACTACAGATAGATACAGAGATGGAGATGCTAGCTAGAGGGACATCCGCTAGTTTGGGTGTTGGAGATGACCATCGGGTGGTTCAAAGGGTGAAGTTATATATGTGTGTGAGAGGGCACTTGACTGCATGTAGAGAGAAACATATGTAGTGTGCATGATAGGAATCAAGAGTGAGGACGAGAAAGAAGGTTGATGGAGAAACAGATAAATAGAAAGATAAAGATGCTAGCTAGTGTGCGTTAGAGATAGGAGTCGAGTGGACCAGAAGGCTGGGTTATGTGTGTGGGAGTGAGAGAGATAGAGAGAGGGTGCATGTGAGTCACATACAAACAGATATCAGAGAGAAATGAGATCCAGAGAGACGGAGTTTTGTGTCTGCGAGAGAGAAAGATATTTCACAACGAGAGTGATATCTAGAGAGACATACGAGGGAACACGAGATATCTCTAGGGGGAGAGGGTGTGTGTGAGCGACATATAAGAGAACAATGGAGAAATATGAGACCCTGGGAGACAGAGTTTGTGTTTGTGTGTGAGAAAGAGATATTGAAGAGGAAGAGTCATAGGTTCTCATATCTAAAGAGCGAAAGACATCTTTGTATGAGGGGTGTGCGAGTGGCACACATGGGAATAGTAGAGAGAAATGAGACCTCGGGAGACAAAGTTTTGTGTTTGTGTGAGAGAAAGAGATTCCACATGGAGAATCATAGTTAGAGACACATAGCAGGGAGCGACATATACTTAGAGAGAGATAGAGTGATGAAGGTTGAGGGAGAGAGTACCGTTAGTGTGTTACGAAGATAAAAGATCATTGTCGACATACAGGTAGCACAAGAGATACCTGAGAGACGATGAACGCGTATAGGTCCAGAGAGATAGTCCTATATAAGCATGAGTGATAGCTATATGAGACGAATATCTAGATTAAAGGGGTTTCAAATATTTCAACTGGAGATCACGACATCGATAATATCATAACACAAATTGGTGTATCAAACATGCATATTCATTTGAATTTGGGCACACGTGTAATGTTATATAGTTTATCAATATTGGTGATCCATAGATTCTTCCATTACAAACAATGCATGGTTTATATGCAATTAATGTCTAAACGGGATTACACTATATGTTGCGTGTGTGAAACACATTATACATGTTTGAGAAGTAAAAAAACCTGCATGAAACACACATTAATTGGAGGCAGTTAGCGAGGAATGCATACATTGGATTTCAACATAAAGCGGTTTCAAATATTTGAAAATCCAAATTCATGGATACAACCTTATGAATCTGAGATCATGCCATTTGTAAACCATATTTATGTATAAATGGTGTTGTGCTTTTGAAAGTATATATAAAAAATGACTTATATAGAATGTAATTCCAATTGAAAATGGATCCCGCCTGAAAAAAATAGAATACAAATGGGATTCGAATTGAGTTGGCACGGTAAACGTGCACTCTGCAAAATTTGAACGAAGCGGGGAAAGTCGCAGTAACCGCCCGAAAACAAAATCTGCGAGATGGAAATCACTACTGCCTATCCCTGCCACGCAAAGCCTATATGCTGGATTTCTATAGGTTTCGATAGGGGTAGGTTTGTAATTTCACCCAGACGTGACGTAACCGCCTCTCACCCGGATTCATACACGGTGGGCGCCAAAACACAGTTTGTCCTCAGCCGAAATCGACTCCCTCCCTGATTCATATTCATACACGATGGCCGCCAAAAACAAACTCCCGTCGGCAAATATTTGGTGTATGTGAGATTACCGTCCTATCCCCAACCAACTAGTGTTGCTGTGATGTAGTAGAAATTTGAAACGGGGGCTAAGTTTGTAAATTTCCTCACATTTGAGACAAGCGCGCCCTGAATACATGGTTCCCCCTTCCTCTCTACTTCCCTTTTCCCCATTCGTACTCCGTGGGCGCCAAAACACCCTCTCCACCCCACCCTCCTCCGTCCGCCCGTCCGCCACCCCATCCACCGCCGACCTCCTCCACCATGCCGGAGCTGATACCCCGACGCTGCCGTCCATCACAAGAGATCGACCTCTCTCATCCACGGCTTCGGACCGGGATCCTTGCATCCCATCCTCTCGCTTCATCCCCGTCGTCGTCCACCTTGCCGGCGCCGCTCCTACGACTGTCTCGTCCACCGCACCCCCCTGCCACCGTCTACCCTCCTAGATCTGCTTCCACGTCGCTACCGCAGCAGCGTCAAATTCTCAGCAGATGCGTAAACGGCGCCGCACCAGAGGCGGTACTCTTTCGTATCTGCTCAACTTATTTATCGCAACAAGAAAATAGATCGCCACTGCTTTACTCTGATTTCTTGTCTTGGTTGTGAAGTTGCCTTTGTCCGGTTTGCACCATCAGATCCGCCATGGCACGCTCAACATTATACTCCCAATGCTTATGGTTTTCCCCTTTTATATTCCACACTAATTAAATCACAGTAGACTAAATTTGAAATTTGGGTCAGTCGATTTTTCAGAGCTCGCCGGAGTTCGCCGGTGCGATCAAAGGGGCTCGGGTGGCTGTGGGGCCTCGCCGAACGAAGAAAACTCGATGCAGGTGGGGGTTGGGGCGGGGTGGGGGTGGCGGAGGAACACAGGCGGTGGGGGCCGGTGGTCCGGCCGGCGGCCCGTGCGGTGTTCTGTATGGGAAGAATCAGAGACGAGGAAGAAGAAGGGTTAGGAGACATAGGATCTTCATCCAACCGCCTGAAATGGTCGAGAGATAGCTGGGAGTTGCATTCTAATGCACTCTGGTTCATCATGTGTGGGCACTGCACAACCAACATTTTATTATCTAAAATTTGCTTGCTCTTCTTTACCATGTTCCTCTTCCGTTCTTCTTTAATACGTACTCTCTCCGTTCCTAAATACAAGTCTTCGTATAGATTCCACCATGGACTACATATGGAGCAAAATGAGTGAATCTACACTCTAAAATGTATCTGGATACATTTGTATGTGATCCATAGTGGAAATCTCTACCAAGACTTATATTTTGGAACGGAGGGAGTATGATAGTAGTACAGTATGTTCCTTGTACTGAAGATGAGCAGGGACATTTGCAGTGTAGAGGTCTATACGGTCAGTTGTGATGTACACTTTGAGCCTCTTTGATTCGTAGGATCTTGTAAACATAGGAATAGGATTTGTAGTGGCCTGCCCACTTGAATCCTATAAGAATAGCAAGGAAATGCGGGAGGCTATGTCGCCTTTGAGAGTTACACTGATATTAACAGTACCGCACCTTCACTTGAAGAGAGCAGGTATCTGAAGCCTTTCTAGCCGTACCAGCAATACTAGCACATATATTCCAGCAAGTTCCACTTTGCTGATTTTACTCTGATGCTTAAGGTTTTCCCGTTATATCTACACTATGATCTATGTAGATGCTTTGTGTCACACTAGCAGCAGTCCACTCTTGAAGCTAAACACTGTAGTGACTTACAAAATTGGCACCAAGGCATTGAGTGCCATTCTGGATGCAATGAAACTCATACGCTCCCCACCTGTTGATTCTTGTTCAGAATATGATCCTAATGACTATTCTAACCTCGAGGAGTCAAAGGCAGATGGCCTGTCCTGTTCACCCATCAAGGTGCATGTTCTAATTTGGCAATGTTTTATTGATTGCGGGTATCTTGCATATGTTGTCTTGCATTTCTTCTACTTTGTTGCACCACCATCTGCTTAGTTTACTCATCATATATGTCAAGAGGCCATGCCCATCCATTATCAATACATATTCCATCTGTCATCATACCATGTTTTTCCACTCAAATGTTGTTCTTGTGCATCAGACATCAAAAAGGAAGAGGGTGATTGCCGAACCTGAAGGAGCACCAGCAAAGTCCTTGAAAAACGTGGTGGTGCCGGAGAAATTAGACAGCACCCCACTTATATTGGCTGTACAACCAGTGACACAAGACGTAGGGCCGACTCCAGTAGACTGTACCCATACTTCACTGGCCACACCACTAGCCCCACCACACAGGACCTGCACTCCAGCAAAAGGTATACCAATTTCATTTGCCATAGCACCAGCTGTACCATAGAAAAATCCCACTCCAGCAAAAAGTACAGCAAGTCCACCGGCCGAAGACCTATCCCAACTGCAGAGACAGCCAATTCCTGCAGATTGGAACCCCATTCCATTTATTCCCAGTTTAAAAGAGAATGCTTTCAACGTTGTTAGGGACTACGTGCATATATTCCCATCATGGGAAGATTATTGTGAAGACAAACACCATTTTCACATCTTCCTGTCCAACTTACGTGTAAGTGCTATTATTCATGGTTATTATTTTCTTGTTTTCTGCTGACTGAACACATCAATGATTTACATTACATTGTTGTAACTAGGCGAGGGTCAATCTGGATAGTCATGACGAGCAAAGCTTGCTTGTGCTTTTCAAGGAAGCATTGCAGCAGTATCGGTGTTACCTGAGGAAATCACACTTTGATGGCAAGTCTATAAACAAATTTCCGGTGAAGTCTCATGTGCTAAATTTAGAAGACATTGAATGGAAAAACCTTGTTATGCACTGGTCTCATTCCAAGGATGAGGTACTGTCTATGAAATCACATGACAATTTGAACTTCTATTTTTCCGCATGTGCCTTACGGATCTTTTTTGCAGGAAATCTGCTTGAAGAAGAATTCCGGTTTGACAAGAACGACAGGATATCGCAAATATGATGCCCGCTGCTTTGCTCTTGTTAGTACCTGTTGTCATGTATCACTGTACTTGCATACGTACCTGGTTCATTATGTGACAACAGTATGCATGATAGCTTGCTTATCAATTGTTCGCTCCTAATTATCTGATCTATATGAACGGTTACATTAGTGTAGAATATATCCAAGCCAATGTTTTTTTAGCTCTGCATTGTTCTTGTAAGTACATGTTGTCCTTTATTAGTGTACTTATAACGACAGGTAGTTGTTCATGTACCATCACTCTGCAGCTTATTTTCCTTTACGCTCCATTTTCTACACATTAGATCTATATTTACTCTTACCATAAGGTTGGTACTGAAGAAGTTTAGCTGTCCATTGCTCTTGGATGTACCTTTTGCCAGTATCGCTGCACTTACATTTCTAGCTACTTGGTTATGTAGCATCACTCTTCATCTTATCTTAAATATTCTCCATTTTTTCGTATATTATCACATCTATATTTA
>NC_041384.1:448031588-448048148 GCF_002162155.2 Triticum dicoccoides
CATGGACAAGGCCTTTATAGAGCCTGTCTTCACCAATAATGTAAGTTTGTCCATCTCAAGCCTTAAAACTTTGTCGTATATATTTGGTTAGGCATGACTGCAACAACTGTATATTTTTGGTGTTTGCATCAAATTGCTTGTTTAAAGTTTATTATGTAGTTCATAAACAAAAGTTTGTCCTTTCTCAATTTAAGTTTTTAGTTGTACAACCAAGTTCCTTCTTCATACCATGTAAATTAAACTATACAGAGCAAGTGATCTTCTTTTGCACTGCATGTATGCTTCTGTTCTTCATCCGTAATCCAGTGGTGTGGTGAACCTACCCACTACAGCATAATGTCATATTCTGCAATGTCTTAACTATGAACAATGTCATATCATTCTACTATTATTTAAACCATCTCTTTATTTGCCAATCTAAAATGGTATAAATTGACAGCACACTAACCATTGATACTTATGAGTTCTTGATCTGTAATCCAGTGGTGTCGTGAAGCTGCCAACTCCTTCACAATGTCATTTCCTGCCATGTCTTGACCTGAACAATACCATATTGTGTTAATGCAATTTTAAACTGTGTCACTTTATTCGTTAGTAAGAAATGTGATGAATTGTCAGCACTGATACTTTTATGTGCAAAACCTGTCATCTGTCTGCTTGTTTATCTTTGAGAGTGAGCAAGATATAAGTGTTGAACAAGCGCAGTCTCATCATCTTGCTCAGCTGCTTGCGCTGCAGCTCCCCAGCACGGCTAACCTTTCTTGAACTCTATTGAAGTGCTGTCGGTTTTGTATATTATTTTGTCGGCATGTTTATTTGCACTGGTGGCGATCTTTGATGCCCAGTGTATGTAATTTGCTGTCTGCTTGTGCTTTATTATCATTTGGCGAACTTTGATGCCCAGTGGATGTAATATGCCGTAATTTCTTTATTATATAGTCTAGGTTTTTTCTTATTCACGATGCTGCAGTTATTTTACTGTATATATATATATATATCCTGTATTCACAGTAAACCGGCCAAACCATAAAATTATGGTACATAATTGGGCCGTCATGCAATCACGATGTAGGTTGGGCCTGAAACGTGCCGAACAGCTCACAGGCCGGCAGCAGCCCAAAATGAACCTCGGCCCATGATTGTGCGAATCAAATCACGGGCTTTTAACATGCCAAAATTTTCTCGGTCCTTGTTTGGCCCAATCAGATATCGGCTGCGAGCAGGCCGGATGCAAACCGGGCCATAGTTAGGCCCAACTATATGACGGGCTTTTAACAAGCCGAAATTAATATAGGGCCGAAATGTTAAACGGACCCTTAACAGGCCAAAACTAATATTAGGCCGAATTACTAAGTGGGCCTTTAGCAAGTGGGCCCAAAAGCATAGTGTTCAGTTAACGGGCCGAATCTGATATGGGCCATAATTGAGCCCAAAGCCTCTTAAAGGGCCGGGCCTGATCTAGGCCGTAATTTGGCCTAGAACGTGGTAGGCTTTTAACGGGCCGGATCTCATATGGGCCACTGTTAGGCCCAGAGCGTGGCAGGCCATTAATGGACCGGATCATATATGGGCGGACACTTGGCCCAAAACATGGCAGCCAGTTAATGGGCCGTCCTACTAGGGTCCTCAAAATCTTGTGGGCCTACAGCTGGGCCGACACATTAATGTCGGCGAAATCTCGTGGGCCTTTAGCTGGGCCGGCCCATTATGATCCGCAAGAATCTTGTGGGCCTTTACCTGGGCCGGCCCATTATGGCACACAAAAATCTTGTGGGCCTTTACCTGGGCCGGCCCATTATGGCCCGCAAAATCTTGTTGGCCTTTAGCTGGGCCAGCCCATTATGGTCCGCAAAATCTCGTGGGCCTATAGCTGGGCCGGCCCATTATGGTCTGCAAAATCTTGTGGGCCTTCAGTTGGGCCGGCCCATTTAAACTTGATGGGCCGGTCCATGTGTCAACATATCATAGGCGCGTCTCGCCCATTGGATGAGTGGCACATGTGCCAACATGGACCTGACACGTGTCTCCTCCAGCCAATGATGATTCTGCACGTGGAAAATCCCCATTGGTCGGGGCTGTTAACGGGTTATCGGATCCAAAACCCGACCCGATAGCTTAACGATGTTCAGTTACGGTGGATGCCACATGTCGGTCACCCTTGATGAAAGCACTTCTGTGACGCGCGATTTATCGTCATGGAAGTGGACACTTCCGTGATGATAATTTTGGTAATGTCATGGAACACTTCTACGACGGTACAAGTATGACTATCTTGATTCTGTCATAAAATCGTCATGGATGTACATGCATGACAGAAAACGCGACCTACTATGACAAACACGTATCATCACGGAAGTGTATTTTTTTTGTAGTGATGGCAGCATGTGAGAAGTAGTTTAAGTTTGTAGTATTAGAGCAAATTACCAGTAGTACTTTAAGTTTGTAGTATTAACGTACAATGTTGGTAAGAGCATTCTTTGAGGGCTTTGAGCATTGATTAGCATGTGTGCCCGTGTGCGTTTTTTTGCGTCAATCATTAGAAGATCACAAAACAAACGGTTTCTATGTTGTACCCGTCTGCGTTTTTTGTGTTAATGACCCATAAGTCAGTTACCTATGTGATATTTCCTAATAAACCAGGCATACCATTGACCGAAAAAAATCAAGTACACGTGTACATTTTTTTGGAGACGGGATCTGCCAACTTTCTTTTTTCTCGCACACGAGTATTTTACGCGCTTCGTCTGTGTTGTGTGTTTCCCCCGCCCAAGTTTCAAATTTCGCACCGAAATTTTCATTAGGCACGCGATTTCAGAATTTATTCCTCCAACCACACCCCCTTCCCCTCAGTATCCCCCTCCCTCGCGCCTCCCCCTAACGGCATCTCAAACCGTCACCGCCGCAAGCACAGCTTCAACCACATCTACGTTCTACTCGGATCCAGTCAGGTAACCCACCGATCTCTATCACGTCCCCGGCCTGATTGCTTAAATGGCACCTGTGAAACATCCTCATGCCTCCAAATCCACCCCTCCAGGAGCTGATGGTGGTCCATGGTGCGATGGCCGCTGTGCGTGTTGACCCGGAGGAACACCTCGCCTCCGCCGCTGCCGCCGACATGGTGCAGGCTCTGGCCCAGATGAAGTCCCCCAGCGACTACCCCCAGGACTTAACAGGTAAGATCTGACCAGCTAAATCTTACCAGTACCACTTGCAATGGCTATGATTTGTATGGTTGATGTATTAAGCATGTTCATGCCTTGTTTATTTCAGTACTACACACTGTGTGATGTTCAAATATTACCATGTCCAGCTCAATTCACCAATATGAGCAACAAACTTACAATACATGAATCAGGATATCACTAGAGATGTTGCCCATTTGCTGATTTTAGTGGATGCTAACCCTGTTGCACTTAACATGCATGTCCATGTACTTAAGCAGGGTCATAACGGCTGATGTTTTTGTTTGCCGTCGAGGTGATCTGCATCCCATGTCTTACAGTATTTCACATAATTTATGCAATTGCAATTTAACTTCTACCCATTTACTGGTTGCATGTGTGTACACATGTCAGTGGCACTGATCCATGCTCCGACCCGGAGGAATAGCTCGCCTCCTCCGTCGCTGACTTTGGGCGAGCTCTGGCCAAGATGAAGTGCCCCAGCAACTACCTCTCAGGACTTACCAAGTATGTACTCACCAGTTCAATCTTACCAATACTAGTTGCAATTAATGGCTATGTTCTGTACGGTCGATGTATTAAGCATGTTCTAGTAAACATGCCTAACACATTTTTTCTACTTTCCCTACCTTTGTATAGACATTTGGGCCATTCTCTGCTCTGGCAGCACCTGCCTTGTGATGTTTAACTATGCCAATTGCATTTTTATCAGTACCGGTTTCAATGTCTATTAAACCTGTTGCAATTAATAGTTGAATCCATTTTTAAACAGTTGCATTTCAATGGCTACAAACTTACAAAACATGAATTAGGATGTTGATAAGCCTGTTGCAATTAATAGTTGTATCAATTTTTTAATCTTTCCATTTGCTACCATGCTACTCTCCGCAATGAAGATATACTAGAGATGCTTCCCCATTTGCTTTTTTGGTGGATGCTAACCCTGTTGTACTTAACATGCTTGTCCATGTACTTATGCAGGGCCATAATGGCCGATGTTGTTGTTTGCCGTCGAGGTTAGGTTAGCTGCAACCCATGTCTTACATTATTTCACATCATTTGTGCAATTGCAGTTTAACTTCTACCATTTACTAGTTGCCTGTAGGTACACATGTCAGTGGCACTGATCCACGCTTCGACTTGGAGGAACAGCTCGCCTCCGCCGCCGCTAACTTTGGGCAGGCTCTGGCCAAGATGAAGTGCCCCAGCAACTACCTCTCAGAACTTACCAAGTATGTACCCACTAGTTCAATCTTACCAATACGAGTTGCAATTATTGGCTACGTTTTGTACTGTCGATGTATTAAGCATGTTGTAGTAAACATGCCTAACACGTTTGAGCTATTTTCCCTACCTTTTTATAGATAACTGGGCCATTATCTGCTCTGGCAGCACCTGCCTGTGATGTTTAACTCTGCCAATTGCATTTTTATCAGTACCGATTTCAATGGCCATTAAGCTTGTTGCAATTAACAGTTGTATCCATTTTTAAAGAGTTGTATTTCAATGGCTACAAACTTACAAAACATGAATTAGGATGTTGCTAAGCCTGTTGCAATTAACAGTTGTATCCATTTTTTAATTCGTCCCTTTGCTACCGTGCTACTCTTTGAAAATGAAGATATCACTACAGATGTTGTCATTTTATTACCATTTGCTATTTTTGGTGGATGTTAACCCTGTTGTAGTTAACATTGGCTTTCCATGTACTTACATGAGGCTACAATGGGCGATGATGTTGTTTGCCGTCGAGGTTAGCTGCATTCCATGTCTTATACACCATCTATTCCTAAATATAGGTATTTTTAGAGATTCCAATATAGACTACATAAGGAGCAAAATGAGTGAATCTAGATTCTAATCTAAACTATATCTGTAATTCTATATACATCCGTATGTAGTTCATATTGAAATCTCAGAAAAATACTTGTACTTAGGAACATAGGTAGTTGTATTTTACATCATTTGTGCAATCTTAGTTTACCTTCTAACATTTACTGGTTGCTTGTAGGTACATATATGAGGGGTACTGATCCACGCTTTGATCCCTTTTGCGTATGGGGCAATGCGATATTCATGTACAAGTGTCAAGTGAGGAAACTAAGAAAGATTGTTAGGCGAAAGAAACGTGTGATTGGAATTAAGCTCTTTATTTACACTTTGTCGAAGACAACAGTGAACTTTAGGATGGTAAGTAATGTGTTACCTTTTCCCCCTGCCCACAACAAATTACAATATTAGACCTCAGTATCTGATATTTTTCTCTTTTCAGTGGTCTCCGAAGCTATTTACCGATGATTACCTTGCAAACTACATGACCGGAGTGGAGGCAACTAAGGTTAAAGTATATAATTCATGCTACCATGATAATGCTCTAGAAGTCTTCCTAAAGGCGGTGAAGGATGGGCAGGTGATCGTCACAAGGGGTTGGACAAAAGTGGTTCATGCCTATGGCATGCAGGAAGGCACATTATGGGCATTCCGCTTCTTCAACACCGTCGGCAGTCAAAATGATTTACACTTGTCTCTTCACCTTTACCGCCTTTAAATACTGCGGTTCATCATAGTTAATTGCTGCCTGATCTTGTAATTACTGAACATATTGTACTGGCAATTTTATTTATGGATTCGTTGTTGAACCATTGTGCTGAGAATTTGAATTGCATGTTTTGTATTTCAAAATTTACAATTAGAATATTCAATTATAGGCAAAAATAAAAATAGAACAAACGGCCATGGACCTTTGCAAACGGTTCTAGTAGTAAAAGCGCTTGCGATGGATAACCCAATGCCACACAGTTTTCTACATCAAATCGTGTGTGATGTAGTTAATGAAAGTAAACAGTTAACCAAGGCAGAGCATGTGTGATAGTTACACCTTTCACACACGTGTGTATACATAAAACCGTGTGGGATGTACATCCGAATGGAAACATTTTCCCTGGATTGACTGTGTGGGATGTACATAAGAACGGAAACATATTCCTTGGATTGACTGTGTGTGATATACATATGAATGGAAATGATTTTCTAGGATTCACCGTGTGGGGTGTACATACCTATGGAAATGATTTCTGGGATTTACCGTGTGGGATGTACATACCTACGGAAATGATTTCTGGGATTCACTGTGTGGGATGTACATACCTACGGAAATGATTGGGTTTCGATGCCTCGCCCAATCGCACACAGCCCCAGCCTGGGTCCCAGGAGGGCCTATCCCCGACGATTTCTGGGTCGTGTGGGAAGGACACCCGATCGCACACACTCACTTGGTGACGATTCCAAATGCCATCGCGGAAAGGGGTAAAAAACATTTGTTTAGGATCGACGCGCACCAGTGGGAGGCTTCTCCAATTACTTAATGCTTTGCCTAATCATCCTCTCAAGAAAAATGAAATACTTGATATCTTTTACAATGGACTAACTGATGATTCCAGAGACCACCTGGATAGTTGTGCTGGTTGTGTTTTTAGGGAAAGAACTGTTGAGCAAGCTGAATTGCTATTGAATAATATATTGAGTAATGATAATGATTGGACACTGCTACCTCTTGAGCATGCGTTGGTTTTCCCTTGAAGAGGAAAGGGTGATGCATCAAAGTAGCGTAATGTAACGACCCGACCCAAAATCGGTCAAGTCTCTGTGTAGCTGTACCATCCCAAGATCACGCTGGCAAAAACAGTACATTGATGCAAAGATTCAAAGTTCAATCACACCTGAATTTATTACATGATTCTCCTATCGAGTCTTTATTACATCATAATAAATTCGACCGAAGGACAACTCATGAAAAATAAACTAAATAAAGTTGTGGAAGCGTAGACGATAATGTGAGTCCATATGACTCCATAGGGCAATCACCGAGCGTAGATCGTAGCCTCACTCCTGGTCGGAAAACTCCTCTACAATATGAGACGTTGCAGCCATGTAGGTCAGCATTTTGAATATGCCGGCAAGTCAAAGAGAGAACAACAATAATAATGCTAACACTATATGCAATTTGGCTGTGGGGCTCTAAGTTATATGTTTTTGCGAAAAAATCAATTTTTCCCTACAACAAAGGACTTGCTTGAAATTACTACAAAATGTTGGTTGTTGATGAGATGGTTCCGCCAACCAGTGTCTCATAACCGAAATTATTAATAACCATCAATTAATTAATTATGTTCGGTGTTGAGATTTCCAAAATACTCCAATTCCAGAGGCTCATTTGTCCGTAACCAGGGACATGGCTAATCGATTAGGTTTCTACTCTACAGAGTCTTGTGCACTTTACCCGCAAGAATCGTTCCCTCCTTTATGTCCTTGCACTGCCTGGTGTTTGAAGACAGGACAAATGAAACAGGGTCTTCCGTAGAGTTTCTCTGGGCCACTGTCGGTGCCCATCGAATCCTACCGTTCTTCTACATCTCGTAGCGCCGTCCGGCCAGAGTCACACCTAGGGTCGACCAAGCCAAAGCCCATAATGGCTTGCGGCTACACAGGTAAGCTTCCGGTCAACGGCTGTCCATCCGTCTCTTCATGGCTGGGTGAAGCTTTTCGCAAGATGTCATGGCGCTTCTCCATGCATCCCAGCCATCCGCTGGTTGCTCCAGGGTGCTCGTCAACTGTCCTCCACCCAGTAGTGAATTTGAAGTCCATCTTGAGCTTGAAGTCATGGGGTTGTCATCATCTTGACTCTCACATCTCCCTTATGAATCACTCAACCAACCCCGTCTACGAGCATAGAAAAATAAACTACATCGTCCCGGGCAATGGTAACAAGGGAAAACTGGGTTCAACCTACCACATGATATTACTCAAGATTTATTCAATTTCTCCTACTGCATGCATGGTGGGGAGGAAATACTACTAATGCAATAAAACATAGGTATTGTAGAACATGATCAAATGACTTGCCTGGCTGACGGTATTCGAACGCTAGTGACTCATGATAGCAAGCTTCGCACTCCGGAAATTCTATTTGAAGCAAACAATGAATACATAAGCATACAACTATATTAACATAACAGCAAGCTAACGTAAATCACACAAGCACTCAAACCAAAACCAAAGAGAACTCGAAGAACTCCAAATCAAAGTTTTCATTACTTCAAGCAAACAACTAGGAAATAGTTTTACCCTAATAAAAAAATTCTTAACAGAACGAAAACAAGGGGTTTGCTAACTAACAAAAAGGAAAACAACATCTAAACTAGGTGCAAAAAGAATCACATCAAAAGCTATTATAAAACTCCTATTATGCCTAAAACAAAACTAATAAGAAAATAAAATAAAACTTTTTATTTTGCTGTAAATAAAAGTTCACCCTCTGTAACTACAGAAACTAATCTAAAATAAATTTTAACAGGGCTAAAATAAAATTTTATACTAACTAGAACAGCAGGAAGCAGTAGCATGCTAAATAAAACTAGAAAAGCTTGATTTCGACTAAAACTAATTTTTTAATAAAATCTATAAATACCTAAATTAATCCTACTGCTAGGCAATGACAAACAAAGCAGCGGCAAAAAGGTTCACAAAAAAATTAATCCTAGCTCATTTTATAGCAGAAAACTAATCTGACTAAAACTAATATAAAACAATTTTTAAAACGTAAAACATGGCCGAAACTATTTTCTATAGAAATTATAGGAAATTTGCAAATTAGCAAAAGAAGAATCAACTAAAAATATCAAATATCCTAAAAGATATAGATTTTTCAAGATTGGAACTATTTTGTTTTAGAACAAAAACGAAAAAACAAAAAAACTAACGCGCTAACGGGCCGAACAGTGAGCGCTCTAAACTAAACTGCGCTTAGGCATCTTATTGGCTAAAAGAGTACGGGCTAAACAAAATAAACCGCTCGGCCGGTCTATATAAACCGCAAACAAATAAACCAATCTAAACCGAAACTAAAACCGATCTATATGAAATAAAACCATACCCCTTCGGGATCTAATCTAGACCCTAGGTTTCAGATCAGACGGCGAGGGGAGGTGGAAGCTTACTGCGGCGGTGGTCGACAGCGATAGAGGGTGGCGGCGGTCGGCGTCGAGCGGGGCGGGGTCTTCGGCGGTCGGCGAAGGTGGCGAAGACGTCGAGCGGATGCGGCGGAGCTAGGGGAGGTCGGGGGGTGGCCTTGTTGGAGCTCGGCAACGACGGAGATGGTCGGAGGTCGGGGCGACTGCTTCCTGGTGAGCTGAAGCTCCGGCGAGCGACGGTCGATCTCGGGGGTGACGGCTTCGGGATTCCTGGGCAATGAGAGGATGTCAAAGAGGTGTGGAATGAAGAGGGGGTTCGGGTCAAGGTGCTTAGAGGTAAGGGGAATTCTCACCGGGGTCGGTAGCGGCGGCGAACCGAGGTGGCGGCGGCGAGATGCAATCGGCGAGGGCGCGAGCTGTGGTCGGTTTTGGGCTAGGGTTTTAGGGGGTTCGAGAGAGGAAGGGCTTAGGTATTTATAGGACATAAACTTGCGCGAGGGGAAGGCTTCGGAGCGTGATCCCTGGAAGATCGCGGCGACGGGCGTGCTCCGGTTGTGCTCCGGCTTGGCAAGGCGTGGAGGAGGGGAAAGAAAGGAGCAGGCCCTGCTGGTCAGTGAGAGGGAGAGAGGAGGTGGCGAGCGGTCGACCGAGGGGAGAGGGTTCCGGCGTCGGGCGGTGGGGCAGGCCGGCTCGGTCGCTGGCTGGGCTGCTGGCCTGGCGCGTGGTGCGACAGGGTTTTCCTATTTTTTTAATTACCACAAAGAGAGAATTATAGGACATATATATTAATAAAATTAGAAAAATGAATCCTAAAACATGCACATTTTTCAGAGGCAAAATAGAAACTAAAAAAACATTTTATGCAAATTCCCAATAAAATTTGAATTTGAATTCAAACCTTTTGGCAAAATTTTCTTCTGACATTTTGGAGTGTCATGTTAGCTCCTCTCATACTTTTGATCAAGTATTTGTCAGGGATATTTGAAGTAAATTTCAATTGCCAAATCAAATTCAAATTCAAATGAAACTCCAATGCCTCTAAAATTCAAATGTCACTCAATTTCAAACAACATGCATAGATGCTTAGCTAATAATTGTAAAACATTCCAAATTGGAAATTTGGGATGTTACACGTAAGTATTTCCCTCATTTTTTTAGAACCAAGGTAACAATCCAGTAGGAGACTACACGCAAGTCACCTAGTACCTGCACAAACAAACAAAAACCTCACAACCAACGCGATAATGGGGTTGTCAATCCCTTCACGGTCACTTACGAAAGTGAGATCTGATAGAGATAATATGATAAATATTTTTGGTATTTTTGTTGTATAGATTGAAAAGTAAAGATTGCAAAGTAAACGGTGACAGAAATAGCTAGCTGACGGGAAAATAATATGATGTAAAGTAGACCCGGGGGCCATAGGTTTCACTAGTGGCTTCTATCAAGATAGCATATATTACTGTGGGTGAACAAAATACTGCCGAGCAATTGATAGAAAAGCGCATAGTTATGATGATATCTAGGCACGATCATGAACATAGGCATCACGTTCGTGTCAACTAGACCGAAACGATTTTGCATCTACTACAATTACTCCACACATTGACCGCTATCCAGCATGCATCTAGAGTATTAAGTTCATAAGAACAGAGTAACGCATTAGGCAAGATGACATGATGTAGAGGGATAAACTCAAGCTATATGATATAAGCCCCATCTTTTTATCCTCGATGGCAACAATATAATACAATACAATACAATACGTGCCTTGCTGCCCCTGCTGTCACTGGGAAAGGACACCGCAAGATTGAACCCAAAGCTAAGCACTTCTCCCATTGCAAGAAAGATCAATCTAGTAGGCCAAACCAAACTGATAATTCGAAGAGACTTGCAAAGCTATCAAATCATGCATATAAGAATTCAGAGAAGAATCAAATATTGTTCATAGATAATCTTAATCATAAACCCACAATTCATCGGATCTCGGCAAACACACCGCAAAAAGAATTACATCGAATAGATCTCCAAGAACATCGAGGAGAACTTTGTATTGAGATCCAAAGAGAGAAGAAGCCATCAAGCTAATAACTATGGACCCAGAGGTCTGTGGTAAACTACTCATACATCATCGGAGATGCTGTGGTGTTGATGTAGAAGCCCTCTGTGATCGAATCCCCCTCCGGCAGATCGCCCGAAAAGGTCCCCAGATGGGATCTCACGGGTACAGAAGGTTGCGGCGGTGGAAAAGTGGTTTTGTGGCTCCCCTGGATGTTTTTAGGGATGAGAGTATATATATAGGCGAAAGAAGTAGATCGCTGGAGTTGCAAGGGGCCCACGAGGGTGGGGGCGCGCCTGCCCCCTGGGCACGCCCTCCTACCTCGTGGTCGCCTTGTTGCTTCCTTGACGTCCACTCCAAGTCTCCTAGATTGCGTTTGTTCCAAAAAAGATCCTCGCGGAGGTTTCATTCCGTTTGGATTCCGTTTGATATTCCTTTTCTATGAAACACTAAAATAGGCAAAAAAACAGCAATTTGCACTGGGCTTTCCGTTAATAGGTTAGTCCCAAAAATAATATAAAAGTGTATAATAAAGCCCATAAACATCCAAAACAAATAATATAATAGCACGGAACAATCAAAAATTATAGATACGTTGGAGACGTATCAAGCATCCCCAAGCTTAATTCCTACTCGCCCTCGAGTAGGTAAATGATAAAAATAGAATTTTTGATGTGGAATGCTACCTAACATAATTTTCAATGTATTATTTTTATTGCGGCATGAATGTTTAGATCCGAAAGATTCTAGACAGAAGTTTAATATTGACATAAAAATAATAATACTTCAAGCAATGCTAACCAAGCAATCATGTCTTATCGAAATAACATAGCCAAAGAAAGCTTATCCCTACAAAGTCATATAGTTTGGCCATGCTTCATTTTCGTTACACAAAATGCTCCCATCATGCACAACCCCGATGACAAGCCAAGTAATTGTTTCATACTTTAGTCTTTTCAAACTCTTTCAACTTTCACGCAATATATGAGCGTGAGCCATGGATATAGCACTATGGGTGGAATAGAATATGATGATGGAGGTTGTGTGAGAAGACAAAAAAGGAGAAACTCTCACATTGACATGGCTAATCAACGGGCTATGGAGATGCCCATCAATTGATGTCAATGCAAGGAGTAGGGATTTCCATGCAACGGATGCACTAGAGCTATGAATATATGAAAGCTCAACAAAATTAACTAAGTGGGTGTGCATCCAACTTGCTTGCTCACGAAGACCTAGGGCATTAGAGGAAGCCCATTGTTGGAATATACAAGCCAAGTTCTATAATGAAAAATTCCCACTAGTATATGAAAGTGACAATATAAGAGACTCTCAATCATGAAGATCATGGTGCTACTTTGAAGCACATGTGTGGAAAAAGGATCTTTTTTTATGGCCTTTCTCTTTTTTTCTCTTTTTTTCTTCCTTTTTTTATAAGAACTTTCCTCACATGGGACAATGCTCTAATAATGAAAATCATCACACTTTTATTTACTTTACAACTCAAGAATTACAACTCGACACTTAGAACAAAATATGACTCTATGTGAATGCCTCCGACGGTGTACCAGGATAATGAATCAAGAGTGACATGTATGAAAGAATTATGAAGGTGGCTTTGCCACAAATATTATGTCAACTACATGATCATGCAAGGCAATGTGACTGTGATGGAGCGCGTCATAATAAACACAACGGTGGAAAGTTGCATGACAATATGTATCGAAATGGCTATGGAAATTGCCATAATAGGTAGGTATGGTGGCTGTTTTGAGTAAGATATAAGGAGGCTTATGTGTGATAGAGCGTATCATATCACGGGGTTTGGATGCACCGGCGAAGTTTGCACCAACTCTCGAGGTGAGAAAGGGCAATGCACGGTACCGAAGAGGCTAGCAATGATGGAAGGGTGAGAGTGCGTATAATCCATGGACTCAACATTACTCATAAAGAACTCATATACTTATTGTAAAAATCTATAAGTCATCAAATACAAGCACTACGCGCAAGCTCCTAGGGGGATATGTTGGTAGGAAAAGACCATCGCTCGTCCTCGACTACCACTCATAAGGAAATCAATCAAAGAACACCCCATGCTTCAAATTTGTCACACAACGTTTACCATATGTGCATGCTACAGGACTTGCCAACTTCAACACAAGTATTTCTCAATTCCATAATTACTCAACTAGCACATCTTTAATATTATCACCTTTATATCTCAAAACAACTATCAATAATCAAACTTCTCATAACATTTAGTGCACTCAATATAAAAGTTTTTGTTATACCCATCCCGGATGTCTATCATATTAGGACTGATTTCATAACTGAAACAAATTTTCATGCTGTTCTAAAAGACTCTCAAAATAATATAAGTGAAGCATGAGAGATCAATAATTTCTATAAAATAAAACCGACACCGTGCTCTAAAAGTGAAGCACTAGAGCAAAATTATCTAGCTCAAAAGATATAAGGGAAGCTCATAGAGTATTCTAATAAATTCTGATTCATGTGTGTCTCTCCCAAAAGGTGTGTACAGCAAGGATGATTGTGGTAAACTAAAAAGCAAACAATCAAACGCTCCAAGCAAAACACATATCATGTGGTGAATAAAAATATAGCCTCAAGTAAAGTTACCGATAGATGAATACGAAAGAGGGGATGCCTTCCAGGGCATCCGCAAGCTTAGGCTTTTGGTTATCCTTGAATTTTACCTTGGGATGCCTTGGGCATCCCCAAGCTTAGGATCTTCCCACTCCTTGTTCTGAAATCCATCAAATCTTTACCCAAAAACTTGAAAACTTCACAACACAAAACTCAACAGAAAATCTCATGAGCTCTGTTAGTATAAGAAAACATACCACCACTTTAATGTACATTAATGAGCTCATTCTTTATTTATATTGGTGTTAAACCTACTTTATTCCAACTTCTATATGGTTCATACCCCCTGATACTAGCCATAGATTCATCAAAATAAGCAAACAACACACGAAAATAGAATCTTTCAAAAACATAACAATCTATAGTAATCTGTAGGTTTCGAATACTTATATAACTCCAAAAATCATGAGAAATTAGGACATCCTAAATAATTTGTATATTGATCTACTGCAGTTGGAATTAGTATTTTATTGCTCCATGGTAGAAAACTAAAATTATTCTCGTGAGCGCATACTTTTTCTTTTTTTCAGCAAGATCAAATAACAATCATCCAAGAAGATCCTAAATGCTTTACTTGGCACAAACAATAATTAAAAAATAAAAAACATAATCATAACAGAGGGTAGATGATTTATTTATTACTAAACAGGAACAGAAATGTAGCAACCTGACCTCAAACAGTCAAGTCTCTGTGCTTCAGTGTCATCCCTGGATCGGTAATGCTGACACACACAGTACTCGAAGGATTTATAGCAGAGTAGCAATCACATACTTATTACATCGAATGTCTCAAAATAGAACTTATTACAATAATATGGCTTAAGGCCATCTAACGCGATAACAGCGGAAGGCTTGGAAGATAAGTGAGTCCATCAACTCCAACGGCATAGCTGAGCTGCACGGCAATGACCTAATGAACCTTACTCCTCGTCTGAAAAGTCTGCAACATAATACGTTGCAGCACGAGAACGGGTCAGCACATGGAATATGCTGGCAATTTAACACATTAGAGCAAGAACAGAATAATGCTATCACTACATGCATATATGGCTGGTGGAAAGCTCTGCGGTTAAAGTTTTTGCGAAAAGCCAATTTTTCCCTACAACAAAGGAATAGATTTTAATTTAACTATCATGGTGGTTAAACAAATATTGACAAGGTAACCCCAACTCAATCCAATTAAAGTAATTAACAACCCAACAATGTTAATTAAAAGTGATGAGATACATGTGATAACCCAAGTACTAGACACTCAAGATTGTCCATAACCGGGGACACTGCTAACCATGATTAGATTGTACACTCTGCAGAGGTTTGCGCACTTTTCCCCACAAAACTCGATCGCCTCCGTTGGATTTCTCGCACTACATGGTGTTTGAGAAACGGATGACCGAGACACAGTCTTTCAGAAACATTAACTCTCTACTCCGGGTAGACCATACCAATCCTACAAAACCCACTACCTGCTGATCCACCTCTTCAAGAGCTTCATGTAACTTACTCAACTATGCTAGAGCCCATAATAGCTTGTGGCTGCACACGGAAGTTTCTAGCATGAATCATCTCAGTTCCCTTTGAGCCTGGGTGGCGGTCCATAGGAAGATCACACGGGTACCCTGGGATTTCCAAAAAAACAGACAACACTGGGTTCCCCAGGTGCCTCAATCCACCCAGAAGTGTATTCAAGTTGCCACCTTAAGTTGAACCATTAATTAATAACATCATATTTGTCATGGATTTCACTCAAACCCAAACCATGTCTACGAGCATAGCATAGCAATAAGCAACGCGTAGAAGTAACTCCCAAGGGTTTGATAGTAACAGGGTAATAGGTTCTACCTCAACTACTACTTCCCAACCCACAAGTTAATGACATCCTAATCATGCAATGTTTGAGGATTGGAACTAATGCATAAAAACTGGGTATGAAAAGAGTATGATCAATGTGTTACTTGCCTTGCTGACAATCCGCAAAACCTAGGGATTCGTAGTAGCACGCTTCGCACTCCGGGTGTTTTATCGCAAACAAACAATAACATACATAAGCAACAAGCAAGGGAACACGGGTAAATCTCAAATAAGAGTGGTTGACCAGAAAGTTCAACTTAAGAACTCCGGTTAGCAAAAATAATAAAATCAAACGGAGCAACGAAACTCAAACGGCGAAAGAAACAAGATCCGTTTACTAATCTGAACTAAGGTCAAATTTTTACAGTACCAAAATCTTGTTTAAGTTGATTAAACAGAAAGAGGGTCTCAAGACAAAGATCTAGGTGCTTGAATCACCTGATTTCGACTAACGAGCGAAAAGATAAACGGACACAAAGATCGGATCAGAAATCACGATCGAGAATAATCGCGGATAAATCCGATAAAAAGAAAATTGACAAACAGACTAACGAACGAGCGTTCATTAGCTGTAACTAACGGGCGAAAACCGTTCGTTAGAACGAACGTACGGACGAACGTCCGCAAATTAGAAGGACCGAGAAAAACCGGTGATCCAAAAAACGAATCTAGGGTTTCTAAAAAAATTGAACGGTTATAAAAAAACCGGCGGCTCGGATCCGGCGCGGTACCTCCGGCAAGGCGGGGTTTGGGTGACGGGGCGGCGGCTCGCGAGCGGCGAGGCTCGGTGGCGGCGGCGGCAAGTGGGGGCGGCGGCGGTTGGCGCGGGCGC
>NC_041384.1:448048268-448056425 GCF_002162155.2 Triticum dicoccoides
CGGCGGTGGTGGTGTGGTGGTGGGGGTCGGGGTGGCGCGTATATAAAGGGGGCGAGGCGGCGACTTGGGGAAGGGGCAAGGCGCGGCGGAGGCGGAGTCGGGCTCGGACTCCGGTCTGAGTCAGCGGCGGCGGCGGCACGCGCGCGCGGAGGCGGTGGCTCGCATGGCTGGGCCGGCGGCCTGGCTGGGTTTCGGCCCAATCGGGCACGGGGAGTTTTTTTTTAAATAATTTTGCCGACAGAAATAAAATCCTAGAAAATAAAAATAAAAATCTAAAAATGCCAAAATAAATTTGCACCGTCTAAATAAAATATTTAGAACGAGATGAACATTTTCTTGGCCCTAAAATGCAATTTTGAAAACGTGCAATTTTTCTAATTGCAAATAAAATCCAAATAAAATCAAATAAATGATTTTAATATTTTTCCTCCAATATTTCAATTATTTTGGAGAAGTCATTTTATCTCCTCTCATTTATTTTAAAACGAAATATTTTTTCAATGAGAAAAATTATTAAAATAAAAAATCCTCGTTTCATTATGTGATAAAAATCAAATATGAAAACCAGGAAATCCCCAATTCTCTCCGAGGGTCCTTGAGTTGCTTAGGATTTCAAGGATTGCGAAACGAAATGCAATAAAATATGATATGCATGAACGACCTATGTATAACATTCCAAATTGAAAATTTGGGATGTTACAAACCTACCCCCCTTAATATGAATCTTGCCCTCGAGATTCGGGTTGGCTAGAAAATAGGTGCGGGTGGTCTTTGAGTAGATCATCCTCTTGTTCCCAGGTGGCTTCATCCTCGGTATGGTGGCTCCACTGAACTTTGCAAAACTTGATAACCTTGCTGCGGGTGACTCGGCTGGCAAACTCAAGAATCTGAACTGGCTTCTCCTCATAAGTCAAATCATTGTCCAATTGAATCGCCTCCAAGGGTACTGTATCTCTTAACAGTATATCGGCCATCTCAGCATGACACTTCTTCCATTGTGAAACGTGGAACACATTGTGAACTCCTGACAATCCCTCAGGTAATTCCAACTTGTAGGCAACTTCTCCCATCCGTTCCAAAACACGATACGGTCCTACAAATCTCGGGGCTAACTTTCCCTTAACTCCAAAACATTTCACTCCCCTCAAGGGTGATACTCACAGATATGCTCTGTCTCCAATTTCATAGGTTACCTCCTTGCGTTTCGAGTCTGCGTAACTCTTCTGCCTGGATTGAGCAATCTTCAGTCTATCATGAATTTGTTTAACCTTCTCCTCAGACTCCTTGATCAAGTCTGGTCCAAACAACTGCCGGTCTCCTACCTCATCCCACATCAACGGCATTCTGCACCTGCGTCCATATAGGGCTTCAAAGAGTGCCATCTTCAAACTGGCTTCGTAGCTATTGTTGTATGAAAACTCTGCGTAAGGCAAATTGTCATCCCAGCTAGATCCATAATCTAGCGCACAGGCTCTCAACATGTCCTCCAGAATCAGATTGACTCTCTTAGTCTATCCATCCGTCTGCGGGTGAAATGCGTTACTGAACTCCAACCTTGTGCCCAAAGTTTGGTGTAACTGATGCCAAAACTTTGAAGTAAACTGGGTTCCTCTATCTGATATGATGGTCCTCGGAACTCCATGCAGACATACAATCCTGGACATATATATCTTGGCCAACTTCGCGCTTGTATACGTGGTTTTCACTCGGATAAAGTGAGCCACTTTGGTCAAGCGATCAACTACTACCCATATAGAATCATATCCTGCTTTGGTTCTGGGCAATCCGGTGATAAAATCCATGCCAAGTTTATCCCACTTCCATTCGGGTATCGGCATAGGCTGTAACAGTCCTACTGGCTTCTGATGCTCTGCCTTTACTCTTTGGAAAACATCACATACGGCTACATACTCGGCAATATCCTTCTTCATACCAGTCCACCAGAAACGTTCCTTCAAATCCAAATACATCTTGGTGTTTCTGGGGTGTATCGAGTATGGTGAGTCATGAGCCTCCTGAAGTATTAGCTTCCTGATTTCTGGGTTATTGGGTATATAAACTCGGTCCTCAAACCATAAGGTATCATGCTCATCCTCACGAAAACATTTGGCCTTTCCTTTGCTCATCTTCTCCTTTATCTCGGCAATCTCTTTGTCATCCTTCTGAGCTTCTCGAATCTTGCCCAACAATGTAGACTGAACCTCCATTGTTGTCACGAAACCTCTTGGAACAATCTCCAATCGAAGTTCCATGATATCCTCTGCTAACTCCTTCGGCAATCCCTTACTTTCAAGGATATTGGCATAACTCTTCCGGCTCAAAGCGTCTGCTACGACATTGGCCTTTCCGGAATGATAGTGGAGCTTCATGTCGTAATCCTTTATAAGCTCCAACCATCTCCTCTGTCTAAGGTTCAGCTCCTTCTGTGTGAAAATGTATTTCGAACTCTTATGATTCGTGTACACATCACAACGGTTTCCAATAAGGTAATGTCTCCAAGTCTTCAATGCATGCACTACGGCTGCTAACTCCAAATCATGTGTGGCATAGTTCAACTCATGAGGTTTTAGTTGTCGTGAGGCATACGAAACAACTCTTCCGTCCTGCATAAGCACACATCCAAGTCCTAAGCGGGAGGCGTCGCAATACACTTGGAACTCCTTATGTGTATCTGGCAGTGTTAACACTGGGGCTGTAGTCAAACGTTTCTTCAACTCCTGGAAACTTGCCTCGCAATCATCTATCCATTTGAACTTAGTATCCTTCTTCAATAGTTCAGTCATTGGCTTTGCAATCTTGGAAAAATTCTCAATGAACCTCCGGTAGTATCCCGCGAGTCCAAGGAAACTGCGGATCTCGCCAACTGAAGTGGGGGCCAACCATTTAGTGACTGACTGAACCTTGCTAGGGTCTACTGCTATACCTTCTCCTGATATAACATGTCCAAGGAATCCGACTTACTTCAACCAAAATTCGCATTTGCTGAACTTAGCATACAACTGGTGTTCCCTGAGTTTCTCGAGAACTAATCACAAATGCTCCTTGTGCTCCTCTTCATTCTTCGATTATACCATAATATCATCTATAAACACCACAAAAAACTTGTCCAAATACTCCATGAACACCTTATTCATCATGCTCATGAAATAGGCAGGGGCGTTAGTCAGTCCAAACGACATGACCGTATACTCGTATAATCCATACCGCGTGGTGAACGATGTCTTTGGTATATCCTTCTCTCAAATTTCAACTGATGGTATCCCGATCGTAAATCAATCTTTGAAAACACTTTAGCTCCTTGTAGCTGATCAAACAGATCATTGATCATCGGCAGTGGGTACTTATTCTTGATCGTCACTTCATTCAAAGCCCGATAATCAACAACCATCCTTAGGGATTTATCCTTCTTCTCCACCAAAAGTACTGGGGTTCCCCAAGGTGACGATCTTCTTCGAATGTAACCTTTCTCTAATAACTCCTTAATCTGTTTCTTAATTTCCTCTAGATCATTTGCGGGTATCCGATAGGGTTTCTTGGATATTGGCCCTGTACCTGGCAATAGCTCTATCAAAAACTCAATGTCTCTATCCGGTGGCATGCCTGGAAGCTCCTCTGGAAAAACATCCGGAAACTCCTTCACCACAGGCACTTCCTCCTGAACAACTCCCGTGAGGGCATTCACTTGACTCCTCCTAGGCACATGCCTGGATACATACTTAATCCTTTTTTCCCTCTGGGGTGGTGAGATAAATCGACTTACTAGCACAGTCAATGCTTCCTCCATACTTGGACATCCAGATCATACCTAATATCACATCCAATCCTTGTGACTCGAAGATAATTAGGTTGGATGGAAAAACATGTGTACCAATGGTTAGGGGTATCTGGTCGCACCATCGGCTAGCCATGTACTCTGCTCCAGGTGAACTCACTAGGAGAGGGGTCCTAAGGGTTTGGGTTGGTAGTTTAAACTTATCCATGAATCCCCTTGATATGTATGAATGCGATGCACCAGTATCGAAAAGAACAAGAGCGGTAAATGACTTAACTAAAAACTTACCTATTACCGCGTCCGGCTGCTCTTCAACCTCCTCCATGTTAACGTGGTTCACTTGTCCTTTGTTGAATGGATTAGGCTTCTTTCCAGCGCTCCCATTTCCATTTCCATTCCTTCCTTCAGGGCAATCATTGGCATAGTGCCCTGTCTTCCCGCACTTAAAGCAAGTAACTTGACTTAGGTCTCTTTTGGCGGGTGTGGCTGGGTTGGAGCGGTTCTGGTTGTTGTTAGCTCCGTTCCCATTTCCATTCTTAGCACCATTGTGGTTATGCGATCCTCCTCTAGTGTGGTTGTGACCTCCATGGTTATGAACAAGTCCTCCCAAGTTCGGGGTTAGGCAAGGTTTCTGCTGAGCTCCTGAGTTATACTTCCCTTGTCCGTACTTCCTCTTACGGCTCTCAATCTGCTGCTGCTTCCTTTCAATCATAAGAGGCTTATCTACCAACTCCTGGTAGTTGTTGAAGGTTGCTACCATCAACTGCATGCTCATCTCATCATTTAGCCCTTCCATAAACTTCTCTTGCTTCGCTGCATTTGTGGCCACATCATCAGGGTCACAGCGAGATAACTTGCTAAACTCATCCACGTACTGAGCCACAGTACGGTTCCCCTGGCGTAAGTTGCGGAACTCCCGCTTCTTCATCTACATAGCTCAAGTTGAGACATGAGCTGTGCGGAAAGCTTGCTGAAATTGGTCCCATGTCACCGTGGCTATGGGGTAGGTGACAGTGTAATTCTCCCACCATGATGCTGCTGGTCCATTCAACTGATGTGCGGCAAAATGCACCTTCTCAGCATTAGTGCATCCTGCAGTGGTTAACTCCCTTCCAATCCTGCGGAGCCAATCATCTGCAACTATAGGCTCGGTGCTACTGGAAAACACTGGCGGTTGTAACCTTAGAAAGCGGGCTAGGTTGTCCACTGGTGGCGGGTTGTTGTTGTTGTTGTTGCCCTGGTTCTGAACTAGTAATTGCATCAAAGTATTCTGCTGCTAGATCAACTGAGTGAGCTCCGGTGGGAAAGCAAAACTGGGGTCACGTCTTGGAGCCATCTGATGGGTTTAGATGGAAGAGATCAGAATAGAAAAGGGGTCTAATGAGAAAGCACTACCCATATGCACATGAGACAAACACAATCATTTCACTGAACCAATCAAGCAAGGGCATACAAGTAGTCTAGAACTATCGCAAAAGTGCTCAACTACTACTAAATACATGGGGGAATACTACTAATATATGGTGGTCATCTAGAAATTTTGATCGGTGGAAGACTCCATGATGTCAGCTCCAGCTTTGTCTTCAAAGTCATCCTCACTAGGATCAGAGTCGGTGTCGTCGATGATGATGTAGTTGTCCGGGTAAGTGGAATTGTCGTCTTCTACTCCCGGTGCTGGTCCTCCCATGAATACTCTGATCTTCTTAACTAGGTCGTCATTCTTCTCTAGTAGTGCCTTGATTTCCTCCTCATATCCATCGTGTGTAAACTTGAGTTCTTCCTCCAGCTCGATGATTCTAGTCTTCGCCTTCTTCAAGTCCATCATGTCTATGCACATCTGGTTCTCCTGACGTCGAATGTGCTGGTTTAACTCCTGGATGAAAGCTGCAATAGATCTATCCTTCTTGGTGCTGATTACTTCCCATTGCTCGTCTCGGCGCCCACATATCTGGTAGATAGTGTCCTTGAGTTCCCGGTTGTAGACTTCTCCAATGCGTCCCATGGTGATGTGAGTTGCCATACTCTTTCCTGAACTCCAGGTTGGTGCATCGAAGGAAAACTCTATAGGTTTAGTGACTAGCATGAAGGTCCTTCCTGGAACTTGTACTTGAATCATCCAGCGCTCCTCCTCTGGTAAGGTGGCATTGTACATCCCGGTGAAGCTTGGTATTCCAATGTTCAAGTACCTAGTGACTTCCCTCAGGTGGCATCCAAAAGGTGTGTCTTCATCCGGTTGTGCAAACTTGTTCCTTGCAGCCGCCATCCTAAAGAGTAGAAATTGGAGAGGAGTCAGAAATGAGAAGAGAAGTGTGACCTATGGTTTAACTTAGTGGTCGTGTCCTACACTCAGCGTGTACTCTGATACCATCTTGTAGTGACCTGACCTCAAACAGTCAAGTCTCTGTGCTTCAGTGTCATCCCTGGATCAGTAATGCTGACACACACAGTACTCGAAGGATTTATAGCAGAGTAGCAATAACACACTTATTACATCGAATGTCTCAAAAGAGAACTTATTACAATAATATGGCTTAAGGCCATCTAATGCAATAACAGCGGAAGGCTTGGAAGATAAGTGAGTCCATCAACTCCAACGACATAGCTGAGCTGCATGGCAACGATGTAACGAACCTTACTCCTCGTCTGAAAAGTCTGCAACATAATACGTTGCAGCCCGAGAACGGGTCAGCACATGGAATATGCTGGCAATGTAACACAGTAGAGCAAGAACAGAATAATGCTATCACTACATGCATATTTGGCTGGTGGAAAGCTCTACGGTTAAAGTTTTTGCGAAAAGCCAATTTTTTCCTACAACAAAGGAGTAGATTTTAATTTAACTATCATGGTGGTTGAACAAATATTGACAAGGTAACCCCAACTCAATCCCAATTTAAGTAATTAACAACCCAACAATATTAATTAAAAGTGATGAGATACATGTGATGACCCAAGTACTAGATACTCAAGATTGTCCATAACCGGGGACACGGCTAACCATGATTAGATTGTACACTCTATAGAGGTTTGCGCACTTTTCCCCACAAGACTTGATCGCCTCCGTTGGATATCTCGCACTACATGGTGTTTGAGAAACGGATGACCGAGACACAGTCTTTCAGAAACATTAACTCTCTACTCCGGGTAGACCATACCAAACCTACAAAACCCACTACCTGCTGATCCACCTCTTCAAGAGCTTCACGTAACTTACTCAACTATGCTAGATCCCATAATAGCTTGTGGCTGCACACGGAAGTTTCTAGCATGAATCATCTCAGTTCCCTTTGAGCCTAGGTGGCGGTCCATAGGAAGATCACACGGGTACCCCGGGATTTCCAAAAAAACAGATAACACTAGGTTCCCCAGGTGCCTCAATCCACCCAGAAGTGTATTCAAGTTGCCACCTTAAGTTGAACCATTAATTAATAACCTCACATCTGGCATGGATTTCACTCAAACCCAAACCACGTCTACGAGCATAGCATAGCAATAAGCAACACGCAGAAGTAACTCCCAAGGGTTTGATAGTAACAGGGTAATAGGTTCTACCTCAACAACTACTTCCCAACCCACAAGTTAATAACATCCTAATCATGCAATGTCTGAGGATTGGACTAATGCATAAAAACTGGGTATGAAAAGAGTATGATCAATGTGTTACTTGCCTTGCTGACGATCGCAAAACCTAGGGATTCGTAGTAGCACGCTTCGCACTCCGGATGTTCTATCGCAAACAAACAATAACATACATAAGCAACAAGCAAAGGAACATGGGTAAATCTCAAATAAGATAGGTTGACCAGAAAGTTCAACTAAAGAACTCCGGTTAGCAAAAAGAATCAAATCAAACGGAGCAACGAAACTCAAACGGCGAAAGAAACAAGATCCGTTTACTAATCTGAACTAAGGTCAAATTTTTACAGTACCAAAATCTTGTTTAAGTTTATTAAATAGAAAGAGGGTCTTGAGACGAAGATCTAGGCGCTTGAATCGCCTGATTCCGACTAGCGAGCGAAAAGATAAACAGAAACTAAGATCGGATCAGAAATCGTGATCGAGAATAATCGCGGATAAATCCGATAAAAAGAAAACTGACGAACAGACTAGTGAATGAGCGTTCGTTAGCTGTAACTAACGGGCGAAAACCGTTCGTTAGAACGAACATACAGACGAACGTCCGAAATTAGAAGGACCGAGAAAAACCGGTGATCCGAAAAAAAATGAATGTAGGGTTTCTAAAAAACCGAACGGTTATAAAAAAAACCGGCAGCTCGGATCCGGCGGGGTACCTCCGGCGAGGGGCTCCGGCGAGGCGGGGTTTGGGCGGCAGGGCGGCCCCTCGCGAGCGGCGAGGCTCGACGGCGGCGGCGGCAAGTGGGGGC
>NC_041384.1:448056802-448076512 GCF_002162155.2 Triticum dicoccoides
TGGTGGTGTGGTGGTGGGGGGTCGGGGTGGCGCGTATATAAAGGGGCGGGGCGGCAATTTGGGGAAGGGGCAAGGCACGGCGGAGTCCGGCTCGGACTCCGGTCCGAGTCGGCGGAGGCGGCGCACGCGCGTGCGGAGGCGCCGGCTCGCGGGGCTGGGCCGGCGGCCTGGCTGGGTTTCGGCCCAGTCGGGCACGGGGAGTTTTAAAAAAAAATGCGCCGACAGAAATAAAATCCTAGAAAATAAAAATAAAAATCTAAAAATCCCAAAATAAATTTTCACCGTCTAAATAAAATATTTAGAACGAGATGAACATTTTCTTGACCCTAAAATGCAATTTTGAAAACGTGCAATTTTTCTAATTGCAAATAAAATCAGAATAAAATCAAATAAATGATTTTAATATTTTTCCTCCAATATTTCAATTATTTTGGAGAAGTCATTTTATCTCCTCTCATTTATTTTAAAACGAAATATTTTTTCTGAGATAAAAATTATTAAAATCAAAAATCCTCGTTTCATTATCTGATAAAAATCAAATATGAAAACCGGGAAATCCCCTACTATCTCCGAGGGTCCTTGAGTTGCTTAGGATTTCGAGGATTGTGAAACGAAAATGCAATAAAATATGATATGCATGAATGACCTATGTATAACATTCCAATTGAAAATTTGGGATGTTACAGCAAAAGCAAGGAACGAAAATAAAATTGGGTCGCCTCCCAACAAGCACTATCGTTTAACGCCCCTAGCTAGGCATAAAAACAAGAATAGATCTTAGTATTATCATCTTTGGTATGCAATCCATATGTGGCTCTCATAATAGATTCATAAGGTAATTTAATTTTCTTTCTAGGAAAGTGTTCCATGCCTTTCCTTAAAGGAAATTGGAATATAATATTTCCTTCTTTAATGTCAATAATTGCACCAATCATTCTAAGGAAAGGTCTACCAAGAATAATAGGACATGTAGGATTGCAATCTATATCAAGAACAATGAAATCTACGGGCACATAATTCCTATTTGCAACAATAAGAACATCATTGATCCTTCCCATAGGTTTCTTAGTGGTGGAATATGCAAGATGCAAATTTAAAGAACAATCCTCAAATTCGCGGAAACCTAACACATCACACAAAATTTTTGGAATCGTGGAAACGCTAGCACCCAAATCACATAAATCATAGCATTCATGATTTTTAATATTAATTTGAATAGTAGGTTCCCACTCATCATAAAGTTTTCTAGGAATAGAAACTTCTAGTTCAAGTTTTTCTTTATGGGATTGCATCGAAGCATCAACAATGTGTTTAGTAAAAGCTTTGTTTTGATCATAAGAATGAGAATTTAGCACGGATTGCAACAAGGAAATACAATCTATCAAAGAGCAATTATCATAATTAAATTCCTTGAAATCCAAAATAGTGGGTTCATTGCTATGTAAAGTTTTGACCTCTTAAATCCTACTTTTTACCAATTTTGTATCAAGATCTAAAAACTCTGAATCATTGGGATGCCTTCTAACTAAAGTTGACTCATCTCCAGTCCCATCTTTATTAAGATTCATATTGGCAAACAAATATTTAAAAGGAGACACACCAATTACTTTTAGATCTTCATCATTATTATCATGAAAACTAGAAGAACGCGCTTTCACAAAGCAATCTTTCTTAACACGCATCCTAGTGGTTCTTTCTTTCCATTCATCAATGGAAATTCTCATGGCTTTGAGAGACTCATTGATATCATGCTTAGGTGGAATAGATCTAAGTTTCAAAGAATCAACATCAAGAGAAATTATATCCACGTTCCTAGCCAACTCATCAATCTTAAGCAATTTTTATTCAAGCAAAGCATTGAACTTCTTTTGTGAATTCATAAATTCTTTAATGCTAGTCTCAAAATCAGAGGGCATCTTATTAAAATTTTCATAAGAGTTGTTGTAGGAATTACCATAATTATTAGAGGAATTACTAGGAAACGACCTAGAATTGAAATTTCCTCTATACGCGTTGTTACCAAAATTGTTCCTACGAACAAAATTCACATCCATAGATTCATTATTATTCTCAATCAAAGTGGACAAAGGCATATCATTAGGATAAGAAGAAGCACTCTTATTAGCAAACAATTTCATAAGTTCATCCATCTTTCCACTCAAAACATTAATCTCTTCTATCGCATGAACTTTTTTATTAGTAGATCTTTTGGTGTGCCATTGAGAATAATTAACCATAATATTATCTAGGATTTTAGTAGCTTCTCCTAAAGTGATTTCCATAAAAGTGCCTCCCGCGGCCGAATCTAAAAGATTTCTAGAAGCAAAATTCAATCCAGCATAAAAATTCTATATTATCATCCATAAATTCAAACCATGTGTAGGGTAATTACGTTTCATTAGTTTCATCCTTTCCCAAGCATGTGCAACATGCTCATGATCAAGTTGCTTAAAGTTCATAATATCATTTCTAAGAGAGATGATCTTAGCGGGAGGAAAATACTTAGAGATAAAAGCATCTTTGCACTTATTCCAAGAATCAATACTATTTTTAGGCAAAGAAGAGAACCAAGTTTTAGCACGATCTCTAAGAGAAAATGGAAATAGCTTAAATTTAACAATATCATTATCCACATCTTTCTTCTTTCGCATATCACACAAATCAACAAAGTTGTTTAGATGGGAAGCGACATCTTCACTAGGAAAGCCAGCAAATTGATCTTTCATGACAAGATTCAGCAAAGCAGTATTAATTTCACAAGATTCAGCATCGGTAAGAGGAGCAATCGTAGTGCTAATAAAATCATTGTTGTTGGTATTAGAAAAATCACATAATTTAGTATTATCTTGAGCCACCGTGACAAACAATCAATCCAACAAACAATCACACAAGAGGCAAGCGAAAAGAGATGAACGGGAGAAGGGCAAACGGAAAAGAGGCAAATAAAATGGCAAGGGTGAAGTGGGGGAGAGGAAAACGAGAGGCAAATGGCAAATAATGTAATGCGAGGGATAAGAGTTTGTGATGGGTACTTGGTATGTCTTGACTTGGCGTAGATCTCCCCGGCAACGGCGCCAGAAATCCGCATGTTGGCGGGAGATTGATACGTCTCCGTCATATCTACTTTTACAAACACTTTTGCCCTTGTTTTGGACTCTAACTTGCATGATTTAAATGGAACTAACCCGGACTGATGTTGTTTTCAGCAGAATTACCATGGTGTTATTTATGTGTAGAAACAAACATTCTCGGAATGACCTGAAACTTCACGGAGCAAGTTTTCAGAAAATATGTAAAATACCTGTAAAAGATGAAGGCCAGGGGGCCGACCACCTGTCCACGAGGGTGGGGGCGCGCCTGCCCCCTAGGGCGTGCCCCCTACCTCGTGGGCCCCCTGTTGCCTCTCCGACTCCAACTCCAACTCCATATATTGTGTTTCGGGGAGAAAAAAAATCAGAGAGAAGAATTCATCGCGTTTTACGATACGGAGCCGCCACCAAGCCCTAAAACCTCTCGAGAGGGCTGATCTGGAGGCCGTTCAGGGCTCCAGAGAGGGGAATCCGTCGCCATCGTCATCATCAACCATCCTCCATCACCAATTTCATGATGCTCACCGCCGTGCGTGAGCAATTCCATCATAGGCTTGCTGGACGGTGATGGGTTGGATGGGATCTATCATGTAGTCGAGTTAGTTTTGTTAGGGTTTAATCCCTAGTATCCACTATGTTCTGAGATTGATGTTGCTATGACTTTTCTATGCTTAATGCTTGTCACTAGGGCTCGAGTGCCATGATTTCAGATCTGAACCTATTATGTTTTCATCAATATATGAGAGTTCTTGATCCTATCTTGCAAGTCTATAGTCACCTACTATGTGTTATGATCCGTTAACCCCGAAGTGACAATAATCGGGATACTTACCGGTGATGACCGTAGTTTGAGGAGTTCATGTATTCACTATGTGTTAATGCTTTGTTCCGGTTCTCTATTAAAAGGAGGCCTTAATATCCCTTAGTTTCCGTAAGGACCCCGCTGCCACGGGAGGGTAGGACAAAAGATGTCATGCAAGTTCTTTTCCATAAGCATGTATGACTATATTCGGAATACATGCCTACATTATACCAATGAACTGGAGCTAGTTCTGTGTCACCCTAGGTTATGATTGTTACATGATGAACCGCATCCGGCATAATTCTCCATCATTGATCCATTGCCTAAGCGCTTTCCATATATTGTTCTCCGCTTATTTACTTTTCCATTTCTATTGCTATCATCACTACAAAATACCAAAAACATTACTTTTACTACGGTTACCTTTTGCTACCATTACCACTATTATCATATTACCTTGCTACTAAACACTTTGCTGCAGATATTAAGTTTCCAGGTGTGGTGGAATTGACAACTCAGCTGCTAATACTTGAGAATATTCTTTGGCTCCCCTTGTGTCGAATCAATAAATTTGGGTTGAATACTCTACCCTCGAAAACTGTTGCAATCCCCTATATCTGTGGGTTATCAAGACCATTTTCTGGCACCGTTGCCGGGGAGCATAGCTCTATTCTTTGAGTCACTTGGGATATATATCTGCTTATCATTATGAAGAACTTGAAAGATCCAAGAACCAAGATTTATCCCTCAACTACGAGGGGAGGTAAGGAACTTCCATCTAGATCTGCACTTGATTCACCTTCTGTCTTGAGTAAGCTTGCGACACCTAAAACTGCTTCTGCTATTCGTTCTGATATGTCGCATGTTATTGATGTTGCCACTTTCTGCTATGCATGATACTTATGATGAAACTACTTCTATGCTCGATACTACTGTGCCACTTGGTAAATTTCCTGATGAACTTGCTAGGGCTAGAGAGATTGAAAATATTGAATCTGATGATACTGATGAAAGTGATGATGAAGAATCACTTGTTATTCCTAAGGGTTATGTTTTTGATCAAGAAGCTTCTTTAGCTATTTTAGCTTCGAAAGATAGATATGAACTCAAAAGGTTATTAGCTAAATGGAATAAGAAAACTCTAAATGCTAGAATGAAACCTGACCCTACTTTTGCTACTTCACCTATCTGTGTTACTGATAAGGATTATGAATTCACTATTGATCCTGATATAATTACTTTGGTTGAATCCGATCCATTTCAGGTTATGAATCTGAAACTGTTGTGGCACATCTTACTAAACTGAATGATATAGCCACCCTGTTCACTAAAGATGAGAGGACTCGTTACTTTTATATCCTTAAAATATTTCCATTCTCATTAAAGGGTGATGCTAAGATATGGTTTAATTCTCTTGATCCTGGTTGTGTGCGTAATCCCTAGGATATGATTTATTACTTCTCTGCTAAATATTTCCCTTCTCATAAGAAACAAGCTACTTTAAGGGATATATATAATTTTGCGCAAATTGAAGAAGAGAGTGTCCCACAAGCTTGGGGGAGGCTTCTCCAATTACTTAATGCTTTGCGTGATCATCCTCTTAAGAAAAATGAAATACTTGATATCTTTTATAATGGACTAACCGATGCCTCCAGAGATTACCTGGATAGTTGTGTTGGTTCTATTTTCAGGGAAAGAACACTGGATGAAGCTGAAATTCTATTGAATAATATGTTGACAAATTAAAATAATTGGACACCTCCGGAGCCAATTCCTGAGCCTATTCCTAAACCAACTCCGAAGAAAGAGGGGTATTCTATTTCTCAGTCCTGAAGATATGCAAGAGGCAAATAAATCTATGAAAGAAAAAGGTATTAAAACTGAAGATGTTAAGAATTTACCTCCTATTGAAGAAATACACGGTCTTAATTTACTGCATGTTGAAAAAACATATGATCTTAATCCATTACCTATTGAAGAAACGTATGGTCTTGATAACCTGAGACAGGTAGTAAAGGTAAATTCTCTCTATAGATATGATAAAGCTGAAATCCTGTTTACTAAGTTTGCTAGCCAATGCTTAGATGAGTTTGATAAATTTATGGCTAAGCAAGAAGATTTTAATGCTTATTTTGGTAGACAATTGAAATACAATTCAAATATGCTTGAACACTTGGGTGATTATATGGCTAATGTTAAAGGTGAACTTAAACTTATTAGTAAACATGCTTCTATGGTTACCACTCAAGTAGAACAAGTACTTAAAGCTCAAAATGATTTGCTCAATGAATTGAATAGTAAGGATAATGATAATGCTGTTAGAGTTATGACTAGAGGTGGTTGAATGACTTAGGAACCTTTGTATCCTGAAGGCCATCCTAAAAGAATTGAGCAAGATTCTCAGATAAATAATATAGATGCACCTAGTTCGTCTAAAAGAAGAAAAAGAAAAATGATAGGACTTTGCATGCTTCTAGTGATCCTATTGCTGAAACACCTGGGAATCCAAATGATATTTCTATTTCTGATGCTGAAACACAATCTAGTAAGGAACCTGAAACCAGTGATAATGTTAATAATAATGTTCATGATGATGCTCAACCTAGTAATGATAATGATATAGAAATTGAACCTGCTGTTGATCTTGATAACCCACAATCAAAGAATCAACATTATGATAAGAAAGACTTTGTTGCTAGGAAACATGGTAAAGAAAGAGAGCCTTGGGTTCAGAAACCCATGCCTTTTCCTCCCAAACCATCCAAGAAAAAGGATGATGAGGATTTTGAGCACTTTGCTGAAATGATTAGACCTATCTTTTTGCGTATGCGATTAACTGATATGCTCAAAACCAATCCTTATGCTAAGTACATGAAATATATAATTACAAATAAAAGAAAGATACCGGAACCTGAAATTTGCACCATGCTTGCTAATTATACTTTTAAGGGTGGAATACCAAAGAAACTTGGAGATCCAGGAGTACCCACTATACCATGCTCTATTAAAAGAAACTATGTTAAAACTGTTTTATGTGATCTTGGAGCCGGTGTTAGTGTTATGCCTCTCTCTTTATATCGTAGACTTGATTTGAATAAGTGGACTCCTACTGAAATATCTTTGCAAATGGCTGATAAATCAACTGCTATACCTGTCGGTATTTGTGAGGATGTGCCTGTTGTAGTTGCAAACGTTACTATTTTAACGGACTTTGTTATTCTTGATATTCCCGAGGACGATAGTATGTCTATTATTCTTGGAAGACCCTTTTTGAATACTGCGGGGGCTGTTATTGATTGCACTAAAGGCAATGTCACTTTTCATGTTAATGGTAATGAGCACACGGTACACATTCTGAGGAAACAACCTCAAGTTCATAGTATCAACTCTATTGGAAAAATTCCATCGATTATATTTGGAGGTTTTGAATTTCCTCTTCCTACTGTCAAGAAGAAATATGATATTATTATTATTGGAGATGTGCATATCCCCGTTGAGGTAACATAGTGTTATTCAAAATTTCTCCGGTTCCATGTTATTCGAGATGAGTTCGTTAACAAAACTTGATCAACATTGTTAGTGGATTCCTTTTGATGATCATGAGATGGATGAAACTAGAAGGCACAACCTTCTGTACCCCACTTTTACTTTCTGTTATTTATATTAAATAAAATAAAAACAAATATTTTTCTTTCTGTTATCTGATTATTCGTGCAATATAAAAATACCGTGAAAATAAAAGTTCTCCAAATGCCCTGAAATTCAAATATGATATTTTCTGGAATATTTGAGAATATTTGGCACTAAGAACACAGCAGGGGGGTCAACCACCTGCCCATGAGGGTGGAGGGCGCGCCCTACCCCCCTGGGCGCGCCCCCCTGCCTCGTGGGCCCACGGTGGCCCTCCTCCACTTACCCGTTCACCCACACACTCCTTCTTCCTCCCCCAAGCACGAATATCCAGCTCAAGCATGAGTTCTAGCTCATTTTGCTGCCATTTTCGATCTCCTTGCTCAAAGCACCTATCATAAAACTGCTTCGGGAGATTGTTCCTTGGTATGTGACTCCTCCATTGGTCCAATTATTTTTTGTTCTAGTGCTTTATTCATTGCAAATTTTTGCTGCTTAGGTGACCCTGTTCTTGAGCTTGCATGTCAAATTTATATGGTTCCAAGTAGTTGTGATGCATGATATAGGCTCTAGGCACTTGTAGGAGTAGTTGCTATCAATATTATTGAGTTTGGTTTACTTTTATTTTGAAGTTACTAAAAAATTTAGAAATTTTTCAGAGGAAGAAATATGCTTAGGAAAATGTTCCAAGGTGGTTCTTCAAGGAAGCAAGGACCCAGGCTTGCAATGCGTGATGCTGATGATGAGCCACCAAGAGACGCTCCAGTGCGTCCTTGTGAATGGCCTTCAGAAAATTGTATGTGTCGAGCGGGAATTAAATAAGAATTTAGCGCATATTTGTGTAACACTGATCTTGTGAGCTTCGAGGAAGAGAAGTGCAGCCAGTATCACAACCTCACCAATACCTTTGTGAGGAGGTTTGAATTTTCAACTTCACGTAATTCTCCAACTATCATGTTTGATCTTTATGAAAATTCTTATACTATGGACGTAGACGATTTTACCACTGCTTGCAAACTTCCACAATGGGGTAGTATAAGGGATCCTCGCAAATCTGAATTTAGAGACTTTCTTGCTAGTATAACCGTGGTAGAATCTAGAGATATAACACAAGCCACCATAGGGAGCATTCACTTTCCTGCTATACATTATTTTGCTCTCTTCATAGGTAGATGCATCAATGGTAAAGATGAGGCATGTCACATGTGTGTCCCCGATCTCAGTATTCTTAGGAGTGCTGTGTTAGGAGATAAATCTTATAATTTGAGAGCCATTGTTGAACGTAGGTTGCAACTTAATGATTGAATGGAGATTTCTTTGGAGGAATTTATGCAACCCGCATAGCTAATTTTCTTGGTGTAGCCATACGCGAAGATGATATTGAATTACCTCCTTCTTACCTAGACTTTAATGCTATGGTTCACCATCAGTTTGTCAAGAGGAATGAATCGCCTCTCCAGTATCGACTAATCTTTGACAGACGTCGTACTGTCCATATTACTCTCCCTACTCCTGCCTTCTTTGATTATCAGGCAAATGGAAGATATACTATTACCAGAGAGGAGGCAGATGAGTACGAGAGGAGAGCGGAGGCCGCTCGTCGCCATGCTGCAGCTCAGCAGGCGATAGCCACTGCATCTTAGTACGACCCCAACTACTATTATGGATATCCACCAGGCCAGCCGTGGCCATAAACCAACTTAGGCCAAAAGCCTAAGCTTGGGGGAGTACGTATTTCCCACCGACATTACATTTATGTTCACACACTCATTGCTAGATGTCGGTGCTCATACTTTTTCATTGTATCATCCATGCTAGTTTATTTTCCTTTTTATGCTTTTTTTCTTGTGTGTTTAATAAACCTTAAGAAAAACCAAAAAAATTAGTTGTAGCTTTTAATTAATTTACTTTCCATGCTTGTAGTAGTAATTAAAAAGAAAACCCAAAAAGATTTCCTGTTCTTCTTTTACTTGTTGGGAGCTCTCCCGTGTAAATAGTTTTATTTCTTTTCTTTGGGGGTCGAAAGGAGAAGACCATAATTAAATTGTTGATGTGGCTCTTATATGAATTATTGTTGATTTGACAAAAGAGCCCATATTGCCTTGTCTTCTCCTGTTTATTGAATACCTGCAGATTCCAACTTAGTCCAATGCACGCGCACTATTATTATTATTCACATCGTTCGGTCGTGCAAGTGAAAGGCAATTATGACGATATATGATGGACTAACTGAGATGAGAAAAGTTGGTATGAACTCGACCTCTTTTGTTTTTGTAAATATGATTAGTTCATCGTTCCTGATTCGGCCTATTATGAATAAACATGTTTGCAATGACAACTAGAGATCATAGTTCCTTATGCCATGCTTGATTATCTATGAGTCATAATGGTTTACCTTGCGTGCCAACATGCTATTGAGATGGTTATGATGTGGTATGATAGGGTGGTATCCTCCTCTGAATGATTTAAGTGACTTGACTTGGCGCATGTTCACGCATGTAGTTGAAACAAAATCAACATAGCCTTCACGATATTTATGTTCATGGTGGATTATATCCTACTCATGCTTGCATTCGTGTTGATTAATTTTAATGCATGTTCATGACTGTTGTCGCTCTCTAGCTAGTCGCTTCCCAGTCTTTTGCTAGCCTTCACCTGTACTAAGCAGGAATACTGCTTGTGCATCCAATCCCTTAAACCCCAAAGTTATTCCACATGAGTCCACTATACCTACCTATATATGGTATCTACCTTCCGTTCCAAGTAAATTTGTATGTGCCAAACTCTAAACCTTCAAATAAATATCATGTTTTGTATGCTCAAATAGCTCATGTATCAACTAGGGCTGTCTGTATCTTCCATGTTAGGCGGGTTATTCTCAAGAGGAGTGGACTCCGCTCCTCACTCACGAGATAAATGGCTGGTCACCGGGATGCCCATTCCCATGCTTTATGCAAACTAAATCAAAACAATTGCAAACAAAACTCCCCCTGGGACTCTTGTTAGTTGGAGGCACTCGTTGTTTCAAGCAAGCCATGGATTGATGCTTGTTGGTGGAAGCGGGAGTATAAACTTTACCATTCTGTTTGGGAACCGCCTATAATGTGTGTAGCATGGAAGATATCGCCATCTCTTGGTTGTTATGTTGACAATGAAAGTATACCGCTCAAAATATTATTCACCTCTATTTCAAAACCGAGCTCTAGCACCTCTACAAATCCCTGCTTCCCTCTGCGAAGGGCCTATCTATTTAATTTTATGCTGAGTCATCATCCTCTTATTAAAAAGCACCAGTTGGAGAGCACCGCTGTCATTTGCATTCATTACTATTAGTTTACATTGAGTATGACTTGACTGAATCTCTTTTACCATGAATTACAATGTCTATTCAGTCCTTGGTCTTTAAAGGTGCTCTGCATTTATGTTTTGCGGTCTCAGAAAGGGCTAGCAAGATACCACCTTGTTATATCATATTATGATTGTTTTGAGAAAGTGTTGTCATCCGAGATTTATTATTATTGCTCGCTAGTTGATTATGCCATTGATATGAGTAAACTTGAGACCTATGCGTTATTGTGAATGTGGTTAGTTATAATCTTTGCTGAAAAATTGAATGTTGGCTTTACATATTTACAACAACAAGAGCAAACAGAGTTTGTAAAAGTTTTTCTTTATCACTTTCAGTTTGTCAACTGAATTGCTTGAGGACAAGCAAAGGTTTAAGCTTGGGGGAGTTAGATACGTCTCCATCATATCTACTTTTCCAAACACTTTTGCCCTTGTTTTGGACTCTAACTTGCATGATTTGAATGGAACTAACCCGGACTGACGCTGTTTTCAGCAGAGTTACCATGGTGTCATTTATGTGCAGAAACAAACATTCTCGGAATGACCTAAAACTTCACGGAGCAAATTTTCAGAAAATATGAAAAATACCTGCAAAAGATGAAGGCCAGGGGACCCACCACCTGTCCACGAGGGTGGGAGGCACGCCCCCTTACCTCGTGGGCCCCCTGTTGCCTCTCCGACTCCAACTCCAACTCCATATATTGTGTTTCGGGGAGGAAAAAAATCAGAGAGAAGAATTCATCGCGTTTTACGATACGGAGCCGCCGCCAAGCCCTAAAACCTCTCGAGAGGGCTGATCTGGAATCCGTTCGGGGCTCCGAAGAGGGGAATCCGTCGCCATCGTCATCATCAACCATCCTCCATCACCAATTTCATGATGCTCACCGCCGTGCGTGAGTAATTCCATCGTAGGCTTGCTGGACGGTGATGGGTTGGATGGGATCTATCATGTAATCGAGTTAGTTTTGTTAGGGTTTGATCCCTAGTATCCACTATGTTCTGAGATTGATGTTGCTACGCTTAATGCTTGTCACTAGGGCCCGAGTGCCATGATTTCAGATCTGAACCTATTATGTTTTCATCAATATATGAGAGTTCTTGATCCTATCTTGCAAGTGTATAGTCACCTATTATGTGTTATGATCTGTTAACCCTGAAGTGACAATAATCGGGATACTTACCAGTGATGACCGTAGTTTGAGGAGTTCATGTATTCACTATGTGTTAATGCTTTGTTCCGGTTCTCTATTAAAAGGAGGCCTTAATATCCCTTAGTTTCCGTAAGGACCCCGCTGCCACGGGAGGGTAAGACAAAAGATGTCATGCAAGTTCTTTTCCATAAGCACGTATGATTATATTCGGAATACATGCCTATATTATATCAATGAACTGGAGCTAGTTCTGTGTCACCCTAGGTTATGACTGTTACATGATGAACCGCATCCATCATAATTCTCCATCACCGATCCATTGCCTACGAGCTTTCCATATATTGTTCTCCGCTTATTTACTTTTCCATTGCTATTGCTATCATCACTACAAAATACCAAAAACATTACTTTTACTACTATTACCTTTTGCTACCGTTACCACTATTATCATATTACCTTGCTACTAAACATTTTGCTGCAGATATTAAGTTTCCAGGTGTGGCTGAATTTACAACTCAGCTGCTAATACTTGAGAATATTCTTTGGCTTCCCTTGTGTCGATTCAATAAATTTGGGTTGAATACTCTACCCTCGAAAACTGTTGCGATCCCCTATACTTGTGGGTTATCAGAGATCAAATCTTGACTTGACTTGGTGTGAGCCTCCCCGGCAATGGCGCCAAAAATCCTTCTTGCTACCTCTTGAGCATGCGTTGGTTTTCCCTTGAAGAGGAAAGGGTGATGCAGCAAAGTAGCGTAAGTATTTCCCTCAGTTTTTAGTTTTTGAGAACCAAGGTATCAATCCAGTAGGAGACTACATGCAAGTCACCTAGTACCTGCACAAACAAACAAGAACCTCGCAACCAACGCGATAAAGGGGTTGTCAATCCCTTCACGGTCAGTTAAGAAAGTGAGATCTGATAGAGATAATATGATAAATATTTTTGGTATTTTTTGTATAGATTGAAAAGTAAAGATTGCAAAATAAATGGCGATAGAAATAGCTAGTTGACGGGAAAATAATATGATGTAAAGTAGACCCGGGGGCCATAGGTTTCACTAGTGGCTTCTCTCAAGATAGCATATATTACGGTTGGTGAACAAATTACTAGTGAGCAATTGATAGAAAACCGCATAGTTATGATGATATCTAGGCATGATCATGAACATAGGCATCACGTCTGTGTCAAGTAGACCGAAACGATTCTGCATCTACTACTATTACTCCACACATCAACCGCTATCCAGCATGCATCTAGAGTATTAAGTTCATAAGAACAGAGTAACGCATTAGGCAAGATGACATGATGTAGAGGGATAAACTCAAGCAATATGATATAAACCCCATCTTTTTATCTCGATGGCAACAATACAATACGTGCCTTGCTGCCTGATACGTCCATTTTGCATCATGATTTTATATCGATATTTATTGCAATATGGGCTGTTATTACACATGATGTCACAATACTTATACCTATTCTCTCTTATTTTACAATGTTTACATAAAGAGGGAGAATGCCGACAGCTGGGATTCTAGGCTGGAAAAGGAGCAAATATTAGAGACCTATTCTACACAACTCCAAAAGTCCTGAAACTTCATGGATGATGGTTTCCAAATATATAAAAAATACTGAGCGCAAGAACTTCACCAAGGGGCCACACCCTGCCCACGAGGGTGGGGGTGCGCCCCCCTACCTCGTGGGCCCCCTGGCGGCCCTCCGGTGGCCATCTTCTGCTATATGGAGTCTTTCAATGGGACAAAATCATAAGCCATCTTCTCGGACGAAACTCCGCCGCCACGAGGCGGAACCTTGGCGGAATCAATCTAGGGCTCTGGCGGAGCTGTTCTGCCAGGGAAACTTCCCTCCCGGAGGGGGAAATCATCGCCATCGTCATCACCAATGCTCCTCTCATCGGGAGAGGGCAATCTCCATCAACATCTTCGTCAGCACCATCTCATCTCAAAACCCTAGTTCATCTCTTGTATCCAATTCTTGTCTCCAAGTCTGGGATTGGTGCTAGTAGGTTGCTAGTAGTGTTAATTACTCCTTGTAGTTGATGCTAGTTGGTTTAATTGGTGGAAGATCATATGTTTAGATCCTATATGCATATTAATACCCCTCTGATTATGAACATGTTTATGCTTTGTGAGTAGTTACTTTTGTTCCTGAGGACATGGGAGAAGTCTTGCTATTAGTAGTCACATGAATTTGGTATGCATTCGATATTTTGATGAGATGTATGTTGTCTCTCCTCTAGTGGTGTTATGTGAACGTCGACTACATGACACTTCACCATTATTTGGGCCCAGAGGAAGGCATTGGGAAGTAATAAGTAGATGATGGGTTGCTAGAGTGACAGAAGCTTAAACCCTAGTTTATGCGTTGCTTCGTAAGGGGCTGATTTGGATCCATATGTTTCATGCTATGGTTAGGTTTACCTTAATACTTTTGTTGTATTTGCGGATGCTTGCAATAGAGGTTAATCATAAGTGGGATGTTTGTCCAAGTAAGGACAGCACCCAAGCACCGGTCCACCAACATACCAAATTATCAAAGTACCGAACACGAATCATATGAACATGATGAAAACTAGCTTGACGATATTCCCATGTGTCCTCGGGAGCGCTTTACATCATATAAGAGTTTGTCCAGGCTTGTCCAGGCTTGTCCTTTGCTACAAAAGGATTGGGCCACCTTTCTGCACCTTATTTACTTTTGTTACTTGTTGCTCGTTACAAATTATCTTATCACAAAACTATCTATTACCACTTATTTCAGTACTTGTAGAGAATACCTTGCTGGAAACTGCTTATCATTTCCTTCTGCTCCTCGTTGGGTTCGACACTCTTACTTATCGAAAGGACTAGATATATCCCCTATACTTGTGGGTCATCAAGACTCTTTTCTGGCGCTGTTGCCGGGGAGTGAAGCGCCTTTGGTAGGTGGAATTTGGTAAGGAAAAATTTATATAGTGTGCTGAAATTTACTGTCACTTGTTACCATGGAAGGTAATCCTCTGAGGGGCTTGTTCGGGGTATCTTCTCCCCAACCAGTAGAGCAAAGAGTTGCTCCTCAACCTACTGAACCTACTGAAAATGAAAATGAAAATGAAAATGCTTGCTTTGAAGTTCCTTCGGGTATGATAGAAAAACTACTAGCTAATCCTTTTCTAGGAGATGGAACAAAACAGCCCGATGAACATTTGATATATGTGGATCAAGTTTGTGGATTATTTAAGCTTGCAGGTGTAACCGGAGATGTTGTTAAGAAGAAGGTCTTCCCCTTATCTTTGAGGGGAGATGCATCGACATGGTATAGGCTATGTGATAATATGAGGTCTTGGAATTACAAACGATTGAAATTGGAATTTCATCAGAAGTTTTATCCTAGGCATCTTGTTCATCGTGATCGCAATTATATATATATATATATATTTGGCCTCGCGAAGGAGAAATCATCGCTCAAGCTCGGGGGAGGCTTAAATCAATGTTATATTCATGCCCCAATCATGAGCTCTCCAGAGAAATGATTATTCCAAATTTTTATGCTCGACTTTCTGGTAACAACCGCACCATGCTTGATACTTCTTGTGCTGGCTCTTTTATGATGAAGACTATTGAATTCAAATGGGATTTATTGGAAAGAATTAAACGCAACTCTGAAGATTGGGACCTCGACAATGGTAAGGAGTCAAGTATGACACCTAGTTTTGATTGTGTTAAATCTTTTATGGATACCGATATTTTTCATAAATTTAGCGCTAAATATGGACTTGACTCTGAGATAGTAGCTTCTTTCTGTGAATCTTTTGCTACTTATGTTGATCTCCCCAAGGAGAAGTGGTTTAAATATCATCCTCCCATAGAAGTAAAAGTAGCTGCACCTATTAAAGTTGAAGAAAAGACTATCACTTATAATGATCCTATTGTTCCTACTTCTTATGTTGAGAAACCACCTTTCCCTGTTAGGATAAAGGATCATGCTAAAGCTTCAACCATGGTTCATAAAAGCAATATTAAAACATATACACCTCCTGAGCAAGTTAAAGTTGAACCTAATATTGCTATTGTTAAAGATCTCTTGTCTGATAATATTGATGGGCATGTTATTTATTTCTGTAATGAAACTGCTAGAATTGCTAAACCCCGTGATAAAGATAAACCTAGACCTGTAGTAGGCATGCCGGTTATTTCTGTTAAAATAGGAGATCATTGTTATCATGGCTTATGTGATATGGGTGCTAGTGCTAGTGCAATACCTTATTCCTTATACCAAGAAGTTATGCATGATATTGCACCTGCTGAGATGGAAGATATTGATGTCACAATTAAACTTGCCAATAGAGATACTATTTCACCAATGGGAATTGTTAGAGATGTTGAAGTCTTGTGTGGGAAAACTAAATATCTTGCTGATTTTCTTGTTCTTGGTTCCCCACAAGATAGCTTTTGTCCCATTATATTTGGTAGACCCTTCTTAAATACTGTTAATGCTACCATAGATTGCAAAAGAGATGTTGTTACTATTGGTTTAGATGATATGACTCATGAATTTAATTTTTCTAAATTTAGTAGACAACACCGTGAAGAAGAATTACCTGGTAAGGATGAAATTATTGGTCTTGCTTCTATTGTCGTACCTCCTAGTGATCCTTTAGAACAATACTTGCTAGACCATGAAAATGATATGTTTATGAATGAAAGAAGGGAATTAGATGAAGTATTCTTTAAACAGGACCTATTCTGAAAAATAATTTACCTATTGAAATCCTAGGGGATCCTCCTCCACCCAAGGGCTCGAATACAAGAGCTCGATCATAGACGAGTCAGCGGAAGCAACAATATCTGAGTACAGACATAAGTTAAACAAGTTTGCCTTAAGAAGGCTAGCACAAACTGGGATACAGATCGAAAGAGGTGCAGGCCTCCTGCCTGGGATCCTCCTAAACTACTCCTGGTCGTCGTCGGCGGGCTACACGTAGTAGTAGGCACCTCCCGAGTAGTAGTAGTCGTCATCGGCAATGGCGTCTGGCTCCTGGGCTCCAATGTCTGGTCGCAGCAATTTGGTATAGAAAAGGGGGAGCAAAGCAACCGTGAGTACTCATCCAAAGTACTCGCAAGCAAGGAGCTACACTACATATGTATGCATTGGTATCAAATGGAAAAGGGGTATCATATGTGGACTGAACTGCAGAAAGCCGGAGTAAGAGGGGATAGCTAGTCCTATCGAAGACTACACTTCTGGTAACCTCCATCTTGCAGCATAAGACGAGAGTAGATGGTAAGTTCACCAAGTAGCATCGTTTAGCATAATCCTAACCGATGATCCTCCCCTCGTCTCCCTGTGAGAGAGCGATCACCGGTTGTATCTGGCACTTGGAAGGGTGTGTTTTATTAAGTATCCGGTTCTAGTTGTCATAAGGTCAAGGTACAACTCCAGGTCGTCCTTTTACCGAGGGACATGGCTATTCGAATAGATCAACTTCCCTGCAGGAGTGCGCCACATTTCCCAACACGCTCGATCCCCTTTGTCCGGACACACTTTTTTGGGTCATGCCCGGCCTCGGAAGATCAACACGTCGCAACCCTACCTAGGCACAACAGAGAGGTCAGCACGCCGGACTAAATCCTATGGCGCAGGGGTCTGGGACCATCGCCCATTGCACACCTGCATGTTGCGTACGCGGCCGGAGAGCAGACCTAGCAACCTCCATTACAAAGGAAGTTGCGTTACGCAGTCCAACCCGGCGCGCGCCGCTCAGTCACTGACGTCACGAAGGCTTCGGTTGATACCACGATGTCGAGTGCCCATAACTGTCCCCGCATAGATGGTTAGTGCGTATAGGCCAGTAGCCAGACTCAGATCAAATACCAAGATCTCGTTAAGCGTGTTAAGTATCCGCGAACACCGACCAGGGCCAGGCCCACCTCTCTCCTAGGTGGTCTCAACCTGCCCTGTCGCTCCGCTACAAAGTAATAGTCGGGGGCCGTCGGGAACTCAGGCCCACCACTACCTGGATGGAGCCACCTGCCCCTTCAGCCCCCATCTCCAAACAGTATCACCGGTAATGTAACAGTGTAAAGTATATAGTATATGCCCGTGATCACCTCCCGAATGATCACGACCTAGTAGTATAGCATGGCAGACGGACAAGAGTGTAGGGCCACTGATGATAATCTAGCATCCTATACTAAGCATTTAGGATTGCAATTAAGGTATCAACAGTTGTAGCAACAATGACAGGCTATGCATCAGAATAGGATTAACGGAAAGCGGTAACATGCTACACTGCTCTAATGCAAGCAGTATAGAGGAGACTAGGCGATATTTGGTGATCAAGGGGGGGCTTGCCTGTTTGCTCTAGCAAGACGGAGGGGTCGTCAACACCGTAGTCGATTACAGTGGTACCGGCAGCGGTCTCGGGGTCTACCGAAAAAAGTAACGGGGGGGGGGACACAATAAATAAAAGATCAATGAAAGCATCACAAAGCATAACATGACAAACGCGGTGCTAGATGTGCCCAAACGCGGTAGGAGGTGATATCGGCGAAGTGTGGAAACATCCAGGAAAGTATCCCCGGTGTTTCGAGTTTTCGAATAGATGAAACGGAGGGGGAAAGTTACGTGTTTGCTATGCTAGGGATGTGTGGCGGACGAACGGGCTACGTATCCGGAATCGTCTCGTCGTTCTGAGCAACTCTCGTGTATAAAGTATTTTCATCCGAGTTACGAATTATTTTGTATAATTTTCTGAAGTTTTATCAATATTCTGAAATTATTATTAATTCGAAATTAATTAGAAAAATGCTATGCGCACCCAGCACAGGGTACACAAAAGTGTACCCAGGGGATGACAGGTGGGCCAAAGGGGACCCAGTTGACCAGTCAAGGTTTGACTAGTCAACAGGTGGTGGGGCCCTCCTGTCATTGAGACATCTAACTAATTACAGATTAGTTAGGCTAACTAAGTAATTAGTTTACTTAAACCATTTTAGACTATTATTCACTTATTTTATTTTTTTAGAGAAAGGGGCGTGGGGCCCCTGGGTCAGTGGCTGTTAGGGATTCGGTTAGGGGGTTAATGACGTCCATGTCATCGTGGTTAACACCGGCGAGGATTTACAGTGCGCCGGCGACGGCAGCAACGCGGGTACCCGCCGGGCTTGCGCTACAAGCGTCGGTTCGATGCGCGAAGGGCACCGATGGGTAGCTGGTGGTTGACCACGTCGACCGGGGGTCGCGGGGCGGGCGGAGTTGGCCGGAGTCGACATCCGCGGCGGCGTGGGCGGCTGCCGGAACAGGCGCGATGGGGCGACCCAAGGCGAGCAGCGGGCGCGGGCTATCCGGGCGGGCTGCATCGGCTTGGCGAGGGCCGGCGTGGCTAGAAGCAGCAGAGCACGCGGGACAGAGGCGGAGGTGCGGGCGGCGCGCGGTAGCAGCGATGGGCGCGGTGGTGTGCACGCGCACGGAGAGGGAGGGAAGGAGAGGGGGAGCTCATAGGGGAAGCCGTAGGGGACTAGGTAGCGAGCTTGGGGAGGAAGACGGGGACGCGACGCCGGCGAGGAGGAGAGGTCGAGGCGGCGGCGTTCGGTGGTGACGTCAGCGAGGCAGAGGCCACGGGCGGGCAACGTGCGGGGGAGGAGGTTCGGTGGCAGGGCGGCATCGGTTGACGGCTCCTGGCGACGG
>NC_041384.1:448076868-448093814 GCF_002162155.2 Triticum dicoccoides
GTGGGCGTCGGGGGCGCCTGGGTCGGGCGGCGAGCGTTGGGCGCTCCCGATCCAGATGCTGGCGGGGTCGGGGGGAGTGGGGGAGGATGGGGGAAGTGGGGGGAGAACTGTTTAGGGTTTCAGTAGTGGGGGGGTGGGCCGGCTGGCTGGGCTAAAGCCCAGTTGGGCCAGGAGGGTTACATTTTGTTTTTATTTCACCTGTTGTTTTGTTTTTACCTTTTATTTATTCTGTCTTTTTTCTGTTTTCTTTTATTTTAGTTTTATAAAAATTTAAAAGCGACAATTAATTTGGTGTTATTAAATAGGTCACATCCCCAAATATTTTGGCACTTTAAATAAAGTATTTTGCATTTGCTTATTATCTTAAAAGCATTTTAGATAATTGTTTTATCGCTGTTTTAGTTTATTTAGTGCATTTAAGTATTTTTTTAAAGGATGATTTCTTCACCAACATTTATGATGGATTATTTGACTCATTAGGAACAATTTAGTTTTGACTTTTGAAAACTTTAGTTGTTTTGACTTTAATTCAAACTTTAATTTGGATCGGTTCTGAACTAACGCGAGATTATCAACAATAATCGAGGTGACATGGCATCACTACCAGAGGGTTACTGTAGCTTGATTACTCGGGCGTCATAATTCTCCTCCACTACAAGAAATCTCATCCCGAGATTTAAGAGGGAGACTAAGGGGAAATTCTGGTTACGAAATTCTAACGGTTCTTCTCGATCTTGGTTGCTCTTCTCGAAGAGGTCGGTCCATTACGTTGAAGTCATTATTCCTCTGCTCCAGGTCATCATGATCAAGTCGTCATCCTTTCTTCGGGGGTTCCGTCGTACTTACGAAAAAGGATAATGGGTATCTTCGGAAGAACGGACCTTACAAGGTTGACTATCTAGCAGATAACTCAGGGAATGTGGTAGAAAGTAACTCTCGAATAGATACTTAAGAAAATATCGAGAGTAAAGTAAGAAGGTACCCTAAGAAGTTTCAAATGGATAGGCAATCGTTCGATGTCTGAAACAACATGCGAAAGGGGTCCAAAGCAATGAGATTGAATATTGCGTCTGTTACCAGAATAGATCACTAGGACGGTGGCCCGTGAATTACATACGAGGCCACGCGCGAGGAATAACTTTGGGAATAGGGGGTGTACAGGAGAGTCAGGTTTCGATCTTGTGGAACTGTGGGTTATGGGCCCACCATGTGGTTTTTTTTAATAGGAGCAGTGACATCTTGCACGGTCATAATAGCAAGGCATGTCAGAGAGTACCATGTCAGTTATGTTGGCAACAACATTGGTACCAAGGGCGAGGGACGAAGAGAACCATTTTCCTGCTCGTTGCAACGAGGCGGACCAATAGGCAAAGTTCTTGTCCATCGGTGGTTACCGGAATGTCATCAACAAAAGTAACAGGGTCTTACTGACAGAATTGTGCACGAGGGGTTTACATAAGCAGGGAATTAATACTGCTTAGACCATAATGATCACCATAAAGGTTAAACCAAATAATGGAAAGGAAAATATGATTATCAGGTATTTCAGGGGTATATCCTTCCCAATGATAAGCAGAGCACGATATCCATGATAGGATATAAAGTAGAAAACCCTTTAGGTAAAGGGAGAAAAAATTCATGACATTACCCATACAACGGTGTTCGGATAACTGAGCAAGAAACATTTAGCATTGGGATTCAAATGTTCTTGTTGAAAATCAGAGTACCACAAACGTGCTTCGAGACAGTATTGACATGGTCTTCAAGCAAAGGCCAGGCTTTGGATACAAAGGAACCATCGAAGACAACTTATAGAATAAGTCTTATAGTTTCCTCATGGAAGAATGGATAGACTTGCTGAAAAGGAATCTATAACAATAGGGCCTCCGGCCAGGTGTGCTAGGCACGACAGCACCTTACCGGGCCACATAAAGACCATTGTTATAACTCTTGGAAATATGTTCCAACCATCATATCTGACCGAGATTTAGATCTGATTGGTGTCAGGATAACCCAGACTTGGGATGCCTGAGAAGAAAGGTGCAACACACATTGTCGAGATGACATTGTAAGATTCTCGGGAACTGAACTATGGAAGCAAGTTCCGAAACAAGAGCTCATCATTAATTCAAGGAGAGGTGAGGAGGTGGCTGATTGACTCAGCGACAATTCATCGAGATTTCCAAAGGATGGATTTCCACAATTTTTGTGAACAAGGAATCATATTGGACATGTCAAAATATATAACGAAGTATGTTTGAGGAGAACTTACTTGAGTGAACATTGATCGAAACGTGCACCTAGAAGATGGACTAAGTAGCACGATCGAGGTTAGAGTGGTGATTCAATAACCAATAGACCAAGAATCAAGCTATCGACCATTAACTCCAAGCAATAGGGTTGCTATAGGTTTGAAATTTACACCTTTCAGTCCACCTATCGGTATTCCGGTTAGAATCAACACGGGGATAAAGAAAGAGTGGTGAGGGTGATAAGTATCGCAATACCAAGAATTCTTAAGAAGTGGTGAAACTCTCACGACATCCTTGGCATAAAAGATGGTAATACTCCAAGGTAAAGAAGAACAAATGCGGGATAGCAAGGATCTCAAGGTATAACACAAAACACAAACAAGTTTGTGTTGAACGGAAGGCAATCGAGTGGTCGGTGATAACACAAATCATCGAGGGCAAGGATGGTATTTCTCATCAGGAATTCAATTGATATCCTTGAGGAGCTCGGAATGTTGATGATGATCATGACACATTTGTCGAGAGGTTTCATGAAGATGTAATCGATCGGTGATGACATCAAGTTAAAGGAATAATGAAGTGAAAGGTTATTCGAAACAAGGGTACGACACAAACTCGAAATTAAGCTTGCTTTTCAAGGCAAAGGATATGACGAGGAAGATCGACGTAGGGTTATCGCGTCGTCAAAAATTGTGCTCCGGGAAGGACCAAGTAGCACCGTTAAAATTTAGCACAATAATGATATAGCCGATCAGGCTAGGGAATGACTTGAAGATTTATTAAACTTGTAAGTAATGAAAATTACTTAGAGTTGTTGAATCGCAGTGCGAACTTGATTCAATTGTCGGTGTCCTTGAGGGGCCCTAACAACTCAGAGCCCGTTGGAAAAATGGAATCGGCAAAAATATTAGTTGATGAAGAACTCACAAGAAGTTATGTAGTTTCGTGGTATTCTCGAGATACCCGAGGGTAATACTCAAAGGAAGATCAGCATAGAAACTGAACTGAGTGTTGACTTGCAATAGCAGATACTTTAATCTTGTCATGATAGACGAGGTAATGGAATGGTTTCCTTTTAGATGTATTGAATAAGGTTAGAATGGTCGAAACCATAGCTGCAAGGGATCCAATTTACTACACCGGAAGAATTATCCAAATGATTAAATATTCTGGCAGGAAGCTTTCATGATAAGTTCCACATCGTGTCCGTGGGCATGAACACAAATGTTCAAGGTCGACTCCACTTCTGCAATGCATAACCTTTCATTCATTTCTCGCCTTCGACGAAGTTGTAGTGTTGAAGTCTTATCTGACATAACAACAGTAGAGTATGACCCATATTAGTTTTTGGGTCCACACAGATTAGAAAACGCATAGGTTCAACCCATCAGGGCCTCTTAGGAACATATAACACAAACTTCTGGAGTAAATATCACCAGCTCGAAAGCAGAGCATGGTTGGCACAAGGAGAGGATACAATTTACCAAAGGCATTATGTATCGGAGAAAGAACTCACAAGGTGATTAATTATGAAGGACACTGTCAGATAATAATCCAACAATGGATATGGCGATCCACAATGGAGCTGATGTGAGTATCGATACCCATTCAAAGCAAGAAAGAATGCAAATGCATCGGTTTATAGAATATTTGAATAATTCAACGTTTAAATAACAAAGGAATTATGATTTTCAAATCAAGGGATCAGGAGCAAACACTCTGATCAAGGATGGATAAATTGAATAGACTTAGGGGTACAATCGATGGCAATCTGATTGGTCAAGAACCAGCTCATGTTCAAAAGACGTCTGAACCGGTAATATAATTTATAAGGAACAACTGATGATTGCGTGCATTCGCAACATATTGAATCAAGGGACGCAAAATGATAGTGACAAAAGATGCCAATAAGATTACTAGACTTATGGTATTAACCAGAATGCAAGCAAGCAAGAATTTCAAGAGCAACAGGCTACTCAGGGTTTTCGGAAGGTCGAATGGCACTTCAAAGACTTTTGTGAAACACCTGAACAACTAGGGATGAGCGGATACTCGATAAATGCGAGGAATTATCCGTTGGGGTGTTCATGTGGGTAATGAACTGCAAGGCAGTAGGCACGAAGTATTCTCAGAACAATAGAGAGAATTTTTCGGGGTATCTTGTAATAACAAGATCAATGGGATTGAAAGGACAGTGTTTGTAGTTACCCATAATAATATAACATTGGTAGGGAATTTGCAAAGGCGGTGGGCACAAGTGTCTCGAGAGAACATCGGAGATTATCTTCGGAATCTTCTGGTGAAGCAGTCGATCATCTGTAATGAAGGGGCTCTCCGGAAGGAAGTGGAAACGAGATCCTAATGTTAGATTTAGGAAAATTTATTTTAACCTGAAAAGAAGAAAGATCAGAGTCCTAGATTATAGACAAGGAATAAAAGATCCTAATACCATACAATGGCGACGTGGGCCCAGGGGCCGCACAGCCAAGTTAGTAAAACAATTTTCATCAACTAGACTCAACTTCGGCAAAGGAGTGTGGAAGGGGAATTCCTATAGGCAGTCGGCTCTGATACCAACTTGTGACGCCCCCGATTCAATCATACACTAATCATACACTCAAACGTGTACGATCAAGATCAGGGACTCACGGGAAGATATCACAACACAACTCTACAAATAAAATAAGTCATACAAGCATCATATTACAAGCCAGGGGCCTCGAGGGCTCGAATACAAGAGCTCGATCATAGACGAGTCAGCGGAAGCAACAATATCTGAGTACAGACATAAGTTAAACAAGTTTGCCTTAAGAAGGCTAGCACAAACTGGGATACAGATCGAAAGAGGCGCAGGCCTCCTGCCTGGGATCCTCCTAAATGTAGCGACCCGACCCGAATGGATCAAGTCTCTATGCTTAAGTGTCATCCCTGGATCGGTATGCTGACACACACAGTACTCGAGGATTATAATAGAGGTAAATCACATGTGTAAAGTAACGTAAATACTATTACCTCAATCCAAAATAGCGGAAGTAACAAGGTTGTGGATTCCCATCAACACCAACGGCAAAGTTGAGTGTAGAAATCATAACCCTAACGTATCACCTACTCGTCGTAAGAAATCCTGCAACATGAGACGTTGCAGCCACAGAGGGTTAGTACATTGAATGTACTGGCAAATTCACACCATAGAGAATGATGAAATAAAGGCTATCACTACATGCATATTTGGCTGGTGGAAAAGCTCTATGGTTATAAGGTTTTTGCGAAAAGCCAATTTTTCCCTACTGCAAAGGAATAAATTTTATTTAACTATCAAGGTGGTTGTTGAACATTGAGAATGGTTGACATCATCCTCAATCCCAATTAAGTAGCATCATTAAACCAAACAAACTTAATTTAAAGTAACATGATGAGATTCACATGATAATCTAGGTACTAGATACTCAAGATGTCCATAACCGGGGACACGACTAACCATGATTAGTTTATACACTCTGCAGAGGTTTGCGCACTTTTCCCCACAAGACTCGATCGCCTCCATTTGGTTTCTCGCACTACATGATGTTTGAGAAGACGGATGACCGAGACATAGTCTTTCAGAAGCGCTAGCACCTTACGATGGATAGACCGTTACACCTACTTTCCCCTACATCTGCTAGTCTACCCTGTAAGAGTTCGCACGACTTAATCAACTATGCTAGAGCCCATAATAGCTTGTGGCTGCACACAGAAGTTTCTAGTATGAAAAATCTCATGATCCCTTTGAGCCTGGGTGGTGGTCCATAAAAAAATAGGCAATCCTGGTCTACCCAGGTGCCTAGACAGGCAATCCTGTAATACCCAGGTGCCTCAATCCACCCAGATGTGTATTTAAGTTGCCACCTTAAGTAAACCATTAATTAACAATCTCACATCTGTCATGAATACTCTCAAAACCCAATCCACGTCTACGAGCATAGCATGGCACTATAAGCATAACGTAATAGTAACTCCCAAGGTTTGAATGGAGGGCAATAGGTTCCTACCTCATCAACTACTTCCCAATACCCACATGTTATCAATCCTACTCATGCAATGTTTGAGGGTGAAACTAATGCATAAAAACTGGGTATGAAAGGGGATATGATCAAAGTGTGAACTTGCCTGCAATGTTGATGAAGATGATTCACACTCATAACTCTTGATAGTTCTGCTCGTCACACTCCGGTCAATCTATCGTAAGCAAGCAATAGTAACCACACATAAGCAATCACTCAAAAGATCGGGAAGAATGAAGAAGACAATTCAGAAAACGTCAAAACCAAGCAAATAACTCTTGTAACATAAAACAATTTCTAACAGTACCAAAATTATATGAATTTGGCCTTATCAGAAAGTTTAGGTCAAGAGCTTCAATTTGCAAAAAGAATCAACTAAATCGGAGTTACGAAACTCAAGTTATGTTCAAAAGAAGTTTAAATATAAATCTAAACAAAATTTGAAATTTGAAAATTTCAAAAACATGTTTGGGTTGGATTACTGGATAGAGGGGATCATAACGAAGAAGTGGGCGTTGGTTTCGTTGGATTTGGACAAACGAGTAAAAAGTTATGGCTATTTGAAAAATCAGGGCCAAGCTGTTTTACGGAAGAAGAAAAAAATAGATACGGGCTAGGGTCTAATGTATAAATACGTAGACTAATTGATAATCTAATTATTTTATCGTATTAGTCTAAAAAAGATAATAAACTACCAAAGTATAAGAAGAAGAAAAAACAAAGAGATACCATTATAAGGCAGAGAAAAGACAACTTTCGAGAGAGGAGACAACTTCCAGAAGTCGCGCCGGAGAGAAGAAATATATTTTTCTTACATAAATCTAGTCAAACCAAAATATTGATTTAACCCGAATTAAATGATTTTTGGAGACTCTATGGGTCTATATTTATTGGTGGAAAAGAGGCTTAGGGGTCAAAGGCTAGGCAATGTGGGACTAAATATAGACGAAAATATACAAAACACAGATGAAAAGAGACGCTCGCATCGCATGGGCGTAAAGGCCTTCGGCCGGCCGCACCCGCACGCTGCGGCTGCGTTTTTTTTACAAAATTCGGCCTTAAATAAATAAAAAAAATAAAAAGGCTGACTGGGCCTGGCCCATTTAAGAGAGAAAAAACAATGGGGCGCCAGAAGCTACTATATTGCGCACGTGGGTGACAGTTAGTTTCAGGCGCGCGTGCAGTTTTTTTTAACAGAATGTGATAAACTGAAAAACAAAAAAAGTAAAATTAGAAATTTATATAGGCATAATATATATCAAAATTTTCAAAAAAAAGATTTCCTACAAGATGAACATTTTCCTAGCATTAAATAAAATTCACACAAATTCAGATAATTCAAAGAGTGCTACTGGTCTAATAAAATCCAATAAAAATCATTTCAAATTTATTTCTCTCCAATTTTCTGTTGTAGGGAATCATGTTACCCTAATTTCCATATATTTTATTTTTGGAGAAAAATAATTTGAATAAAACTCAAATAACTCCAAATTGAAAATAAATTCAAAAGAACTTTGAATTTAGTTCTTTGAAACTCCCAACTCATATTTCATATAATTTGAAGAAGTCATTTTATCTTCTCTCATGAAAATCATTGAGCTGCATGAAGTTTATGAATTGGAATATTTCCAAATGAAATTCAATTATTTTCAAATACCCTTTCATTTAATTTAAATGGAAGAAGTCGTATCATCTTAGCTCAAGGGTTTTGTATTTGAAAATAATTTGAACTCATGGAGATCAGAAAGCAAATATGAAAGTTTGGGAAAGTCCTTTTATTCCCTCTCATTTAACTTTCAAAAAGTTTTGAATTCACTCACTTTCAGACAAACAATCAAACAATCAATCAAATCTATCTATTTATTATAACATTCCAAATTTTAGAATTTTGGGATGTTACAAACCTACCACCCTTAAAATGAATCTCGTCCTCGAGATTCGGAGAGGCTAGAAAGAAATCGGTTAGGTTTGAGGTCTCTTCAAAATTTCATCAATCGTCTCCGGGGTCTAGGGTACTACCACCCTTAGAAGTATGGTTACGGTTTCATCAAAACTCATATACTTCATCCATATTGTTAACAGTGTCGGTCTTCTCAGATCTTCAGGATAATTCCTTATCTGGGCTCTTTCGGTAGTGGCATAACCTTTTCCTCAATTCTTGTGTCTTTCATCTAGGTAAGGTTCTTCTGTGACTGGTCTTCTTAGCTGACGGGTCTGGCGCCAATACTAAACAACTATCGATATCTCATGGTGGTCAACCATTTATGGTTTCTCCTGCAGGAAATGGGTCTGGTTGATCCTCACCGTATAACCTACGGTTGGCAACAACTGCCGTGTACAAGGGAAAAATACTTATACCATTCTAAGTTTAAACAGGGTTTTGATCGTCGTCTCTTTACTATAGGTAAGTCACTCAGATTTACCGTCCCACATAGCAAGGCGAATAATAAGAGTAAGTCGTTATGGTGATCAATCCATCCCACACCCAAATCATTACCTTGTATACGGTTTAGCGAATCTCGCATTCTAACACTCGGTCATCCTCACAAGCATTGCAGAATTTCTCTTGTCGACGAACTGGGTTCGGATAAATCCATGGATTCTGCAAGCCAAACAATCATCTATCGTTCCTTCACCACTCTCAGGTTTTGCGTTACTCCTATAAAATCGTTGGTGGGTAAGGTCGTACTCTCTTCCAGGGTTTTTCCTTCAGCAAGAATGTGCTTGCTTCTTGGCAGGTCCTGGGGCATGTGGGTTATGGCCCATCTCATCACTTGTAGTCCTTGGACTTATCATCGGGCAACTGATCATTATTTCAACTTCCAACTTCCTAGTATTCTTAAATCCATCCAATTGTACTGTCTTACTTCCTTCTATTGGCACCAAACTAAGACATGATTACTCAGACTCATCATGGAGTTTCCATTGATCCATATTCCCGGCATCATACCTCCTTTATATCCAATAGTAATTTATCTCTTCATCCTCGTGGGATATCACTCATACCGAGATAAAAACTTATACTTATGAAGTCCATATTCCACTTCGTGGAACATCATTATCCTTTCCAGGGTCAAGCGTCCTTACAGGGGAATACTGGCCATCTCTGCATGGCACTTCTTCAACTGGGAAACGTGAAATGCATCATGAACTCCTGACAGTCCTTCGGGTGACTCCAACTTGTTGGTCACTTCTCCCATACGCTCCAAGAGTCGGTATGGTCCTACAAATATCGGGGCTAACTTTCCCTTAACTCCAATTCGTTTAACTCCTCGCAGAGGGGGCACATGAAGACATGCTCTATCTCCAATTTCATAGACTACCTCCTTGCGTTTTTAAGTTTACATAACTCTTCTGCCTGGACTGAGCTACCTTCAGTCTATCTCGAATCAACTTAACATTCTCTTCTGACTCCTTGATCACATTTGGTCCAAACAACTGACGGTCTCCACTTCATCCCACATACCCTTGGGGCATCACACATATCGAGACAAAACTCATATTCATTTTGTCCGAAATCCACTCAGTGGAGTATCCTTATCTTTTCCAAGGGTCAAGGGTTCTTATAGGGTAGTACCACCCTTAAAATGCACAATTCTTCCATAGACCATATTTCTCATATCCTCAGAATGGCCAAAATTCTTCTTCATAGAGTAACAACTCATAAAATCCATATCAGCACCAATGATGCTAAGTTTATTCATTCTCAATTGATTACAATCTCTCGCTTTTCCATTACATGTCTCAACTCAACACCTCAATATAAAAGAAAATGTTCTCACTTCTACTACTCCATTTCTTTTGCTGCAAACTCAACTATCTAGCACAAGTTTCCTTCTCCTTGGGGCATTCTCTGGCAAAGTGCCCTGCTCCATTACAACTAAAACATATTACTTCTAGCAAGTCTCGAGGTTTTCTTTTTGGCCAATTGTTGAGGTAGTGCCCTGACTCCTTGCACCTGTAACAGGTGATATGACTCAGGTCCTTCCTAGAATCCAATCTGCTTCTCTTCCTGGACCTTTCCATGCCAATCATGGCTTCTATTTCATGTGGGTCATATTCTACTTCCTCTGTCGGGAATTCTACTAGATCCCCATTCAAACAATTTTGGGAGATGTGTCCTTCTTCTCCACATGAATAGCAAGACTTAGTGAAGGGTTTACTCGAGTCTTCTTTAGGTGTGTCCTCCATCTCTTCCTTCATCACAGCTTCTTCTAAAATTTCCATGAGGGCTCCTTTCTTTACTTCTTTCTTCTGCTGTACGGTTCTTCGTACCATGGGGTAAATGTGACACTGAGTAGGATAGTGGGTAGTCCCTTCACACAAGAAACAAGTAATCTGCCTAGTTGGGCATTCTTCAACTGGGTGACTTCCTTCACAATTAGGGCATTCATCCTTGTGTTCTTTATGGGTGTGTCCTATTTCTCCACAAATCTTGCATGCACAAGGTTTCTTCATATCCTTTCCATAAGGCTTCAACTTCTGGGACACAAACCGAGACTTTGGCAAAGTCAACTTAAATTCTTTCCAAGTGGTTACTCATTGCCATCCATTGATGGTTTGGTACATTCTCCACTAAGTAGCACCACCTCTTTCAAAGCACTAAAGAGCATGCTGGGTCATATCCTTTCCAACTATAGGGTTATTCTCTATGTGATCCTCCATGTTCTGAATCCATTGGTCCGTCTCCAATTGACTCATCGGTCCAGAAAATATAAGCTCATCTTCATTCATCCTTTATTGGGTCCATGGGTTTGGGGTGAGATAAGAGAGATAGAGAGGGATACACACAATACAAACAAAAGTTTTGAAAAGACAGATTTTATTTGTGGCTGTCGGGAAAAACATCAAACAAATGACAGCTCACAAACATCGCATCTAACGTAGGTATATAACAGGGGTTTTGTCTTCTAAAGGTCAATAAATCTTCAACACCTCCAATCTCTTCAAGCCTTGTTCATGTCTCCAATGTCTTCTTCCGATCATGCTTGTCTTTCTCAAGTTCTTTTGCTAGCTCATCTCTGTTGTAGCAAAGTCTCTCGTGACGTCCTTTAATATTTCTGGAGTTGCATTCCAAACTTCCGGGTTTCAACATCCTTGACATGAACCATGATCCTGCTGTCCTTCAGTTCTTAACGAATATCCGGTATCTCGAGGTTTTGCTCCTCCTGCTTGGCTACTTTCAGCTTTTGGTTCATGAGTTCTTCACGGAATGCTTCCTTGTCTAATACGGCTTCATGGAGCTCCACCTTAAACTTCTTGATGTACTACTCCAGATCCTGGCGATACACCGGCTAAGGTTAAAACTTCATCTTACTAATAGGTGCTTCATCAGCCTTCTTCCATCAAATCCATTCTGAAGAAATGCATCCTTAACTCAGCACGGTGACAATAGCATTAGCGGGCGATGACATCACGGATAACCATGTTTCTCCTTGTCATTCCCATGAGCTATCATTCCATAGTTGATATCTCCTGCCTTAGGGTTTTCTTTGACAAAACTTCGAGTTCTCATGCTCCTTGTTTCAATCTTTCTCCGATACACCTTGATCTTGGGTATTGACAACTTCCATAGTCTGCCAAGTTCCATAAGGGTAGCCTTCCTAGGTCATACAAATCTGGGAATTGTTCAGAGCCTTCAAATTCTACTTGTCTTCAATCTTCAACCGTTGTAGTTTCCATTATTCAGATGCACGAAAAATACTCTTCATTCCGAAGTGGTCTTAGTTGTCCAATATCTTGTACTTCTTGAAGTGGTCTCATCAGTCGAATCTTCGTGTGGTCAAAAGGGGAAAGGGGTATGGTCTCACTAAAGGGAATTTTTGAATGAGCTCAGAAGAGAAGAGAGGTAAAAGATCCTTTTGAAAGGGAAAGTTGTAGAGAAAAATCTTTGCTATGGGCTTGCCAGTTCCTAGGGTCACGTCCTACAGTCAACATGTGCTCTGATACCATCTTGTAGCGACCCGACCCGAATGGATCAAGTCTCTATGCTTAAGTGTCATCCCTGGATCGGTATGCTGACACACACAGTACTCGAGGATTTATAATAGAGGTAAATCACATGTGTAAAGTAACGTAAATACTATTACCTCAATCCAAAATAGCGGAAGTAACAAGGTTGTGGATTCCCATCAATACCAACGGCAAAGTTGAGTGTAGAAATCATAACCCTAACGTATCACTTACTCGTCGTAAGAAATCCTGCAACATGAGACGTTGCAGCCACAGAGGGTTAGTACATTGAATGTACTGGCAAATTCACACCATAGAGAATGATGAAATAAAGGCTATCACTACATGCATATTTGGCTGGTGGAAAAGCTCTATGGTTATAAGGTTTTTGCGAAAAGCCAATTTTTCCCTACTGCAAAGGAATAAATTTTATTTAACTATCAAGGTGGTTGTTGAACATTGAGAATGGTTGACAGCATCCTCAATCCCAATTAAGTAACATCATTAAACCAAACAAACTTAATTTAAAGTAACATGATGAGATTCACATGATAATCTAGGTACTAGATACTCAAGATGTCCATAACCGGGGACACGACTAACCATGATTAGTTTATACACTCTGCAGAGGTTTGCGCACTTTTCCCCACAAGACTCGATCGCCTCCGTTTGGTTTCTCGCACTACATGATGTTTGAGAAGACGGATGACCGAGACATAGTCTTTCAGAAGCGCTAGCACCTTACGATGGATAGACCGTTACACCTACTTTCTCCTACATCTGCTAGTCTACCCTGTAAGAGTTCGCACGACTTAATCAACTATGCTAGAGCCCATAATAGCTTGTGGCTGCACACAGAAGTTTCTAGTATGAAAAATCTCATGATCCCTTTGAGCCTGGGTGGCGGTCCATAAAAAAATAGGCAATCCTGGTCTACCCAGGTGCCTAGATAGGCACCTGGGACCCAGATGTGTGTTTAAGTTGCCACCTTAAGTAAACCATTAATTAACAATCTCACATCTTTCATGAATACTCTCAAAACCCAATCCACGTCTACGAGCATAGCATGGCACTATAAGCATAACGTAATAGTAACTCCCAAGGTTTGAATGCAGGGCAATAGGTTCCTACCTCATCAACTACTTCCCAATACCCACATGTTATCAATCCTACTCATGCAATGTTTGAGGGTGAAACTAATGCATAAAAACTGGGTATGAAAGGGGATATGATCAAAGCGTGAACTTGCCTTCAATGTTGATGAAGATGATTCGCACTCATAACTCTTGATAGTTCTACTCGTCACACTCCGGTCAATCTATCGTAAGCCATCAATAGTAACCACACATAAGTAATCACTCAAAAGATCGGGAAGAACGAAGAAGACAATTCAGAAAACATCAAAACCAAGCAAATAACTCTTGCAACATAAACCAATTTCTAACAGTACCAAAATTATATGAATTTGGCCTTATCAGAAAGTTTAGGTCAAGAGCTTCGATTTGCAAAAAGAATCAACTAAATCGGAGTTACGAAACTCAAGTTATGTTCAAAAGAAGTTTGAATATAAATCTGAACAAAATTCGAAATTTGAAAATTTCAAAAACATGTTTGGGTTGGATTACTGGATAGAGGGGATCATAACGAAGAAGTGGGCGTTGGTTTCGTTGGATTTGGACAAACGAGTAAAAAGTTATGGCTATTTGAAAAATCAGGGCCAAGCTGTTTTACGAAAGAAGCAAATATGAAAGTTTGGGAAAGTCCTTTTATTCCCTCTCATTTAACTTTCAAAAAGTTTTGAATTCACTCATTTTCAGACAATCAATCAAACAATCAATCAAATCTATGTATTTATTATAACATTCCAAAATTTAGAATTTTGGGATGTTACACTAAACTACTCCTGGTCGCCGTCAGCGGGCTGCACGTAGTAGTAGGCACCTCCCGAGTAGTAGTAGTCGTCATCGACAGTGGCGTCTGGCTCCTGGACTCCAACGTCTGGTCGCAGCAATCGGGTATAGAAAAGGGGGAGCAAAGCAACCGTGAGTACTTATCCAAAGTACTCGCAAGCAAGGAGCTACACTACATATGTATGCATTGGTATCAAATGGAAAAGGGGTATCATATGTGAACTGAACTGCAGAAAGCCGGAGTAAGAGGGGGATAGCTAGTCCTATCGAAGACTACGCTTCTGGTAACCTCCATCTTGCAGAAGAAGAAGAGAGTAGATGATAAGTTCACCAAGTAGCATCGTTTAGCATAATCCTAACCGATGATCCTCGCCTTGTCGCCCTGTGAGAGAGCGATCACCGGTTGTATCTGGCACTTGGAAGGGTGTATTTTATTAAGTATCCGGTTCTAGTTGTCATAAGGTCAAGGTACAACTCCGGGTCGTCCTTTTACCGAGGGACACGGCTATTCGAATAGATCAACTTCCCTACAGGGGTGCACCACATTTCCCAACACACTCGATCGCCTTTGTCCGGACACACTTTTCTGGGTCATGCCCGGCCTCAGAAGATCAACACGTCGCAGCCCTACCTAGGCACAACAGAGAGGTCAGCATGCCGGTCTAAATCATACGGCGCAGGGGTCTGGGCCCATCGCCCATTGCACACCTGCACGTTGCGTACGCGGCCGGAGAACAGACCTAGCAACCTCCATTACAAAGGAAGTTGCGTTATGCGGTCCAACCCGGCGCGCGCCGCACAGTCGCTGACGCCACGAAGGCTTCGGCTGATACCACGACGTCGAGTGCCCATAACTGTCCCCGCGTAGATGGTTAGTGCGTATAGTCTAGTATCCAGACTCAGAACAAATACCAAGATCTCGTTAAGTGTGTTAAGTATCCGCGAACGCCGACCAGGGCCAGGCCCACCTCTCTCCTAGGTGGTCTCAACCTGCCCTGTCGCTCCGCCACAAAGTAATAGTCGGGGGCCGTCGGGAACGCAGGCCCACCACAACCTGGATGGAGCCACCTGCCCCTTCAGCCCCCATGTCCAAACAGTATCACCGATAATGTAACAATGTAAAGTATATAGTATATGCCCGTGATCACCTCCCGAAGTGATCACGGCCCAGTAGTATAACATGGCAGACGGACAAGAGTGTAGGGCCACTGATGATAATCTATCATCCTATACTAAGCATTTAGGATTGCAGGTAAGGTATCAACAGTTGTAGCAACAATGAAAGGCTATGCATCAGAATAGGATTAACGGAAAGTAGTAACATTCTACACTACTCTAATGCAAGCAGTATAGAGGAGAGTAGGCGATATCTGGTGATCAAGGGGGGGCTTGCCTGGTTGCTCTAGCAAGACGGAGTGGTCGTCAACACCGTAGTTGATTACAGTGGTATCGGCAGCGGTCTCGGGGTCTACCGAAAAAAGTAACGGAGCGGGTACACAATAAATAAAAGAGCAATGAAAGCATCACAAAGCATAAAATGACAAACGCGGTGCTAGATGTGCCCTAACGCGGTAGGAGGTGATATCGGCGAAGTGTGGAAACATCCGGGAAAGTATCCCCGGTGTTTCAAAGTTTTGAATAGATGAAACGGAGGGGGAAAGTTACGTGTTTGCTATGCTAGGGATGTGTGGCGGACGAATGGGCTACGTATCCGGAATCGTCTCGTCGTTCTGAGCAACTCTCGTGTATAAAGTATTTTCATCCGAGTTACGGATTATTTTGTATAATTTTTTAAAGTTTTAGCAATATTCTGAAATTATTATTAATTCAAAATTAATTAGAAAAATGCTATGCGCACCCAGCACAGGGTACACAGAAGTGTACCCAGGGGATGACAGGTGGGCCAAGGGGGACCCAGTTGACCAGTCAAGGTTTGACTGGTCAACAGGTGGTGGGGCCCTCCTGTCATTGAGACATCTAACTAATTACATATTAGTTAGGCTAACTAAGTAATTAGTTTAGTTAAACCATTTTAGTTAAGTTAATTAATTAACTAATTAATTAATTATTTTTATACTATTATTCACTTATTTTATTTTTTAGAAAAAAGGGCGTGGGCCCCCTGGGTCAGTGGCTGTTAGGGATTCGATTAGGGGGTTAATGCCGTCCACGTCATCGTGGTTAACACCGGCGAGGATTTACAGTGCACCGGTGACGGCAGCAACGCGGGTACCCACCGGGCTTGCGCTACGGGCATCGGTTCGATGCGCGAAGGGCACCAATGGGTAGCTGGTGGTTGACCACGTCGACCGGGGGTCGCGGGGTGGCCGGACTTGGCTGGAGTCGACATCCGCGGCGGCGTGGGCGGCTGCCGGAACAGGTGCGGTGGGGCGACGCGAGGCGAGCAGCGGGCGCGGGCTATCCGGGCGGGCTGCATCGCCTTGGCGAGGGCCGGCGTGGCTAGAAGCAGCAGAGCACGCATGACAGAGGCGGAGGTGCGGGCGGCGCGCGGTAGCAGCGATGGGCGCGGTGGTGTGCATGCGCACGGAGAGGGAGGGAAGGAGAGGGGGAGCTCACGGGGGAAGTCGTAGGGGACTAGGCAGCGAGCTTGGGGAGGAAGACGGGGACGCGACACCAGCGAGGAGGAGAGGTCGAGGCGGCGGCGTTCGGTGGCGACGTCGGCGAGGCAGAGGCCACGGACGGGCGACGTGCGAGGAAGGAGGTTCGGTGGCGGGGCGGCGTCGGTTGACGGCTCCTGGCGATGGCAGCGAGGGGCTCCGATGAGGTGGGCG
>NC_041384.1:448094306-448110604 GCF_002162155.2 Triticum dicoccoides
CGCTTCCGATCTAGATCCTAGGGGGTTCGGGGGAGTGGGGGAGGATGGGGAAGTGGGGGGAGAACGGTTTAGGGTTTCAATAGTGGGGGGGGGGGTTGTGTAGGCCGGGGGTGGGCCGGCCGGCTGGGCTAAAGCCCAGTTGGGCCAGGGAGGTTACATTTTGTTTTTATTTCACCTGTTGTTTTGTTTTTACCTTTTATTTGTTCTGTCTTTTTTTCTATTTTCTATTATTTTAGTTTTATAAAAACTTAAAAGCGACAATTAATTTGGTGTTATTAAATACGGCACAGCCCCAAATATTTTGGCACTTTAAATAAAGTATTTTGCATTTGCTTATTATCTTAAAAGCATTTTAGATAATTGTTTCATCGCTGTTTTAGTTTATTTAGTGCATTTAAGTATTTTATTAAAGGATGATTTCTTCACCAACATTTATTATGGATTATTTGACTCATTAGGAACAATTTAGTTTTTACTTTTGAAAATTTTAATTGTTTTGACTTTAATTCAAACTTGAATTTGGATCGGTTCTGAACTAACGCGAGATTATCAACAATAATCGAGGTGACGTGGCATCATTACCAGAGGGTTACTGTAGCTTGATTACCTGGGCGTCACAACCTGATACCCTTAAATACGCTTATCTTGATGAGAAAAGATATATCCTGTTATTATTAGTGCTAACCTTTTAGAACATGAAGAAGAGACATTATTGAAAACTCTGAAGAAGCACCGTGCTGCTATTGGGCATACTCTTGATGATCTTAAGGGCATTAGTCCCACTCTATGTCAACATAAAATTAATTTGGAAGAAGATGCTAAACCAGTTTGTGATCATCAAAGCCGGCTGAATCCTAAAATGAAAGAAGTGGTAATAAAGGAGATACTAAAGCTCCTTGAGGCAGGTATAATTTATCCCGTTGCTGATAGTCAGTGGGTAAGCCCTATCCATTGTGTCCCTAAGAAGGGAGGTATTACTGTTGTTCCTAATGATAAAGATGAATTGATTCCTCAAAAAATTATTACAGGTTATAAGATGGTAATTTATTTCCACAAATTAAATAAGGCTACTAAAAAAGATCATTACCCCTTACCTTTTATCGATCAAATGCTAGAAAGATTATCCAAACAAACACATTTTTGCTTTCTAGATGGTTATTTTGGTTTCTCTCAAATACATGTGTCAGCCAAAGATCAATCAAAGATTACTTTTACATGCCCTTTTGGTACTTTTGCTTATAGACGTATGCCTTTTGGTTTATGTAATGCACCTGCTACCTTTCAAATATGCATGATGGCTATATTCTCTGACTTTTGTGAAAAGATTTGTGAGGTTTTCATGGACGACTTTTCCGTCTATGGATCTTCTTTTGATGACTGCTTGAGCAACCTTGATCGTGTTTCACAGAGATGTGAAGAAACTAATCTTGCCTTGACTTCGGAAATGTGCCACTTTATGGTTAATGAAGGTATTGTCTAGGGGCATAAAGTTTATGAAAGAGGTATTGAAGTTGATAAAGCCAAGGTTGATGCTATTGAAAAGATGCCATGTCCCAAGGACATCAAAGGTATAAGAAGTTTCCTCAGTCATGCCGGTTTTTATAGGAGGTTTATTAAGGACTTCTCAAAAATCTCTCGGCCTCTGACTAATTTATTACAAAAAGATATACCATTTGTCTTTGATGATGATTGTGTAGAAGCATTTGAAATACTTAAGAAAGCATTGATCTCTGCGCCTATTGTTCAGCCACCTGATTGTAATTTACCCTTTGAAATTATGTGTGATGCTAGTGATTATGTTGTAGGTGCTGTTTTAGGACAAAGGGTTGATAAGAAACTAAATGTTATTCAATATGCTAGTAAAACTCTAGACAAGGCTCAAAGAAACTATGCTACTACTGAAAAGGAATTCTTAGCCGTTGTATTTGCTTGTGATAAGTTTAGACCTTATATTGTTGATTCTAAAGTAATTATTCACACTGATCATGTTGCTATTAAATATCTTATGGAAAAGAAAGATGCTAAACCTAGACTTATTAGATGGGTTCTCTTACTACAAGAATTTGAATTGCATATTGTTGATAGAAAAGGAGCTGAGAACCCCGTTGCAGACAACTTGTCTAGGTTAGAAAATGTGCTTGATGACCCACTACCTATTGATGATAGTTTTCGTGATGAGCAATTAAATTCCATAAATTCTTCTCATACTGCTCCATGGTATGTGAAAATAGGTGGTATAAACTTAGCAACAATGTAATTAGCATAATCAATCATCAATATTATCAGGCAAGAGATCTTTAACAATAGCAATATTAGGTTCAACTTTAACTTGCTCAGGAGGTGTATATGTTTTAATATTGCTTCTACGAACCACAGTTGAAGCTTTAGCAACAATGTCATAAAGCTAGACCTGTAGTAGGCATGCCTGTTATTTTTGTTAAAATAGGAGATCATTTTTATCATGGCTTATGTGATATGGGTGCTAGTGCTAGTGCAATACCTTATTACTTATACCAAGAAGTTGTGCATGATATTGCACCTGCTGAGATGGAAGATATTGATGTCATAATTAAACTTGCCAATGGAGATACTAATTCACCAATGGGAATTGTTAGAGATGTTGAAGTCTTGTGTGGGAAAACTAAATATCCTTCTGGTTTTCTTTTTCTTGGTTCCCCACAAGATAGCTTTTGTCCCATTATATTTGGTAGACCCTTCTTCAATACTGTTAATGCTACCATAGATTGTAAAAGAGATGTTGTTACTGTTGGTTTAGATGATATGTCTCATGAATTTAATTTTTCTAAATTTCGTAGACAACACCGTGAAGAAGAATTACCTAGTAAGGATGAAATTATTGGTCTTGCTTCTATTGCCGTACCTCCTAGTGATCCTTTAGAACAATACTTGCTAGACCATGAAAATGATATGTTTATGAATGAAAGAAGGGAATTAGATGAAGTATTCTTTAAACAGGAACCTATTCTGAAAAATAATTTATCTATTGAAATCCTAGGGGATCCTCCTCCACCCAAGGGTGATCCCGTGTTTGAGCTTAAACTGTTACCTGATACCCTTAAATACGCTTATCTTGATGAGAAAAAGATATATCCTATTATTATTAGTGCTAACCTTTCAGAACATGAAGAAGAGAGATTATTGAAAACTCTGAAGAAGCACCGTGCTGCTATTGGGTATACTCTTGATGATCCTAAGGGCATTAGTCCCACTCTATGTCAACATAAAATTAATTTGGAAGAAGATGCTAAACCAGTTTGTGATCATCAACGCCGGCTGAATCCTAAAATGAAAGAAGTGGTAAGAAAGGAGATACTAAAGCTCCTTGAGGCAGGTATAATTTATCTCGTTGCTGATAGTCAGTGGGTATGCCATGTCCATTGTGTCCCTAAGAAGGGAGGTATTACTGTTGTTCCTAATGATAAAGATGAATTGATTCCTCTAAGAATTATTACAGGTTATAGGATGGTAATTGATTTCCGCAAATTAAATAAGGCTACTAAAAAGGATCATTACCCCTTACCTTTTATCAATCAAATGCTAGAAAGATTGTCCAGACATACACATTTTTGCTTTCTAGATGGTTATTCTGGTTTCTCTCAAATACATGTGTCAACCAAAGATCAATCAAAGATTACTTTTACATGCCCTTTTGGTACTTTTTCTTATAGACGTATGCCTTTTGGTTTATGTAATGCACCTGCTACCTTTCAAATATGCATGATGGCTATATTCTCTGACTTTTGTGAAAAGATTTGTGAGGTTTTCATGGACGACTTTTCCGTCTATGGATCTTCTTTTGATGACTGCTTGAGCAACCTTGATCGAGTTTCGCAGAGATGTGAAGAAACTAATCTTGCCTTGAATTGGGAAATGTGTGACTTTATGGTTAATGAAGGTATTGTCTTGGGGCATAAAGTTTATGAAAGAGGTATTGAAGTTGATAAAGCCAAGGTTGATGCTATTGAAAAGATGCCATGTCCCAAGGACATCAAAGGTATAAGAAGTTTCCTCGATCGTGCTGGTTTTTATAGGAGGTTTATTAAGGACTTCTCAAAAATCTCTCGGCCTCTGACTAATTTATTACAAAAAGATATACCATTTGTCTTTGATGATGATTCTGTAGAACCATTTGAAATACTTAAGAAAGCATTGATCTCTGCGCCTATTGTTCAGCCACCTGATTGGAATTTACCCTTTGAAATTATGTGTGATGCTAGTGATTATGCTGTAGGTGCTGTTCTAGGACAAAGGGTTGATAAGAAACTAAATGTTATTCAATATGCTAGTAGAACTCTAGACAATGCTCAAAGAAACTATGCTACTACTGAAAAGGAATTCTTAGCCGTTGTATTTGCTTGTGATAAGTTTAGACCTTATATTGTCGATTCTAAAGTAATTATTCACACTGATCATGATGCTATTAAATATCTTGTGGAAAAGAAAGATGCTAAACCTAGACTTATTAGATGGGTTCTCTTACTACAAGAATTTGAATTGCATATTGTTGATAGAAAAGGAGCTGAGAACCCCGTTGCAGACAACTTGTCTAGGTTAGAAAATTTGCTTGATGACCCACTACCTATTGATGATAGTTTTCCTTATGAGCAATTAAATGTCATAAATGCTTCTCATACTGCTCCATGGTATGTGAAACTAGGTGGTATAAACTTAGCAACAATGTAATTAGCATAATCAATCATCAATATTATCAGACAAGAGATCTTTAACAATAGCAATATTAGGTTCAACTTTAACTTTCTCAGGAGGTGTATATGTTTTAATATTGCTTTTACGAACCACAGTTGAAGCTTTAGCACCAATGTCATAAAGCTAGACCTGTAGTAGGCATGCATGTTATTTCTGTTAAAATAGGAGATCATTATTATCATGGCTTATGTGATATGGGTGCTAGTGCTAGTGCAATACCTTATTCCTTATACCAAGAAGTTATGCATGATATTGCACCTGCTGAGATGGAAGATATTGATGTCACAATTAAACTTGCCAATGGAGATACTATTTCACCAATGGGAATTGTTAGAGATGTTGAAGTCTTGTGTGGGAAAACTAAATATCCTGCTGATTTTCTTGTTCTTGGTTCCCCACTGTGATGCCCCCGATTCAATCGTACACTAATCATACACGCAAACGTGTACGATCAAGATCAGGGACTCACCGGAAGATATCACAACACAACTCTACAAATAAAATAAGTCATACAAGCATCATATTACAAGCCAGGGGCCTCGAAGGCTCGAATACAAGAGCTCGATCATAGACGAGTCAGCGGAAGCAACAATATCTGAGTACAGACATAAGTTAAACAAGTTTGCCTTAAGAAGGCTAACACAAACTGGGATACAGATCGAAAGAGGCGCAGGCCTCCTGCCTGGGATCCTCCTAAACTACTCCTGGTCCCCGTCTGCGGGCTGCACGTAGTAGTAGGCACCTCTCGAGTAGTAGTAGTCGTCATCAACGGTGGCGTCTGGCTCCTGGACTCGAGCATCTGGTTGCGACAACTAGAAAGAAAGGAAAGGGGGGAAAAGGGGGAGAAAGCAACCGTGAGTACTCATCCAAAGTACTCGCAAGCAAGGAGCTACACTACATATGCATGGGTATCAAATGGAATAAAGGTATCATATGTGGACTGAACTGCAGAATGCCAGAATAAGAGGGGGATAACTAATCCCGTCGAAGACTACGCTTCTGGCCACCTCCATCTTGCAGCATGTAGGAGAGAGTAGATGGTACGTTCACCAAGTAGCATCAAGTAGCATCGTATAGCATAATCCTAACGATGATCCTCCCCTCGTCGCCCTGTGAGAGAGCGATTACCGGTTGTATCTGGCACTTGGAAGGGTGTGTTTTATTAAGTATCCGGTTCTAGTTGTCATAAGGTCAAGGTACAACTCCAAGTTGTCCTGTTACCGAAGATCACGGCTATTCGAATAGATTAACTTCCCTGCAGGGGTGCACCAGATAACCCAACACGCTCGATCCCATTTGGCCGGACACACTTTCCTGGGTCATGCCCTTCCTCGGAAGATCAACACGTTGCAGCCCTACCTAGGCACAACAAAGAGGTCAGCACGCCGGTCTAAATCCTATGGCGCAAGGGTCTGGGCCCATCGCCCATTGCACACCTGCACGTTGCGTACGTGGCTGGAAGCAGAACTAGCCCCCTTAATACAAGAGCAGGCTTACGGTCCAATCCGCCGCGCGCCACTCAGTCGCTGACGTCATGAAGGCTTCGGCTGATACCACGACGTCGAGTGCCCATAACTGTCCCCGCGTAGATGGTTAGTGCGTATAGGCCAATAGCCAGACTCAGATCAAATACCAAGATCTCGTTAAACGTGTTAAGTATCCGCGAACACCGACCAGGGCCAGGCCCACCTCTCTCCTAGGTGGTCTCAACCTGCCCTGTCGCTCCGCCACAAAGTAACAGTCGGGGGCCGTCGGGAACCCAGGCCCACCTCTACCGGGATGGAACCACCTGCCCCTTCAGCCCCCAACTCCGAACAGTACCACAGGTAATGTAACTGTGTAAAGTATATAGTATATGCCCGTGATCACCTCCCGAAGTGATCACGGCCCAGTAGTATAGCATGGCAGACGGACAAGAGTGTAGGGCCACTGATGGAACACTAGCATCCTATACTAAGCAGTAGGATAGCAGGTAATGGTAACAACAGTAGTAGCAAGGACAGGCTATGCATCAGGATAGGAATAACGGAAAGCAGTAACATGCTACACTACTCTAATGCAAGCAGTATAGAGAAGAGTAGGCGATATCTGGTGATCAAAGGGGGGGCTTGCCTGGTTGCTCTGGCAAGAGAGAGGGGTCGACAACTCCGTAGTCGTACTGGGTAGCAGCGATGTCGGTCTCGGTATCTAGCGAGAGAAGAGGGGGAAGAAACAATAAATATTTGAGCAAATAGATGCATAACGATGCATGACAAGACACGTATCGGTGCTAGAGGTGCCCTAAAGCGGTATGAGGTGATACCGGTGAAGGGGGGAAACATCCGGGAAAGTATCCCCGGTGTTTCGCGTTTTCGGGCAGAGGATCCGGAGGGGGAAAGTTGCGAGTTTGATATGTTAGGGGTGCGTGGCGAACGAACGGGCTGCGTATCCGGATTCGTCTCGTCGTTCTGAGCAACTTTCATCTAGAAAGTATTTTCATCCGAGTTACAGATTAAAAGATATGATTTTCTAAAGATTTTATTAATTTCTGGAATTTAATTAATTAATTAATTAATTCGAAAATGAATTAATGACATCAGCATGATGTCATGCTGACATCAGCAGTCAACAAAGTTGACTTGGTCAACCTGACCAGTGGGTCCCACTGGTGAGTGACACATTTTAATTAAACAGTTTAATTAATCTAATCAAAATTAATTAGTGGGTGGGCCCCACTATCATACTAATTAATTAGCAAATTAACAGTAGTTAATTAGGTTAACTAATCATTAGGTTAATTAATCTTATTTGGTTAATTTAATCAGAATTAATTAAGTTAATTAATTGGTTAATTAATTAATTATTTTCATTATTTATTTACTTACTTATTTATTTATTTAATTCCCTTTTTTTAACGTTCTGGGCTGGGCCCCCATGTCATTGGCCCACAGGGGCCTTGCGGGTTTCGGGTGCTAATGGCTGCTAATGGGCGTCGGGCACAGGGCATAGCCCGAGCGGGCACATGCCCAGGGGGCCGCGGGGCGGCAGACCCGGCAGGTCGTCAAGGCAGGGGAGGCCGGTGGCCACGGCGAGGCTGGATGCCAACCGGGCGGAGGACGGGGATGGCGACGGTGCACGGGAGCTGGGACAGAACCCGCCCGGTGCGGGGGGTCGCGGGACGACAGGGAAGCAGGGGGGTTACGCGGGCCGGCAGCAGCGGACGGCGCCGGCATGGGCGCACGGGGCGCAGGGCGTCGACAAGGGGCCACGGGTGGCACGGGCTTGTGCCCGCGCGACGAGCACGCATCGGGCGTGGCCGGGTGCGGGGAGAGGACGAGAGGGAGCGCGGGGGCGCGGCCATGGGCGGGGCAAGACCAACGCAGGTGCACGGACGCGTGCGCGCGCACGGCCAGGGCGCGTCCAGGGGCGCGGACGCCGACGCAGTGAGCGCGGGGCGAGGGCGCGAGGGAGAGAGAAGAGGCCGAGGCGAGGCGGAGCTCACATCGAGGAGCAGGGAACGGGGCAGTGTGCTCGGTGGAGGTCGGGGAGGGCCGTCGTGGAGGGGGACGAGGACGGCATCGTCGTGGAGGAGCAGGCCGGCGAGGTGGTCCGCCGAAGGGGGTTCCGGGCGGCGGTGGCCTCCTCTGGATCCCGACCCATATCGGGAGAGAGGAGGGGGGCCGACGCGGGGTCGAGGCGATGGGGTGCCCCGGCGACTGGGTTGGGGCGCTGGCGTCGCGAGGTGGGGGGAGCGGGCTCGTCCCCGATCCAGATCGGATCGGGAAGGGGAGAGGAGAGGCGTGGGGAGTGGGGGTGACGGGGTGGATGGGTTAGGGTTTTCCCCCCGGTGGGGGGTTATGGAGGGGAGAGGTTGGACCGGTCGGTGTGGCCGAATGGGCCAGCCTGTTGGGTCAGCTGGCCCGGGGGGTCCTTTTCCTTTTTTTTGTTTTCTCTTTTGTATTTTTCTTTCTTTTATTTATTTTCTTTTCTGTTTTTAAATCATTTTAAATTACCTAGGCATTTTATAAAAATGGGTTTGTTGCACCATAATTACCTTTGTAATTTTTAGTACAAACCAAACATTTTTATTTTAATGTTTGAAAACTTTTATTGTTTGACTTAAATTCAAATTTGAATTTGGATCGGTTCTGAACTAACGCGAGATTATCAACAATAATCGAGGTGACGTGGCATCATTACCAGAGGGTTACTGTAGCTTGATTACCCGCGCGTCACGATTCTCCTCCACTACAGGAAATCTCGTCCCGAGATTTAAGAGGTAGTGTAAGGGGGGAAAGTTTGATAATGAATCTAGCGAATCTTTTCGGTCTTGGTTGCTCTTCTCGAAGAGGTCGATCCATTACATTGATTTCTTCATTCCTCTGTTTCAGGTCCTCATGATGAAGTCAGCTCTTTTCTTTGGGAACTCCATCGTATTTACGAATAGGTAACGGGGCAGCTTTACAACAATTGAATGTTATAAGGGGAAGTCATCTGGGCGGGGGTATCCCAAGAATGATCATAAGAGTATCTCTCGAGTTGAACAAATGAAATACATCGAGAGCAAAGTAAGAAGGTACCATAAGAAGTTTGAAGCGGATAGACAATCGTCGTTGCCTGAAACAAGGCAACGGTTATAGGTATTGTGTTTAATACCCGAATTGATGATCACACGGAAGGTGGCTCGTGAATTACATACAAAGCCACGCGCGAGGAATAACTTTGGGAACATGGGGTGTACAGGAGAGTCAGGTTTCGATCATGTGGAACTATGGGTTATGGGCCCACCATGTGGGTTAAATGTAGGAAAGGTGGTGACATCTTGCGCGATCATGTAAGCAAGGCATGTCAGAGGATAGCCTGTCATTTATGTCGGCAACAACATCGGTACCAAGGGTGAGGGACGAAGAGAACCATTTTCCTGCTTGTCGAAACGAGGCGGAGCAATAGGCAAGGTTCTCGCCCATCGGTGGTTACCGGAATATCATCAACAATAGTAACAGGGTCTTACTGACTGAGTTGTACACCATGGTGTTTACATAAGCATGAGAATATTACTGCTTAGATCATATAAATCACCAATAAGGTTAAAAAAACAATGGAAAGGAAAAGGTGATCATCAGATTTAAACAGAACAATGGAAAGGAAAATGTGTTTAAACACATATTTCAGGGATATACCCTTCCCATGGACAAGCAGAGCATGATATCCATGACAGGATATAATGTAGAAAATTCTTTAAGTATGGGGAGAGAAATTTCCTGACATTACCCATACAACTGTGTTTGGATAATTGAGCAGGAAACATTTAGCATTGGGCTTCAAATGCTCTTGTGGAAAATCGGAGTACCATAGACATGCTTCGAGATAGCATTGGCATGGTCTCCAGGTGAAGATCAGACTTTGGATACAAAGGATCCACCGAAAAAAACTTATAGAATAAGTTTTACAATTTCGTCATGGCAGAATGGTTAACCTTGCTAAAAGGGAAGTTATAACAATAGGGCCTACGGCCAGGTGTGCTAGGCATGACATCACCTTACCGGGTCATATAAAAGACCAGTGTTATAACTCTTGGGAATATTTTCCAACCATCAGATCTGACCGAGATTCAGATCTGATCAGTGTTAGGAAAACTCAGACTCGGAATGCCTAAGAAAAGGTGCGACACAAATTGACGAGATGACATTGTAAGATTCTCGGGACATGAACTATGGAAGTGAGTTCATACTTAAACCAATAAGAGGAAGAGGGGGTGGCTGATGGACTCAGTGACAACAATTCCTCGAGATTTCCAAAAAGACGGATTCCCACAATTATGAGAACAAGGAGATAACATTTGTCGGATCAAATGATATATTGATGTATGCTTGAGGAAAACATACACAATTAAACTTTGGTTGAAAGGTGCACGCGAGATATGGGCTTAGGTAGCCTGATCAATTGTTAGAATGGTGATTCAATAGCCAATAGGCTAAGAATGAACTATCGATCATTAGCTTCAAAGCAATAGGGTTGCTAGAAGTACAGAATCCAAAGAGCACCGCTCACTTGTTGGTATCCCGGTTGGAATCAACACGGGAACCAAGAAAGAATGGTGATGGTGAGAAGTATCACAATTTCAAGAATTCTTAAGATATGGTGCAATCCCCACAACATTCTTGATATAGAAGACAGTAATACTACAAGGTAGAACATAACCTAAGCTAGATAGCAAGGAAATCAAGGTACAACACAATCATGAACAAGTTTGTGTTGGGGGAAGGCAAGAATGTTGCCGATGATAACACAAATCATCGAGGGGCAAGAATGGTGTTTCCCATCATGAATTCAATTGATATCCTGGAAGGGGTCAAAATGTTGATGATGATCATGACACACTTGTCGAGGGGTTTCATGAGGATATAATCGATCATCGATGACATCAAGCAGAAGGAACGGTGAAGCAAAAATTATCAGAACCATGGGTATGAAACAAACTCGAAATCAAGTTTGCTATTCAAGGAGAAATGATATGACAAAGAAGATCGACATAAGATTAGCTCACTGTCGAAATTTGTGCTCCGTGAAGCAGGACCAGGTAGCACAGTTAAAAATTAGCCCAATAATGGTACAGCCGATCAGGCTAGGAATGACTTGAAGGATTATTAAACTCATAAGCAACGAATATTACTTAGAGTTATCGAACCAGAGTGCGGAATCGGTTCACTTACCGGTGTTCTTGAGCGACTAACAACTCATAACCCATGAAAAATTGGAATCGGTGAGAAATAATAGCTGATGGAGACTCATAAGATGCAACACAGTTCTTAGATATACTTGAGATACCAGAGGGTAATACTCGACTATAGATCAAGGTAGAGGTTGGACTGGTGTATTGACTTGCAAAAGACAAGTGCTTTAACTTGTCCGAGAAATGGGATCAAAGAGAAAATATGGTCGAAACCACGATTGCATAGGATCAGTTCACAGATACCAGATGATATTATATCAACAAAATAGTTATTATTACAAGAAGCTTCTATGGTAGGATCTACATCGTGTCCATGGGCATGAACACAAAGTTCAAGGTCGACTCCCACTTCTTCAATGTATAACCTTCCATTCACCTCTCACTTTCGAAGAAGTTGTAGTGTTGAGATTTTATCTAGCAAAACACTAGAAGAGTATGACTCATGAAAAGTTTCGAGTTCACACATATTAAGGAAGGCATAGGTTCAACCCGTCAGGGTATCATGGAAACATATACCACAAGCTTCAATAGTAAATACCACAAGCTCGAAAGCAGAGCATGGTTGGTTAATCAGAGGATAGGATTTACCAATGGAGAAAGAACTTCCAAAGGGATTGAATATGAAGGACGCTATCGAATAAAATCCAACAAAGGATCCGGTGGTCCTCAAAGGATCTGATGTGATCATCGGTACTCAACCAGAGGAAGAAACAATGCAAGGAGATCAGACTATAGAAACAACTGACTAATTCAAAGCTCGGATGCAAAAGAATTATGATTTCCGACCAAGGGATCAGAAGCAAACACTTTGATTAAGGATGGATAAGTTACGTATGCTTAGGGTACAATCGATGGCAATCCGATTGGTCAAGAACCAGCTCATGTTTAAAATGATGTCTGAGCCGGAAGGATAAATCCTGAGGATTGCAAGCATTCACAACCATATTGGATCAAAGACCCAAAATGACAATGACAAGGGATGCCCATAATGATTACGGGACTTATGGGATTAACCATAATGCAAGCAAGCAAGAATTTCAAGGGCAATAAGCTGCTAAGGATTTTCGGAAGATCAAATATTATTTCGAAGACCTTAGTGAAACACATAAACAACTGGGGATGAGCGGATACTCGGTAGGTGCGAGAATTTATCCATAGGGACATTCAGGCGGCAAAGAACTGCAAGGCGGTAGGCACAGAGTATTCTCGGAACAATACAGAGAATTTCGGGGTATCTTGCAATAACAAGATCAGCTAGGAATAAAAGTAAGGACGACTGGTGTATCTATTTATCCATAGGGATAATTCGGTGGTAGGGAATTGCAAAGGCGGCGGACACAAAGTCTCAAGATAACATTGGAGAGTATCTTCGGAATCTTCTGGTGCAGCATGCGATCATCTGTGATAAGGGGCTCTCCGGGAGAAAGTAGTTACGAGAACCTAGAGTCAGGTTTAGTAAAATCATTTAACCCGAGTAGGAGAGAGTCAGAATCCCAGAGTAAGGATCGAGGAGTAAAAGATTATAATACTACCCAGATGGCGATGTGGGCCCGTAATGCACACATCCATGTTAGTAAAAGTTTTTGTAATGTCTAGACTCGACTTCGGCCAAGGAGTGTGGAAGGGGAATTCCTACAGGAAGTCAGCTCTGATACCAACTCTTGACGCCCCCGATTCAATCGTACACTAATCATACACGCAAACGTGTATGATCAAGATCAGGGACTCACGGGAAGATATCACAACACAACTCTACAAATAAAATAAGTCATACAAGCATCATATTACAAGCCAGGGGCCTCGAAGGCTCGAATACAAGAGCTCGATCATAGACGAGTCAGCGGAAGCAACAATATCTGAGTACAGACATAAGTTAAACAAGTTTGCCTTAAGAAGGCTAACACAAACTGGGATACAGATCGAAAGAGGCGCAGGCCTCCTGCCTGGGATCCTCCTAAACTACTCCTGGTCGCCATCTGCGGGCTGCACGTAGTAGTAGGCACCTCCCGAGTAGTAGTAGTCGTCATCAACGATGGCGTCTGGCTCCTGGACTCCAGCATCTGGTTGTGACAACCATAAAGAAAGGAAAGGGGGAGAAAGGGGGAGAAAGGAACCGTGAGTACTCATCCAAAGTACTCAAGCAAGGAGCTACACTACATATGCATGGGTATCAAATGGGATAAGGGTATCATATGTGGACTGAACTACAGAATGCCAGAATAAGAGGGGGATAACTAATCCTGTCAAAGACTATGCTTCTAGCCACCTCCATCTTGCAGCATGTAGGAGAGAGTAGATGGTAAGTTCACCAAGTAGCATCAAGTAGCATCGTATAGCATAATCCTAACCGATGATCCTCCCCTCGTCGCCCTGTGAGAGAGCGATTACCGGTTGTATCTGGCACTTGGAAGGGTGTGTTTTATTAAGTGTCCGGTTCTAGTTGTCATAAGGTCAAGGTACAACTCCAAGTCGTCCTATTATCGAAGATCACGACTATTCGAATAGATTAACTTCCCTGCAGGGGTGCACCACATAACCCAACACGCTCGATCCCATTTGGCCGGACACACTTTCCTGGGTCATGCCTGGCCTCGGAAGATCAACACGTCGCAGCCCTACCTAGGCACAACAGAGAGGTCAGCACGCCGGTCTAAATCCTATAGTGCAGGGGTCTGGGCCCATCGCCCATTGCACACCTGCACGTTGTGTACGCTGCCGGAAGCCAAACTAGCCCCCTTAATACAAGAGCAGGCTTACGGTCCAATCCGGTGCGCGCCACTCAGTCGCTGACGTCACGAAGGCTTCGGCTGATACCACGACGTCGAGTGCCCATAACTGTCCCCGCGTAGATGGTTAGTGCGTATAGGCCAATAGCCAGACTCAGATCAAATACCAAGATCTCATTAAACGTGTTAAGTATCCGCGTACACCGACCAGGGCCAGGCCCACCTCTCTCCTAGGTGGTCTCAACCTGCCCTGTCGCTCCGCCACAAAGTAACAGTCGGGGGCCGTCGGGAACCCAGACCCACCTCTACCGGGATGGAGCCACCTGCCCCTTCAGCCCTCAACTCCGAACAGTACCACAGGTAATGTAACTGTGTAAAGTATATAGTATATGCCCGTGATCACCTCCCGAAGTGATCACGGCCCAGTAGTATAGCATGGCAGACGGACAAGAGTGTAGGGCCACTGATGGAACACTAGCATCCTATACTAAGCAGTAGGATAGCAGGTAATGGTAACAACAGTAGTAGCAAGGACAGTCTATGCATCAAGATAGGAATAACGGAAAGCAGTAACATGCTACACTACTCTAATGCAAGCAGTATAGAGAAGAGTAGGTGATATCTGGTGATCAAAGGGGGGGCTTGCCTGGTTGCTCTGGCAAGAGAGAGGGGTCGAAAACTCCGTAGTCGTACTGGGTAGCGGCGGCGTCGGTCTCGGTGTCTAGCGAGAGAAGAGGGGGAAGAAACAATAAATATTTGAGCAAATAGATGCATAACGATGCATGACAAGACACGTAGTGGTGCTAGAGGTGCCCTAAAGCGGTATGAGGTGATACCGGTGAAGGGGGGAAACATCCGCGAAAGTATCCCCGGTGTTTCGCGTTTTCGGGCAAAGGAGCCGGAGGGGGAAAGTTGCGAGTTTGATATGTTAGGGGTGCGTGGCGGACGAACGGGCTGCGTATCCGGATTCGTCTCGTCGTTCTGAGGAACTTTCATGTAGAAAGTATTTTCATCCGAGTTACGGATTAAAAGATATGATTTTCTAAAGATTTTATTAATTTCTGGAATTTAATTAATTAATTAATTAATTCAAAAATGAATTAATGACATCAGGATGATGTCATGCTAACATCAGCAGTCAACAGAGTTGACTTGGTCAACCTGACCAGTGGGTCCCACTGGTGAGTGACACATTTTAATTAAACAGTTTAATTAATCTAATCAAAATTAATTAGTGGGTGGGCCCCACTATCATACTAATTAATTAGCTAATTAACAGTAGTTAATTAGGTTAATTAATCTTATTTGGTTAATTTAATCAGAATTAATTAAGTTAATTAATTGGTTAATTAATTAATTAATTAATTAATTTCATTATTTATTTATTTAATTCCCTTTTTTAACGTTCTGGGGCTGGGCCCCCATGTCATTGGCCCACAGGGGCCTTGCAGGTTTCGGGTGCTAGTGGCTGCTAACGGGCGTCGGGCGCAGGGCATAGCCCGAGCGGGCACATGCCCAGGGGGCCGCGGGGCGGCGGACCCAGCAGGTCGTCAAGGCAGGGGAGGCCGGTGGCCACGGCGAGGCCGGACACAAACCGGGCGGAGGACGGGGATGGCCACGATGCACGGGAGCTGGGACAAAACCCGCCCGGTGCGGGGAGGGTCGCGGGACGACAGGGAAGCAGGGGGGATTACGCGGGCCGGCAGCAGCGGACGGCGCCGGCGTGGGCGCATGGGGCGCAGGGCGTCGACAGGGGGCCACGGGCGGCACGGGCTTGTGCTCGCGCGACGAGCGCGCATCGGGCGTGGCCGGGTGCGGGGAGAGGACGAGAGGGAGCGCGGGGGCGCGACCATGGGCGGGGCAAGACCAGCGCGGGTGTGCGGACGCGTGCACGCGTCGAGGGGTGCTAGGGCGCGGGCGCCGATGCAGTGAGCGCGGGGCGAGGGAGCGAGGGAAAGAGAAGAGGCCGGGGCGAGGCGGAGCTCAAATCGAGGAGTAGGGAACGGGGCAGTGTGCTCGGTGGAGGTCGGGGAGGGCCGTCGTGGAGGGGGACGAGGACGGCGTCATCGTGGAGGAGCAGGCCGGCGAGGTGGTCTGGCGAAGGGGGTTCCGGGCGGCGGTGGCCTCCTCTG
>NC_041384.1:448111228-448194202 GCF_002162155.2 Triticum dicoccoides
GCGAGGTGGGGGGGAGCGGGCTTGTCCCCGATCCAGATCGGATCGGGAAGGGGAGAGGAGAGGCGTGGGGAGTGGGGGTGATGGGGTGGATGGGTTAGGGTTTTCCCCCCGGTGGGGGGTTATGGAGGGGAGAGGTTGGACTGGTCGGTGTGCCCGAATGGGCCAGCCTATTGGGTCAGCTGGCCCGGGGGTCCTTTTCCTTTTTTTTCTCTTTTGTATTTTTCTTTCTTTTATTTATTTTCTTTTCTGTTTTTAAATCATTTTAAATTACCTAGGAATTTTATAAAAATGGGTTTGTTGCACCATAATTACCTTTGTAATTTTTAGTACAAACCAAACATTTTTATTTTAATGTTTGAAAACTTTTATTGTTTGATTTAATTCAAATTTGAATTTGGATCGGTTATGAACTAATGTGAGATTATCAACAATAATCGAGGTGACGTGGCATCATTACCAGAGGGTTACTGTAGCTTGATTACCCGGGCGTCACACCCACAAGATAGATTTTGTCCCATTATATTTGGTAGACCCTTCTTAAATACTGTTAATGCTACCGTAGATTGCAAAAGAGATGTTGTTACTATCGGTTTAGATGATATGACTCATGAATTTAATTTTTCTAAATTTAGTAGACAGCACCGTGAAGAAGAATTACCTAGTAAGGATGAAATTATTGGTCTTGCTTCTATTGCCGTACCTCCTAGTGATCCTTTAGAACAATACTTGCTAGACCATGAAAATGATATGTTTATGAATGAAAGAAGGGAATTAGATGAAGTATTCTTTAAACAGGAACCTATTCTAAAAAATAATTTACCTATTGAAATCCTAGGGGATCCTCCTCCACCCAAGGGTGATCCCGTGTTTGAGCTTAAACCGTTACCCGATACCCTTAAATACGCTTATCTTGATGAGAAAAAGATGTATCCTGTTATTATTAGTGCTAACCTTTCAGAACATGAAGAAGAGAGATTATTGAAAACTATGAAGAAGCACCGTGCTGCTATTGGGTATACTCTTGATGATCTTAAGGGCATTAGTCCCACTTTATGTCAACATAAAATTAATTTGGAAGAAGATGCTAAACCAGTTTGTGATCATCAACGCCGGCTGAATCCTAAAATGAAAGAAGTGGTAAGAAAGGAGATACTAAAGCTCCTTGAGGCAGGTATAATTTATCCCGTTGCTGATAGTCAGTGGGTAAGCCCTGTTCATTGTGTCCCTAAGAAGGGAGGTATTACTGTTGTTCCTAATGATAAAGATGAATTGATTCCTCAAAGAATTATTACAGGTTATAGGATGGTAATTGATTTCGGCAAATTAAATAAGGCTACTAAAAAGGATCATTACCCCTTACATTTTATCGATCAAATGCTAGAAAGATTGTCCAAACATACACATTTTTGCTTTCTAGATGGTTATTCTGGTTTCTCTCAAATACCTATGTCAGCCAAAGATCAATCAAAGATTACTTTTACATGCCCTTTTGGTACTTTTGCTTATAGACGTATGCCTTTTGGTTTATGTAATGCACCTGCTACCTTTCAAATATGCATGATGACTATATTCTCTGACTTTTGTGAAAAGATTTGTGAGGTTTTCATGGACGACTTTTCCGTCTATGGATCTTCTTTTGATGACTGCTTGAGCAACCTTGATCGAGTTTCGCAGAGATGTGAAGAAACTAATCTTGCCTGAATTGGGAAAGCTGCGACTTTATGGTTAATGAAGGTATTGTCTTGGGGCATAAAGTTTCTGAAAGAGGTATTGAAGTTGATAAAGCCAAGGTTGATGCTATTGAAAAGATGCCATGTCCCAAGGACATCAAAGGTATAAGAAGTTTCCTCGGTCGTGCTGGTTTTTATAGGAGGTTTATTAAGGACTTCTCAAAAATCTCTCAGCCTCTGACTAATTTATTACAAAAAGATATACCATTTGTCTTTGATGATGATTGTGTAGAAGCATTTGAAATACTTAAGAAAGCATTGATCTCTGCGCGTATTGTTCAGCCACCTTATTGGAATTTACCCTTTGAAATTATGTGTGATGCTAGTGATTATGCTGTAGGTGCTGTTCTAGGACAAAGGGTTGATAAGAAACTAAATGTTATTCAATATGATAGTAAAACTCTAGACAATTCTCAAAGAAACTATGCTACTACTGAAAAGGAATTCTTAGCCGTTGTATTTGCTTGTGGTAAGTTTAGACCTTATATTGTCGATTCTAAAGTAATTATTCACACTGATCATGCTGCTATTAAATATCTTATGGAAAAGAAAGATGCTAAACCTAGACTTACAAGATGGGTTCTCTTACTACAAGAATTTGAATTGCATATTATTGATAGAAAAGCAGCTGAGAACCCTGTTGCAGACAACTTGTCTAGGTTAGAAAATGTGCTTGATGACCCACTACCTATTGATGATAGTTTTCTTGATGAGCAATTAAATGTCATAAATGCTTCTCATATCCTCCATGGTATGTGAAACTAGGTGGTATAAACTTAGCAACAATGTAGTTAGCATAATCAACCATCAATATTATCAAACAAGAGATCTTTAACAATAGCAATTTAAGGTTCAACTTTAACTTGCTCAGGAGGTGTATATATTTTAATATTGCTTTTACGAACCACAGTTGAAGCTTTAGCAACAATGTCATAAAGCTAGACCTGTAGTAGGCATGCATGTTATTTCTGTTAAAATAGGAGATCATTGTTATCATGGCTTATGTGATATGGGTGCTAGTGCTAGTGCAATACCTTATTCCTTATACCAAGAAGTTATGCATGATATTGCACCTGCTGAGATGGAAGATATTGATGTCACAATTAAACTTGCCAATAGAGATACTATTTCACCAATGGGAATTGTTAGAGATGTTGAAGTCTTGTGTGGGAAAACTAAATATCTTGCTGATTTTCTTATTCTTGGTTCCCCACAAGATAGCTTTTGTCCCATTATATTTGGTAGACCCTTCTTAAATACTGTTAATGCTACCATAGATTGCAAAAGAGATGTTGTTATTGTCGGTTTAGATGATATGACTCATGAATTTAATTTTTCTAAATTTAGTAGACAACACCGTGAAGAAGAATTACGTAGTAAGGATGAAATTATTGGTCTTGCTTCTATTGCCGTACCTCCTAGTGATCCTTTAGAACAATACTTGCTAGACCATGAAAATGATATGTTTATGAATGAAAGAAGGGAATTAGATGAAGTATTCTTTAAATAGGAACCTATTCTGAAAAATAATTTACCTATTGAAATCCTAGGGGATCCTCCTCCACCCAAAGGTGATCCCGTGTTTGAGCTTAAACCGTTACCCAATACCCTTAAATACACTTATCTTGATGAGAAAAATATATATCCTATTATTATTAGTGCTAACCTTTCAGAACATGAATAAGAGAGATTATTGAAAACTCTGAAGAAGCACCGTGCTGCTATTGGGTATACTCTTGATGATCTTAAGGGCATTAGTCCCACTCTATGTCAACATAAAATTAATTTGGAAGAAGATGCTAAACCAGTTTGTGATCATCAACGCCCGCTGAATCCTAAAATGAAAGAAGTGGTAAGAAAGGAGATACTAAAGCTCCTTGAGGCAGGTATAATTTATCCCGTTGCTGATAGTCAGTGGGTAAGCCCTGTCCATTGTGTCCCTAAGAAGGGAGGTATTACTGTTGTTGCTAATGATAAAGATGAATTGATTCCTCAAAGAATTATTACAGGTTATAGGATGGTAATTGATTTCTGCAAATTAAATAAGGCTACTAAAAAGGATCATTACCCCTTACCTTTTATCGATCAAATGCTAGAAAGATTGTCCAAACATACACATTTTTGCTTTCTAGATGGTTATTCTGGTTTCTCTCAAATACCTGTGTCAGCCAAAGATCAATCAAAGATTACTTTTACATGCCCTTTTGGTACTTTTGCTTAGAGACGTATGCCTTTTGGTTTATGTAATGCACCTGCTACCTTTCAAATATGCATGATGGCTATATTCTCTGATTTTTGTGAAAAGATTTGTGAGGTTTTCGTGGACGACTTTTCCGTCTATGTATCTTCTTTTGATGACTGCTTGAGCAACCTTGATCGAGTTTCGCAGAGATGTGAAGAAACTAACCTTGCCTTGAATTGGGAAATGTGTGACTTTATGGTTAATGAAGGTATTGTCTTGGGGCATAAAGTTTCTGAAAGAGGTATTGAAGTTGATAAAGCCAAGGTTGATGCTATTGAAAAGATGCCATGTCCCAAGGACATCAAAGGTATAAGAAGTTTCCTCGGTCGTGCTGGTTTTTATAGGAGGTTTATTAAGGACTTCTCAAAAATCTCTCGGCCTCTGACTAATTTATTACAAAAAGATATACCATTTGTCTTTGATGATGATTGTGTAGAAGCATTTGAAATACTTAAGAAAGCATTGATCTCTGCGTGTATTGTTCAGCCACCTGATTGGAATTTACCCTTTGAAATTATGTGTGATGCTAGTGATTATGCTGTAGGTGTTGTTCTAGGACAAAGGATTGATAAGAAACTAAATGTTATTCAATATGCTAGTAAAACTCTAGACAATGCTCAAAGAAACTATGCTACTACTGAAAAGGAATTCTTAGCCGTTGTATTTGCTTGTGGTAAGTTTAGACCTTATATTGTCGATTCTAAAGTAATTATTCACACTGATCATGCTGCTATTAAATATCTTATGGAAAAGAAAGATGCTAAACCTAGACTTATTAGATGGGTTCTCTTACTACAAGAATTTGAATTGCATATTGTTGATAGAAAAGGAGCTGAGAACCCCGTTGCAGACAACTTGTCTAGGTTAGAAAATGTGCTTGATGACCCACTACCTATTGATGATAGTTTTCTTGATGAGCAATTAAATGTCATAAATGCTTCTCATACTCCTCCATGGTATGTGAAACTAGGTGGTATAAACTTAGCAACAATGTAATTAGCATAATCAACCATCAATATTATCAGACAAGAGATCTTTAACAATAGCAATATTAGGTTCAACTTTAACTTGCTCAGGAGGTGTATATGTTTTAATATTGCTTTTATGAACCACGGTTGAAGCTTTAGCAACAATGTCATAAAGCTAGACCTGTAGTAGGCATGCCTGTTATTTCTGTTAAAATAGGAGATCATTGTTACCATGGCTTATGTGATATGGGTGCTAGTGCTAGTGCAATACCTTATTCCTTATACCAAGAAGTTATGCATGATATTGCACCTGCTGAGATGGAAGATATTGATGTCACAATTAAACTTGCCAATGGAGATACTATTTCACCAATGGGAATTGTTAGAGATGTTGAAGTCTTGTGTGGGAAAACTAAATATCCTGCTGATTTTCTTGTTCTTGGTTCCCCACAAGATAGCTTTTGTCCCATTATATTTGGTAGACCCTTCTTAAATACTGTTAATGCTACCATAGATTGCAAAAGAGATGTTGTTACTGTCGGTTTAGATGATATGACTCATGAATTTAGTTTTTCTAAATTTAGTAGACAGCACCGAGAAGAAGAATTACCTAGTAAGGATGAAATTATTGGTCTTGCTTCTATTGCCGTACCTCCTAGTGATCCTTTAGAACAATACTTGCTAGACCATGAAAATGATATGTTTATGAATGAAAGAAGGGAATTAGATGAAGTATTCTTTAAACAGGAACCTATTCTGAAAAATAATTTACCTATTGAAATCCTAGGGGATCCTCCTCCACCCAAGGATGATCCCGTGTTTGAGCTTAAACCGTTACCCGATACCCTTAAATACGCTTATCTTGATGAGAAAAAGATGTATCCTATTATTATTAGTGCTAACCTTTCAGAAAATGAAGAAGAGAGATTATTGAAATATATGAAGAAGCACCGTGCTGCTATTGGGTATACTCTTGATGATCTTAAGGGCATTAGTCCCACTTTATGTCAACATAAAATTAATTTGGAAGAAGATGCTAAACCAGTTTGTGATCATCAACGTCGGCTGAATCCTAAAATGAAAGAAGTGGTAAGAAAGGAGATACTAAACCTCCTTGAGGCAGGTATAATTTATCCCGTTGCTCATAGTCAGTGGGTAAGCCCTGTCCATTGTGTCCCTAAGAAGGGAGGTATTACTGTTGTTCCTAATGATAAAGATGAATTGATTCCTCAAGAATTATTAAAGGTTATAGGATGGTAATTGATTTTTGCAAATTAAATAAGGCTACTAAAAAGGATCATTACCCCTTACCTTTTATCGATCAAATGCTAGAAAGATTGTCCAAACATACACATTTTTGCTTTATAGATGGTTATTCTGGTTTCTCTCAAATACCTGTGTCAGCCAAAGATCAATCAAAGATTACTTTTACATGCCCTTTTGGTACTTTTGCTTATAGACGTATGCCTTTTGGTTTATGTAATGCACCTTCTACCTTTCAAATATGCATGATGGCTATATTCTCTCACTTTTGTGAAAAGATTTGTGAGGTTTTCATGGACGACTTTTCCGTCTATGGATCTTCTTTTGATGACTGCTTGAGCAACCTTGATCGAGTTTCGCAGAGATGTGAAGAAACTAATCTTGCCTTGAATTGGGAAATGTGTGACTTTATGGTTAATGAAGGTATTGTCTTGGGGCATAAAGTTTCTGAAAGAGGTATTGAAGTTGATAAAGCCAAGGTTGATGCTATTGAAAAGATGCCATGTCCCAAGGACATCAAAGGTATAAGAAGTTTCCTCGGTCGTGCTGGTTTTTATAGGAGGTTTATTAAGGACTTCTCAAAAATCTCTCGGCCTCTGACTAATTTATTACAAAAAGATATACCATTTGTCTTTGATGATGATTGTGTAGAAGCATTTGAAATACTTAAGAAAGCATTGATCTCTGCGCCTATTGTTCAGCCACCTGATTGGAATTTACCCTTTGAAATTATGTGTGATGCTAGTGATTATGCTGTAGGTGTTGTTCTAGGACAAAGGGTTGATAAGAAACTAAATGTTATTCAATATGCTATTAATGCTCTATACAATGCTCAAAGAAACTATGCTACTACTGAAAAGGAATTCTTAGCCGTTGTATTTGCTTGTGATAAGTTTAGACCTTATATTGTTGATTCTAAAGTAATTATTCACACTGATCATGCTGCTATTAAATATCTTATGGAAAAGAAAGATGCTAAACCTAGACTTATTAGATGGGTTCTCTTACTACAAGAATTTGATTTGCATATTGTTGATAGAAAAGGAGCTAAGAACTCCGTTGCAGACAACTTGTCTAGGTTAGAAATTGTGCTTGATGACCCACTACCTATTGATGATAGTTTTCCTGATGAGCAATTAAATGTCATAAATGCTTCTCATACTGCTCCATGGTATGCTGATTATGCTAATTACATTGTTGCTAAGTTTATACCACCTAGTTTCACATACCAGCAAAAGAAAAAGTTCTTCTATGATTTGAGGCATTAGTTTTGGGATGACCCAGATCTTTATAAAGAAGGAGTAGATGGTGTTATTAGACATTGTGTACCTGAGCATGAACAGGAACAGATCCTACGCAAGTGTCACTCCGAAGCTTATGGAGGACACCATGCTGGAGATAGAAGTGCACATAAGGTACTGCAATCTGGTTTTTATTGGCCTACTCTCTTCAACGATGCCCGTAAATTTGTCTTATCTTGTGATGAATGTCAAAGAATTGGTAATATTAGTAGATGTCAAGAAATTCCCATGAATTATTCACTTGTTATTGAACCATTTGATGTTTGGGGCTTTGACTATATGGGACCTTTTCCTTCCTCTAATGGTTATACACATATTTTAGTTGCTGTTGATTATGTTACTAAGTGGGTAGAAGCTATTCCAACTAGTAGTGCTGATCATAACACTTCTATTAAAATGCTTAAAGAAGTTATTTTTCCAAGATTTGGAGTCCCTAGATATTTAATGACTGATGGTGGTTCACATTTTATTCGTGGTGCCTTCCGTAAAATGCTTGCTAAATATGATGTTAATCATAGAATTGCATCTCCTTATCACCCTCAGTCTAGTGGTCAAGTAGAATTGAGTAATAGAGAGCTCAAATTAATTTTGCAAAAGACTGTTAATAGGCCTAGAAAGAATTGGTCCAAGAAACTTGATGATGCATTATGGGCCTATAGAACTACATATAAAAATCCTATGGGTATGTCTCCGTATAAAATGGTCTATGGAAAAGCATGTCACTTGCCTCTCGAACTAGAACACAAGGCTTATTAGGCTATTAAAGAACTTAATTATGATTTTAAACTTGCCGGTGAGAAGAGGTTATTTGATATTAGCTCACTTGATGAATGGAGAACCCAAGCCTACGAAAATGCCAAGTTGTTTAAAGAAAAAGTTAAAAGATGGCATGACAAAAGGATACAAAAGTGTGAGTTTAATGTAGGTGATTATGTATTGCTATACAACTCTCGTTTAAGATTTTTTGCAGGAAAACTTCTCTCTAAATGGGAAGGCCCTTACGTTATCGAGGAGGTCTACTGTTCTGATGCCATAAAAGTCAACAACTTCGAAGGCACAAATCCGAAGGTGGTGAACGGTCAAAGAATCAAACACTATATCTCAGGTAATCCCATAAATGTTGAAACCAATGTTATCAAAACCGTAACCCCGGAGGAATACATAAAGGACACTTTCCGGAATGTTTCAGACTCCAAAAAGGAATAGGTATGTGGTATGGTAAGTAAACCGACTCCAAAACAGTTTTTAAGGCAATATTTCTCCATTTTGGAATATTTAGAAAAATAGAAAAATAAGTAGCAGTCCGGGAAGGACACGAGGGTGGAGGGTGCGCCCTACCCTACTGGGCGCGCCCCCTACCTCGTGGGCACCTCGTGTGCTATCCGGACTCTGTTTTCGTACACGACACGTATTTTGGTCGGTAAAAATTCATTATATAATCTCTCGGGGGTTTTGACTCCCGTATCACGCAAAAATCTCATGTCTTTGTTTCAAGTTGTTTTCTGTCAGGGTTGTCAAGGCCAGGCACTATGTCGTCTCCCTCCTCCTCCAACCATGAGTGCAATGATGCTTGGCTAATGAAGATATAGCTTAAGAGAGAAGAACCTATGGAGATCAACAAGGATGAAGGGATCAAGAAGGCCATGGAGGACCAAGTTCCAGCAACAGAAGACACCCTTTAACTGGATCACAATCTTCTTACCCCAACAGAAATCGAAACTTTCAAGAGGATTGAGTTGGCTCGTATTCAAAATAAGTATCTCACACGTGAAAATATTTTGTTGAAGGAGCATCATCGCACTCAAGGGCATTGTTCGCAAGTTAGAAGACCTCCTACGCTCGATGTGCGAGTATCCATCATCAACAACCCCACCTTCTTCACCAGCAAAGGAGACATAATCACATGGGTATGGGCACTCCACTTGGCAACTGCCAAGCTTGGGGGAGTGCCCCGGTATCGTATCACCATCACTTTATCTTTACCGTTTTTCTTAGTTCGATCCTTTTGGTAATATCTTGATCTAGTAGAATAAAAGTTCTTAGTATGATCTAGTCGTGAGTTTTGCTTTATTATCCTTCTATGTAATCGAGTCCGTGAGCTATATAATAAAGATTAGTGTTGAGTCAAGGGCTTGATTATTTTACCATGATCCTAAAGGAATAAAATAAAAGAGAAAGAAATAAAAAAGAAACAAAGAGACCATACGAGTATTATGGAGAGTAATGAGCTCACATAGAAAGAGTATGATGAATAAAAGTTGTTGAGAGTTGACAAACACAGTTTTGGTCATCGTTGCAATTAATATGAAGTAATAAAGAAAGAGAGGTCTTCACATATAAATATACTATCTTGGACATCTTTTATGATTGTGAGAACTCATTAAAATATGACATGCTAAAGAGTTGACATTGGACAAGGAAGACAATGTAATGGGTTATGTTTTCTTACATCTGAGATAAAGTATATTGTCTTGGATCTTCCAACATGATGAGCTTGCCTTTCCCCCTCATGCTAGCCAAATTCATTGCACCAAGTAGAGATACTACTTGTGCTTCCAAACACCCTTAAACCAGTCTTGCCATAAGAGTCCACCATATCTACCTATGGATTGAGTAAGATCCATAAAGTAAGTTGTCATTGGTGCAAGCAATAAAAATTGCTCTCTAAATATGTATGATTGATTGGTGTCGAGGAAATAAGCTTTATACGAGCGTGTGATATGGAAGTAATAAAAGCGATAGAATGCATAATAAAGGTCCATATCACAAGCGGCAATATAAAGTGACGTTCTTTCGCATTAAGATTTTGTGCATCAACCCATAAAAGTGCATGACAACCTCTGCTCCCCTCTGCGAAGGGCCTATCTTTTACTTTTATCTCCTACATTGCATAAGAGTCATGGTGATCTTCACCCTTCCTTTTTACATTTTATCTTTTGGCAAGCACAATATGTTGGACAGATCCTGGTATATATGGCTAATTGGATGTGAGTTTTCATGAACTATTACTGTTGACATTACCCTTGAGGTAAAACGTTGGGAGGCAAAACTATAAGCCCCTATCTTTCTCTGTGTCCGACTAAAATTCCATACCCATAAGTATTGCGTGAGTGTCAGCAATTGTGAAAGATTATATGATAGTTGAGTATGTGGACTTGCTGAAAAGCTCTTATACATTGACTATTTCCTATGTTATGATAAATTGCAATTGCTTCAATGACCGAGATTTTAGTTTGTTAGTTTTCAATGAAGTTTGTGATTCATACTTGATATTGTGATTGAAGTATTACTCTAGCATCAGATATTATATGACAAAGAATTATGTAAGTTGCTATTCTAAGAATAATCATGATGCCCTCATGTCCGTATTTTATTTTTATCGACACCTCTATCTCTAAACATGTGGACATATTTTTCGATTTCGGCTTTTCGCTTGAGGACAAGCGAGGTCTAAGCTTGGGGGAGTTGATACGTCCATTTTGCATCATGCTTTTATATCGATATTTATTGCATTATGGGTTGTTATTACACATTATGTCACAATACTTATGCCTATTCTCTCTTATTTTACAAGGTTTACATAAAGAGGGAGAATGCCGGCAGCTGGGATTCTGGGCTGGAAAAGGAGCAAATATTAGAGACCTATTCTGCACAACTCCAAAAGTCCTAAAACTTCACGGATGATGTTTTCCAAATATATAAAAAATACTGAGCGCAAGAACTTCACCAAGGGGGCCACACCCTGCCCACGAGGGTGGGGCGCGCCCTACCCCCCTGGGCGCGCCCCCTACCTCGTGGGCCCCCTGGTGGCCCTCCGGTGGCCATCTTCTGCTATATGGAGTCTTTTGATGGGAAAAAAATCATAAGCCATCTTCTCGAACGAAACTCCGCTGCCACGAGGCGGAATCTTGGCGGAATCAATCTAGGGCTCTGGCGGAGCTGTCCTACCGGGGAAACTTCCCTCACGGAGGGGGAAATCATCACCATCGTCATCACCAACGCTCCTCTCATCGGGAGAGGGCAATCTCCATCAACATCTTCATCAGCACCATCTCATCTCAAAACCCTAGTTCATCTCTTGTATCCAATTCTTGTCTCCAAGTCCGGGATTGGTGCTAGTAGGTTGCTAGTAGTGTTAATTACTCATTGTAGTTGATGCTAGTTGGTTTAATTGGTGGAAGATCATATGTTCAGATCTTATATGCATATTAATACCCCTCTGATTATGAACATGTTTATGCTTTGTGAGTAGTTACTTTTGTTCCCGAGGACATGGGAGAAGTCTTGCTATTAGTAGTCATGTGAATTTGGTATTCGTTCGATATTTTCATGAGATGTATGTTGTCTATCCTCTAGTGGTGTTATGTGAACGTCGACTACATGACACTTCACCATTATTTGGGCCTAGAGGAAGGCATTGGGAAGTAATAAGTAGATGATGGTTTGCTAGAGTGATAGAAGCTTAAACCCTAGTTTATGCGTCGCTTCGTAAGGGGCTGATTTGGATCCATATGTTTCATGCTATGGTTAGGTTTACCTTAATACTTTTGTTGTATTTGCGGATGGTTGCAATAGAGGTTAATCATAAGTGGGATGTTTGTCCAAGTAAGGACAGCACTCAAGCACCGGTCCACCCACATACCAAATTATCAAAGTACCGAACGCGAATCATATGAACGTGATGAAAACTAGCTTGACGATATTCCCATGTGTCCTCGGGAGCGCTTTACATCATATAAGAGTTTGTCCAGGCTTGTCCTTTGCTACAAAAGGATTGGGCCACCTTGCTGCACCTTATTTACTTCTGTTACTTGTTGCTCGTTACAAATTATCTTATCACAAAACTATCTGTTACCACTTATTTCAGTACTTGCAGAGAATACCTTGCTGGAAACCGCTTATGATTTCCTTCTGCTCCTCGTTGGGTTCCACACTCTTACTTACCGAAAGGACTACGATAGATACCCTATACTTGTGGGTCATCAAGACTCTTTTCTGGCGCCGTTGCCGGGGAGTGAAGCGCCTTTGGTAGGTGGAATTTGGTAAGGAAAAATTTATATAGTGTGCTGAAATTTACTGTCACTTGTTACCATGGAAGGTGATCCTCTGAGGGGCTTGTTCGGGGTATCTTCACCCCGACCAGTAGAGCAAAGAGTTGCTCCTCAACCTACTGAACCTACTAAAAATGAAAATGGACCCGAAGGTCTGTGGTAAACTACGCACACATCATCGGAGAGGCTATGGTGTTGATGTAGAAGCCCTTCGTGATCGAATCCCCCTCCGGTAGATCGCCGGAAAAGGTTCCCGGATGGGATCTCACGGGTACAGAAGGTTGCGGCAGTGGAAAAGTGGTTTTGTGGCTCCCTGGATGTTTTCAGGGTATGAGAGTATATATAGGCAAAAGAAGTAGGTCGGTGGAGCTGCAAGCTAGGGGCCCACAAGGGTGGGGGGCGCCTGGCCCCCCTGGGCGCGCCCTCCTACCTCGTGGCTGCCTCGCTGCTTCCTTGACGTCCACTCCAAGTCTCCTGGATTGCATTTGTTCCAAAAAAGATCCTCGTGAAGGTTTCATTCCGTTTGGATTCCGTTTGATATTCCTTTTCTGTGAAACACTGAAATCGGCAAAAAACAGCAATTTGCACTAGGCTTTCGGTTAATAGGTTAGTCCCAAAAATAATATAAAAGTGTATAATAAAGCCCATAAACATCCAAAATAGATAATATAATAGTATGGAACAATCAAAAATTATAGATACGTTGGAGACGTATCAGACACTTCCTGAACCAACTCCTAAGCCAACGTAACAGTGGCAACGAAAAAGTAACTTATCTGATTACTTAATGTTTTGCCTGGTCATCCTCTCAAGAAAAATGAAATACTTGATATCTTTTATAATGGACTAACCGATGGTTCCAGAGACCACCTAGATAGTTGTGCTGGTTGTGTTTTCAGGGAAATAGTTGTTGATCAAGATGAATTGCTATTGAATAATATGTTGAGTAATGAAAATGATTGGACACTTCCTGAACAAATTCCTAAGCCAACTCCGAAGAAAAGGGGTATTCTGTTTCTCAGTCTGAAGATATGCAAGAGGCAAAGAAATCTATGAAAGAAAGGGGTATTAAAGCTGAAGATGTTAAGAATTTACCACCTATTGAAGAAAGACATGGTCTTGATAACCCGACACAGGTAGTAAAGGTAAATTCTCTCTATAGATTTGATGTAGGTGATATTCCTCGTTATAAGTCTGCTAGCCAATGCTTGGATGAGTTTGGTAATTTTATTGTTAAAAAAGAAAACTTCAATGCTTATGTTGGTAGACAATTGAAACGTAATGCTTATATGATTGAACATTTGAGTGATTATATGTTTAGAGTTAAGCGTGAACTTAAACTTATTAGTAAACAGGCCTCTATGGTTACCACTCAAGTAGAACAAGTGCTTAAAGCTCAAAATGATTTGCTCAATGAATTAAATAATAAGAAAAATGGTACTGTTGTTAGAGTTATGACTAGAGGGGGTAAAATGACTCAGGAACCTTTGTATCCCGAGGGCCTCCCTAAGAGAGTTGAGCAAGATTCTCAGAGAACTAATGTTGATGCACCTAGTCCTTCTAAAAAGAAGAAAAAGAAAAATTATAGGACTTTGCATGCTTCTAGTGAACCTATTGTTGACACACCTGAGAATCCCAATGATATTTCTATTTCTGATGCTGAAACACAATCTAGTAATGAACATGAACCTAGTGATAATGTTAATGATGATCTTCACGTTGATGCTCAACCTAGCAATAACAATGATGTAGAGATTGAACCTGCTGTTTTTTTTACGGAAAGACTGTAAGGGAACCCCCTACAGTATAATTGGTGCAACAAACCCAAATTGCAAGTACCATGCCTTGAACCTGGGTGGGTGGGAAGGCATCAGCCCCTTCCCACCACTAGGCTATGCCTTAGTCTGTAGATTGAACCTGTTGTTGATCTTGATAACCCACAATCAAAGAATCAATGTTATGATGAGAGAGACTTTGTTGCTAGGAAGCATAGTAAAGAAAGAGAACCATGGGTTCAAAAACCCATGCCTTTTCCTCCTAAACCATCCAAGAAAAAGGATGATGAGGATTTTGAGCGCTTTGCTGAAATGATTAGACCTATCTTTTTGCGTATGCGTTTGACTGCTATGCTTAAAATGAATTCTTATGCTAAGTATATGAAAGAAATTGTTACAAATAAAAGAAAGATACTGGAAGCTAAAATTTCCACCATGCTTGCCAATTATACTTTTAAAGGTGGAGTACCTAAGAAACTAGGAGATCCAGGAGTACCACCTATACCATGCTTATTAAAAGAAACTATGTTAAAACTGCTTTATGTGATCTTGGAGCCAGAGTTAGTGTTATGCCTCTCTCTTTATATCGTAGACTTGATTTGAATAAGTTGAAACCTACTGAAATATATTTGCAAATGGCCGATAAATCAACTGCTATACCTGTCGGTATTTGTGAGGATGTGCCTGTTGTGGTTGCAAATGTTACTATTTTGACGGACTTTGATATTCTTGATATTCCCGAGGACGATAGCATGTCTATTATTCTTGGTAGACCCTTTTTGAATACCGCAGGGACTGTTATTGATTGCAACAAAGGCAATGTCACTTTTCATGTTAATGGTAATGAGCATATGGTACACTTCCCGAGAAAACAACCTCAAGTCCACAGTATCAATTCTATTGGAAAAACTTCAACAATTACTATTGGAGGTTTTGCATTCCCTCTTCCTACTGTCAAGAGGAAATATGATATTCTTATTGTTGGGGACATACATATCCCCGTTGAGGTAACCTAGTGTTATTCAAAAATTCTCCGGTTTCATGTTATCCAAAAAGAGTTTGTTAACAAGACTTGATCAACCTTGTTAGTGGATTCCTTTTTATGAGCATGAGATTGATGAAGTTAGAAAGCACAACTCTCTGTACCCTCCTTTTACTTTCTGTTATTTAGATTAAATAAAGCAAAAATAGTATTTTCTGTCTATTTTCTGAATTATCCTTGCAATAAAAAATACCTCGAAAATAAAAGTTCTCCAAATGTCCTGAAAATGAAATATGATTTTTTGTAGAATATTTAAGAATATCTAGCACTGAGAACACACCAGGGGGACCCACCATCTGTTCATGAGGGTCCAGGGTGCGCCCACCCCCTGGGCACGCCCCCTGCCTCGTGGGCCCCACGCGAACCCCTCCACTTATTCCAGCACCCTCACTTCGTCTTCCTCCAGAAAAAAATCCTCCCATAGCTCAAACATGTGTTCTAGCTCATCCTGCTGCCATATTTGATCTCCTTGCTCAAAGCTCCATTTACAAAACTGTTTGGGGAGATTGTTCTTCGGTATGTGACTCCTCCAATGGTTCAATTAGTTTTAGCTCTAGTGCTTTATTAATTGCAAATTTTTGCTGCTAAGGTGACCCTGTTCTTGAGCTTGCATGTCAAATTTATATGGTCCCAAGTAGTTTTAATGCATGATATTGCCTCTAAGCACTTGTAGGAGTAATTGCTATCAATTTTGTTGAGTTTGGTTCACTTTTATTTTGAGTCACTAAAAATTTCAGAAATTTTTCAAAGGAAGAAAAATGTTTAGGAAAATGTACCAAGGTGGTTCCTCAAGGAAGCAAGGACCGAGGCTCGTGATACGTGAGACGGATGATGAACCACCGAGGGAAGCTCAAGTGCGGGCTTGTGAATGGCCGTCAGAGGAGTTTATGGTCCAAGCAGGCATCAAGGAAGAATTTGAAGCGTATGTGCGTAATGTTGATCTTGAGGGCTTCATGTCAGATAAGTGCCCGCAATACCACTATGTTGGGGAACGCAGTAATTTCAAAAAAATTCCTACGCACACGCAAGATCATGGTGATGCATAGCAACGAGAGGGAAGAGTATTGTCTACGTACCCTCGTAGACCGTAAGCGGAAGCGTTATGACAACGTGGTTGATGTAGTCGTGCATCTTCACGATCGACCGATCTAGTACCGAAGATACGACACCTCTGCGATCTACACATGTTCGGCTCGGTGAAGTCCCGCGAACTCAAGATCCAGTAGATCTTCGAGGGAGAGCTTCATCAGCACGACGACGTGAATGATGGTGATGATGTTGCTATTGGAACAGGGCTTCGCCTAAGCATCACTACGATATTACCGAGGTGGATTATGGTTGAGGGGGACACCGCACACGACTAAAGATCAATGATCAACTTGTGTGTCCATGGGGTGCCCCCCTCCCCCGTATATAAAGGAGTGGAGGAGGGGGAGGGGGCCGGCCTCTAAGCGCGCCCCAAGGGAGTCCTACTCCCACCGGGAGTAGGATTCCCCCCTTCCCTTTGTTGGTTCTAGGAGAGAAGGAAGAGGAGGAAGAAGGAAGGAACAGGGGGGCGGCCCCCTCCCAATTCGGATTGGGATTGGGGGGCGCCCCCTCCTTTGCTTCTTTTCCCTCTCTTCCACTAAGGCCCAATAAGGCCCATATACCTCCCGGGGGGTTCCGGTAACCTCCCGGTGCTCCAGTATACTCCCGATTTCACTCGGAACCATTCTGATGTCCAGACATAGGCTTCCAATATATCGATCTTTACGTCTCGACCATTTAGAGACTCCTCGTCATGTCCGTGATCAAATCCGGGACTCCAAACTACCTTCAGTACATCAAAACACATAAACTCGTAATACCGGTCGTCACCGAACGTTAAGCGTGCGGACCCTACGGGTTTGAGAACAATGTAGACATGACCGAGACATGTCTCCGGTCAATAACCAATAGCGGAACCTGGATGCTCATATTGGTTCCTACATATTCTACGCCGATCTTTATCGGTCAAACCGCATAACGATATACGTTGTTCCCTTTGTCATCGATATGTTACTTGTCCGAGATTCGATCGTCGATATCTCAATACGTAGTTCAATCTCGTTACCGGCAAGTCTCTTTACTTGTTCCGTGATTCTACATACCGTAACTAACTCATTAGCTACATTGCTTGCAAGGCTTATAGTGATGTACATTACCGAGAGGGCCCAAAGATACCTCTCCGACAATCGGAGTGACAAATCCTAATCTTGATCCATGCCAACTCAACAAACACCATCGAAGACACCTGTAGAGCACCTTTATAATCACCCAGTTATGTTGTAATGTTTGGTAGCACACAAAGTGTTCCTCCGGTATTCGGGAGTTGCATGATCTCATAGTCATAGGAACATGTATAGTTATGGAGAGAGCAATAGCAACAAACTAAACGATCATCGTGCTAAGCTAACGGATGGGTCAAGTCAATCACATCATTCTCTAATGGTGTGATCCCGTTAATCAAATGACAACTCATGTCTATGGTTAGGAAACATAACCATCATTGATTCAACGAGCTAGTCAAGTAGAGGCAAACTAGTGGCACTCTGTTTGTCTATGTATTCACACATGTACTAAGTTTCCGGTTAATACAATTCTAGCATGAATAATAAACATTTATCATGATATAAGGAAATATAAATAACAACTTTATTATTGCCTCTAGGGCATATTTCCTTCAGTCTCCCACTTGCACTAGAGTCAATAATCTAGATTACATTGTAATGATTCTAACACCCATGGAGTCTTGGTGCTAATCATGTTTTGCTTGTGAGAGAGGCTTAGTCAACAGGTCTGCAACATTCAGATCTGCATGTATCCTGCAAATCTCTATGTCTCCCTCCTGACTTGATCGCAGATGGAATTGAAGCATCTCTTGATGTGCTTGGTTCTCTTGTCAAATCTGGATTCCTTTGCCAAGGCAATTGCACCAGTATTGTCACAAAAGATTTTCATTGGACCCGATGCACTAGGTATGACACCTATATCAGATATGAACTCCTTCATCCAGACTTCTTCATTTTCTGCTTCCGAAGCAGCTATGTATTCTGCTTCACACGTAGATCCCGCCACGATGCTCTGCTTGGAACTGCACCAACTGAAAGCTCCACCATTTAATAAAAACACATATCCGGTTTGTGACTTAGAGTCATCTGGATCTGTGTCAAAGCTTGCATCGATGTAACCGTTTACGACGAGCTCTTTGTCACCTCCATATACAAGAAACATATCCTTAGTCCTTTTCAGGTATTTCAGGATGTTCTTAGCCGCTGTCCAGTGATCCACTCCTGGATTACTTTTCTACCTCCCTGCTAAACTTATAGCAAGGCACACATCAGGTCTGGTACATAGCATTGCATACATGATAGAGCCCGTGGTTGAAGCATAGGGAACACCTTTCATTTTCTCTCTATCTTCTGCAGTGGTCGGGCATTGAGTCTGACTCAACTTCACACCTTGTAATACAAGCAAGAACCCTTTCTTTGCCTGATCCATTTTGAACTTCTTCAAAACTTTATCAAGGTATGTGCTTTGTGAAAGTCCAATCAACCGTCTTGATCTATCTCTATAGATCTTGATGCCCAATATATAAGCAGCTTCACCGAGGTCTTTCATTGAAAAATTCTTATTCGAGTATCCTTTTATGCTATTCAGAAATTCAGTATCATTTCCGATCAACAATATGTCATCTACATATAATACCAGAAATGCCAGGAGCTCCCACTCACTTTCTTGTAAATACAGGCTTCTCCAAAAGTCTGTACAAAACTTATGCTCTGATCACACTATCAAAGCGTATATTCCAACTCCGAGAGGCTTGCACCAGTCCATAAATGGATCGTTGGAGCTTGCACACTTTGTTAGCACCTTTTGGATCGACAGAACCTTCTGGTTGCATCATATATAACTCTTCTTTCAGGTATCCATTAGGGAATGCAGTTTTGACATGCATTTGCCAAATTTCATAATCATAAAATGCGGCAATTGCTAACATGATTCGGATGGACTTAAGCATCGCTACGGGTGAGAAGGTCTCATTGTAGTCAACTCCTTGAACTTGTCGAAAACCTTTTACAACAAGTCGAGCTTTGTAGATAGTAACATTACCGTCAGCGTCAGTCTTCTTCTTGAAGATCCATTTATTCTCTATGGCCTGCCGATCATCGGGCAAGTCAACCAAAGTCCATACTTTGTTCTCATACATGGATCCCATCTCAGATTTCATGGCCTCAAGCCATTTTGCGAAATCTGGGCTCATCATTGCTTCCTCATAGTCCATAGGTTCATCATGGTCAAGTAACATGACTTCCAGAACAGGATTACCGTACCACTCTGGTGCGGATCTTACTCTGGTTGACCTACAAGGTTCGGTAGTAACTTGATCTAAAGTTTCATGATCATCATCATTAGCTTCCTCACTTACTGGTGTAGGAATCACTAGAACTGATTTCAGTAATGAACTACTTTCCAATAAGGGAGAAGGTACAATTACCTTGTCAAGTTCTACTTTCCTCCCACTCGCTTATTTCAAGAGAAACTCCTTCTCTAGAAAGGATCCATTCTTAGCAACGAATATCTTACCTCTGGATCTGTGATAGAAGGTGTACCCAACAGTCTCCTTTTGGTATCCTATGAAGATACATTTCTCCGATTTGGGTTCGAGCTTATCAGGTTGAAGCTTTTTCACATAAGCATCGCAGCCCCAAACTTTAAGAAACAACAACTTGGGTTTCTTGCTAAACCACAGTTCATAAGGTGTCGTCTCATTAGATTTAGATGGTGCCCTATTTAATGTGAATGCAGTCGTCTCTAAATCATAACCCCAAAACGATAGCGATAAATCGGTGAGAGACATCATAGATCGCACCATATCTAATAAAGTGTGGTTACGATGTTCGGGCACACCATTACGTTGTGGTGTTCCCGGTGGCGTGAGTTGTGAAACTATTCCACATTATTTCAAATGAAGTCCAAACTCATAACTCAAATACTCACCTCCATGATCAGATCATAGAAACTTGATTTTCTTGTTACGATGATTTTCCACTTCACTCTGAAATTCTTTGAACTTTTCAAATGTTTCAGACTTATGTTTCATCAAGTAGATATACCCATATCTGCTCAAATCATCTGTGAAGGTCAGAAAATAAAGATATTTGCTGCGAGCTTCAATGTTCATTGGACCACATACATCAGTATGTATGATTTCCAATAACTCTGTTGCTTGCTCCATTGTTTCGGAGAACAGAGTTTTAGTCATCTTGCCCATGAGGCATGGTTCGCAAGTACCAAGTGATTCATAATCAAGTGATTCCAGAAGTCCATCAGAATGGAGTTTCTTCATGCGCTTTACACCAATATGACCTAAACGACAGTGCCACAAATAAGTTGCATTATCATTATCAACTCTGCATCTTTTGGCTTCAATACTATGAACATGTGTATCACTACCATCAAGATTTAGTAAAAATAGACCACTCATCAAGGGTGCATGACCATAAAAGATATTACTCATATAAATAGAACAACCATTATTATCTAATTTAAATGAATAACCTTCTCGCATTAAACAAGATCCAGATATAATGTTCATGCTCAACGCTGGCACCAAATAACAATTATTCAGGTCTAAAACTAATCTCGACGGTAGATGTAGAGGTAGTGTGCCGATGGCGATCACATCGACTTTGGAATCATTTCCCACGCGCATCGTCACCTCGTCCTTAGCCAATCTTCGCTTAATCCGTAGCCCCTGTTTTGAGTTGCAAATGTTAGCAACTAAACCAGTATCAAATACCCAGGCACTACTGCGAGCATTAGTAAGGTACACATCAATAACATGTATATCAAATATACCTTTCACTTTGCTATCCTTCTTCTCCGCCAAATACTTGGGGCCGTTCCGCTTCCAGTGACTAGTTCCTTTGCAGTAGAAGCACTCAGTCTCAGGCTTAGGTCCAGACTTAGGTTTCTTCACTTGACCAGTAACTGGCTTGCTGTTCTTTTTGAAGTTCCCTTTCTTCCCTTTACCCTTTTTCTTGTAAGTGGTGGTCTTGTTTACCATCAACACTTGATGCTCCTTCTTGATTTCTACCTCCGCAGCCTTTAGCATTGTGAAGAGCTGAGGAATCGTCTTATCCATCCCTTCCATATTATAGTTCATCACTAAGCTCTTGTAGCTTGGTGGCAGTGATTGAAGAACTCTGTCAATGACACTATCATCAGGAAGATTAACTCCCAGTTGAGTCAAGTGGTTGTGGTACCCAGACATTCTAAGTATATGTTCACTGACAGAACTATTCTCCTCCATCTTGCAGCTTTAGAGCTTATTGGAGACTTCATATCTCTCAATCTGGGCATTTGCTTGAAATATTAACTTCAACTCCTGGAACATCTCATACGCTCCATGACGTTCAAAACATCGTTGAAGTCCCGGTTCTAAGCCGTAAACCTTGGAACATGAACTGTCGAGTAGTCATCAGCTTTGCTCTGCCAGGTGTGTTCATAACATCTGGCGTTGCTCCTGCTATGGGTTTGTCACCTAGCGGTGCTTCCAGGACGTAATTCTTCTGTGCAGCAATGAGGATAATCCTCAAGTTACGGACCCAGTATGTGTAGTTGCTACCATCATCTTTCAAGTTAGCTTTCTCTAGGAACGCATTAAAATTCAACGGAACAACAACACGGGCCATCTATCTACAACAACATAGACATGCAAAATACTATCAGGTACTAAGTTCATGATAAATTAAAGTTCAATGAATCAAATTACTTAAGAACTCCCACTTAGATAGACATCTCTCTAATCATCTAAGTGATCACTTGATCCATATCCACTAAACCATGTTCGATCATCACGTGAGATGGAGTAGTTTTCAATGGTGAACATCTCTATCTTGATCATATCTACTACATGATTCACGCTCGACCTTTCGGTCTCCAGTGTTCCGAGGCCGTATCTGCATATGCTAGGCTCGTAAAGTTTAACCCGAGTATTCCGCGTGTGCAAAACTGGCTTGCACCCGTTGTATGTGAACATAGAGCTTATCACACCCGATCATCACGTGGTGTCTCAGCACGATGAACTGTAGCAACGATGCATACTCAGGGAGAACACTTATACCTTGAAATTTAGTGAGAGATCATCTTATAATGCTACCATCGAACTAAGCAAAATAAGATGCATAAAGGATAAACATCACATGCAGTCAATATAAGTGATATGATATGGCCATCATCATATTGTGCCTTTGATCTCCATCTCCAAAGCACCGTCATGATCACCATCGTCACCGGCTTGACATCTCGATCTCCATCAAAGCATCGTTGTCATCTCACCAACTCTCGCTTCTATGACTATCGCTACCACTTAGTGATAAAGTAAAGCAACTACATGGTGATTGCATTTCATACAATAAAGCGACAACCATATGGCTCCTGCCAGTTGCCGATAACTGTGTTACAAAACATGATCATCTCATAAAATAAAATTTAGCATCATGTCTTAACCATATCACATCACAACATGCCCTGCAAAAACAAGTTAGACGTCCTCTACGTTGTTGTTGCAAGTTTTACGTGGCTGCTACGGGCTAAGAAAGAACCTACGCATCAAAAACCACAACGCGGTATAGTGATTGCTTTTTGATCTTTAGAAAGAACCCTGTTCATTGAATCCGATTCAACTAAAGCTGGAGAAACAGACACCCACTAGCCACCTATGTGTGAAGCACGTCGGTAGAACCAGTCTCGCGTAAGCGTATGCGTAATGTCGGTCTGGGCCGCTTCATCCAACAATGCCGCTGAATCAAGAATCAACTAGTGACGGCAAGCAATATATATATACCACGCCCACAACTCCTTTGTGTTCTACTCGTGCATATAACATCTACGCATAAACCTAGCTCTGATACCACTGTTGGGGAACACAGTAATTTCAAAAAAATCCTACGCACACGCAAGATCATGGTGATCATAGCAACGAGAGGGGAGAGTATTGTCTATGTACCCTCGTAGACCGTAAGAGGAAGCATTATGATAATGCGGTTGATGTAGTCGTACGTCTTCACGATCGACCGATCTAGTACCAAAGATACCACCTCCGCGATCTGCACAAGTTCGGCTTGGTGATGTCCCACGAACTCATGATCCAGTAGAGCTTCGAGAGACAGCTTCGTCAGCATGACGGCGTGATGACAGTGATGATGTTGCTACCGGAACAGGGCTTCGCCTAAGCACCGCTATGATATTACCGAGGTGGATTATGGTGGAGGGGGGCACCGCACACGGCTAAAGATCAATGATCAACTTGTGTGTCCATGGGGTGCCCCCCTCCCCCGTATATAAAGGAGTGGAGGAGGGGAAGGGGGTCGGCCTCTCTAGGCGCGCCCCAAGGGAGTCCTACTCCCACCGGGAGTAGGATTACCCCCCCCCCCCCTTCCCTTGGTTGGTTCTAGGAGAGAAGGGGCGAGGAGGAAGAAGGAAGGAAAGGGGGTCGGCCCCCTCCCAATTCGGATTGGGCTTGGGGGGCGCGCCCCCTCCTTTGCATCTTTTCCCTCTCTTCCACTAAGGCCCAATAAGGCCCATATACCACCCGGGGGGTTCCGGTAACCTCCCGGTGCTTCGGTATACTCCCAATTTCACCCGAAACCATTCCGATGTCCAAACATAGGCTTCCAATATATCGATCTTTAAGTCTCAGCCATTTTAAGACTCCTCGTCATGTCCGTGATCAAATCCGGGACTCTGAACTACCTTCGGTACATCAAAACACATAAACTCGTAATACCGATCGTCACTGAATGTTAAGCGTGCGGACCCTACGGGTTCGAGAACTATGTAGACATGACCGAGACATGTCTTCGGTCAATAACCAATAGCGGAACCTGGATGCTCATATTGGTTCCTACATATTCTATGAAAATCTTTATCGGTCAAACCGCATAACGATATACGTTGTTCCCTTTGTCATCTGTATGTTCCTTGTCCGAGATTCGATCGTCGGTATCTCAATACCTAGTTCAATCTCGTTACCGGCAAGTCTCTTTACTCGTTCCGTAAAGCTACATCCCGTAACTAACTCATTACCTACATTACTTGCAAGGCTTATAGTGATGTACATTACCGAGAGGGCCCAGAGATACCTCTCTGACAATCGGAGTGACAAATCCTAATCTTGATCCATGCCAACTCAACAAACACCATCGGAGACACCTATAGAGCACCTTTATAATCACCCAGTTACATTGTGACGTTTGGTAGCACACAAAGTGTTCCTCCAGTATTCGGGAGTTGCATGATCTCATAGTCATAGGAACATGCATAGTTATGGAGAAAGCAATAGCAACAAACTAAATGAACACCGTGCTAAGCTAACGGATGGGTCAAGTCAATCACATCATTCTATAATGATGTGATCCCGTTAATCAAATGGCAACTCATGTCTATGGTTAGGAAACATAAACATCATTGATTTAACGAGCTAGTCAAATAGAGGCAAACTAGTGACACTTTGTTTGTCTATGTATTCACACCTGTACTAAGTTTCCGGTTAATACAATTCTAGCATGAATAATAAACATTTATCATGATATAATGAAATATAAATAACAACTTTATTATTGCCTCTAGGGCATATTTCCTTCACACTACCTAACTGATTCCTTTGTGAGAAGGTTTAAATTTACATCCTCGCGCAACTCTCACACTGTTTTATTTGATCTATATGATAAATCATATACCATGGACCTAGAAGATTTTAACACTGCTTGTAAACTCCCGCACTGGGGCAATGTTAGTGAACCTCGCAAACCTGAATATAAAGACTTTCTTGCTAGTATCACTATGGGGGAATCTAGAGAAATCACACAAGCTACCATAGGGAGCATTCATTTTCCTTCCATACATTATTTTGCTCTCTTTATAGGTAGATGTATTAATGGTAAAGATGAGGCTTGTCACATGTGCGTTCCAGATCTTAGTGTCCTCAAAAGTGCAGTATTAGGTGATAAACAATATAACATGGGGGCCATTGTTGCACGAAGGTTGCATCACAACAGTGTAAGTGGAGATTTGTTTGGTGGAATTTATGCAACTCGTGTAGCTAATTATCTTGATGTACCATACATGAAAATGATATGGAGTTACCTCCTGCTTATCTAGATTATAATGCTATGGTTCGCCATCAGTTTGTTGAGAGGAATGAGCAATTCCTCCAATATCAACTAATCTTTGACAGACGTCGCGCTGTCCATATTGCTCTCACAGCTCCTACTTTCTTTGACTTTTAGGCAAAAAGGAGATATGTTATAACTAGGGAGGAGGCAAACAAGTATGAAAGGAGGACGAAGGCAGAGCGCCTCCAAGCTGCAGCTCGTCAAGAAGTAGCCGCTGCATCTCAGTATGACCCCAGTTACAACTTTGGATATCTGCTAGGCCAGTGGTGGCCATAGACCAACTTAGGCCAAAAGCCTAAGCTTGGGGGAGTATGTATTTCTCACTTACATTCATGTTCACACACTCATTCTAGTTGTCGGTGCTCATACTTTTTCATTGTACTATCCATGCTAGTTTATTTTCTTTTTGTAAGACTTCTTCTTGTGTGTTTGAATAACCTTAAGAAAAACCAAAAAAATTAGTTGTAGCTTTTAGCTAGTTTACTTTCCATGCCTGTAGTAGTAGTAACTAAAAGAAAACCCAAAAATATTTCTCGTTCTTCTTTTGCTTGTTGGGAGCTTTCCTGTGTAAATAGTTTTATTTCTTTTCTTTTCTTTGGGGGTCGACAGGAGAAGACCATGATGAAAATGTTGAATGGCTCTCATATGCATTATTGTTGATTTAACCAAGAGCCCGTATTACCTTGTCTTCACCCTTGTACTGAATGCTTGCAGATTCCAGCTTAGTCCAATGCACGTGCACTATTATTATTATCCACACCGTTCGGTCGTGCAAGTGAAAGAATCAACACCTGGGGGCCCACACCCTGTCCACGAGGGTGGAGGGCGCGCCCCCTGCCTCGTGGGGCCCCTGAGGCTCTACCGATGCCAACTCCAACTCAATATATTCATGTTCGGGGAGAAAAAATCAGAGAGAAGGATTCATCGCGTTTTACAATACGGAGCCGCTGCCAAGCCCTAATATCTCTCAAGAGGGCTGATCTGGAGTCCGTTCGGGGCTCCGGAGAGGGGAATCCGTCGCCGTCGTCATCATCAACCATCCTCCATCACCAATTTCATGATGCTCACCGCCGTGCGTGAGTAATTCCATCGTAGGCTTGCTGGACGGTGATGGGTTGGATGAGATTTATCATGTAATCGAGTTAGTTTTGTTAGGGCTTGATCCCTAGTATCCATTATGTTCTGAGATTGATGTTGCTATGACTTTGCTATGCTTAATGCTTGTCAATAGGGCCCGAGTGCCATGATTTCAGATATGAACCTATTATGTTTTCATGAATATATGTGAGTTCTTGATCCTATCTTGCAAGTAAATAGTCACCTACAATGTGTTATGATCTGGTAACCCCGAAGTGACAATAATCGGGACCACTCTCGGTGACGACCATAGTTTGAGGAGTTAATGTATTCACTAAGTGTTAATGCTTTGGTCTGGTACTTTATTAAAAGGAGGCCTTAATATCCCTTAGTTTCCAATAGGACCTCGTTGCCACGGGAGGATAGGACAAAAGATGTCATGCAAGTTCTTTTCCATAAGCATGTATTCCTATATTCGGAATACATGCCCACATTACATTGATGAACTGGAGCTAGTTTTGTGTCACCCAATGTTATAACTGTTGCATGAGGAATCGCATCCAACATAATTATCCATCATTGATCCATTGCCTACGAGCTTTTCACATATTGATCTTTGCTTAGTTACTTTTCCGTTGCCACTGTTACAATTACTAAAAAACTGCTACTGCTACTTTTGCCACCGTTACCGTTACTTACATACTACTTTGCTACTAAATACTTTTCTACAGATATTAAGTCTTTCACGTGCGGTTGAATTGACAAAACTCAACTGTTAATACTTGAGAATATTCTTTGGCTCCCCTTGTGTCGAATCAATAAATTTGGGTTGAATACTCTACCCTCGAAAACTGTTGTGATCCCCTATACTTGTGGGTTATCAGTATCTAGTGACCATTCAAATGAAACTCATTGTGTCCGCTATACCAATCTGAGGCATTGGCGGAGGGGTCTGACCGTTTTTCTCACACACGGTCTAACCATTTTGATTTCATGAGTCAGTCATATTATTTAGTAATGAAACGAACATTACATGCATGATTTGGCTAATAAGCAGGAGAAACTTACCACGAGGAGCTCGTATAGGGCCCAATGAGACGCATCATTCCGGTTCCTCTCCTCCTCCAACATCCTAGCCGTTCTCTGCTCCAGCTCGGTCTCCCTCTCCTTGGCCTTCCTGTTTGCCTCCGCCAGAAGCTCCTGGGCCCTAGCCTCGATGGCGAGGTCCACTGGCCGTGGTCGAGGCGGTATGTCAGGAAGAGACCTCGTGTGGCGCTTCTTGATCTCCGGGAGACTACTAGGACAACATATCAGTCCATCCCCAATGGCTACTGAGCCATGTTTCCTCCCATCACCAGATAGCATCACGAACTCTGTATCAAAAGGACTTTGGCTTAGGTTGAAGTCATCCCCTTTCGTCGCCTTCCCCCAGTCTTTGTACCTCACAAGCTTGTTGTGGGAGGAGATGTTGGTGAAGCTCTCTGGATGATCGTGGTCATCCTCAAAGAATGCCTTGGCCTTCTTTAATGGGGCCATGGCATAGAGGTCTTACAGCGGTGGCACTTCCTTATTGTTGTGTTTCTCCTAAAAGAGAGGAACAACATATTAGTTAAGGACTGAAGCTAGCATGAAGAATGAAATTGCATGAATCGTTAAGGGCTGAAACCACATACCCAGTGATCCCCGTACTCAAACAGGTTGGAGCTCCCTTGATGGTGTGGCACACCTCGCATTTGGGAACGCTTATCCCTGGCCTTGTTGTGTTCGGCTAGCCATTGGGGAGAGCAGCACTCATCCACCAATGCCTCCCAATAGTTAATCATATCCGCACACCATCTCGGGGGCACCTAAGTTTGGCAAAGAGAAATTTCGGTGCTACGTCTATGAATGAAATCAAGGAAACTAAGTACAAGGCCTTAAGAATAGGTAATTACCTTCATGTACTTCTCCTTACTCAGATACTTGCGGCGGCACTTCTTTTTGGCCCTCCTAATGTTAGTCGAGGCGTAGTAGTCTCGAACAGCCTGCACCCTAGCCTCGTGTCGTAAGTTCTGAAGTAGGCGCTTGCACTCGGCTTCGAGAACCCTAGCCGCCTCCGCCTCGTGTTCCTCAGCAACCCTGTAGAAGGTCTGCAATCGAACAGGACAACATTGATTAGTACAATCACTAGGTAATGTTGATTTTTAATTCTGTAAAGTAGAAATTACCCAAAACCGCCGCCTCACAATGTCGACCACCATCTCGCACACGACACCGTCGACCCTCTCCTCTGACGGGGCCAGGGCAACAACGTATAGCTCCCAGCTCATTGCTAGCTGTGGAGCCTGACCCTCACCGGGAAACATGACCCACCCCGGGAAGTGCTGCCAGCAAATCACACCAAGGACCTGGTTGGGCCTGTAGACACCATTGGGGTGTATCCAACCCCTGCAGTATGACAAGGCCAACACATTAGATATTAATTTGAAGAAACATGAAGGACAAAGGTTAAAACAAAGTGACTGCACTTACTTCTCCCTGTTAGGCTGAATCAACCACCTTTGATCGCGGGTCGCTGGCACGGTCGAGTGCTTCGTACCACCATGCTGCTAGACCTTCTTGCCCTGCTCAACCAGGTCGCCATCGCTAAAACTATCGTCAGACCAGGTCTCCTCGCCATCAGCATGGCCACTAGTCTCCGGAGTCACCTAGGATGAAGACTCTGGGACCGGAGTCTCGTGGGATGAAGACTCTAGGGCCTGAGTCTCCCGGGATGAAGGCTCGGTGACACGAGGCTCGCCAGCTCGAGACTCGTGGACCGGAGTCTGAGACGGGTCCAAGTCTGATGGCTCCACCTGAGACGGAGCACTCCGGTGGTCCAGAGAATCAACTGCGGGTGGCGGCGAGGAAGGCACAATAGCCTTCCTACCTCTCCTGCCTCCATGTCCACCTCTAGATCCCCTCTTCATCTTCCACCGACCTCTCCCGACCGAAGAAGAAGGGCCCACTGGTGTCGCCATGCTGTCTACGAGCGCTCTCCGAAGCTGCTGGGGTGGAATATATCCACCCCTCCTAGCACGCGCCGAGGAAGAAGGAGGCTCGGAGCGCTCTTGACCCGTGCCCACCATCTGTCAACACCTGCAATGACAAAGAGTAAATGAAATTAGTACAACATAAACATAATAGAAAATTTGGTGGGTGAAAACAACACCAAAACCCCTTTTCTGATATTTCAAGCTTTTGGAATATTTAGATAGGAAATATTCTCTATAAATTCCAAGAAAATTCTAGCATGTAAAAAATGCCATATTTGGTTATCTTGCCAAGTATCATCTCTTGGAGAACAAAATGACATCACCAAAACCCCTCAAACTAATTAACCTAACTAACATAGATACTAACCTAGAAACTAACCTAACTAACCTAGTCTAAAGATAAATAACCTAACTAACCTAGATAATCAAACTAACCTAGAAAATCAAACTAACCTAACTAAAACCTTCTACTTATTCTAAAGATAACTAACCTAACCTAACTAACCTAGAAACTAACCTAACCTAGTCTAAAGATAACTAACCTAACCTAACTAACCTAGAAACTAACCTAGCTAGCTAAACTAAACTAAATTAACCTAAAATAAACTCCTTTCCCCCTTGATCTTTCTTTTTATTCTTCTTCATTCTTTTCCTTCTTCCTCTTGTCTTCTTTTTCTTGTTCATTTTCCTTATTTCTTAATATAAAAAACTAACCTACGATCTACTAACCTAAAAAAGGTTAACCTACAATATACAACCTACTAACCTAATTAAAGAAACTAAATCTACTAACATAATTAAAGCAACTAAATCTACTAACCTAAAGCAACTAAATCAACTAACCTAAATCAACTAACCTAAAGCAACTAAATCAACTAACCTAAAGCAACTAAATGTACTAACCTAAAGCAACTAAATCAACTAATTAACCTAAAGCAACTAAATCTACTAACCTAAAGCAACTAAATCAACTAACCTAAAGCAACTAAATGTACTAACATAAAGCAACTAAATAAACTAACCTAAATCAACTAACCTAAAGCAACTAAATCAACTAAAATAGCAAGAAAAAAAGGGCAGAACCTCACCAGGGGCGGAGCGGCGGCGGGCGGCTGGACGGAGAGGCGCCGGGCGGCAAAGTGGCGCTGGGGCGGCGGGCGGCCTGAGCGCCGGGCGACGGGGAGCCGAGGCGGAGGGCTGCCTTGGGGGTCGGGTGCGGTAGGGGTCGGCAGCGGCGGAGGCGGTGGGGGTCGGTGGCGGGGGCGGCTCGGGCACGGGGACGGCACAGTGAGGGGAGAGACAGAGGGGAGAGAAAGAGGATGGCACGGGCACTGACCCCTTTTGATAGGTCAAATCTCTTTTCCGTTTGCTAGCAGACGGCAAAGAGCCTAGGTAGTGTGGTGGGGCTGGGGGAACGGCCGCTAGGTGGGCCACTTTCTTTGTCGTCTGCTAGCGGACGACAAAAAAGCCTTGTCGTCCGCTACCGGACGGCAAAGAAAGTGGTTGTTAAGTTCTTCTCGTTAGTGGGCCACCCACCCTCTTTGTCGTTGGCTAGCTGACGGCAAAGCATGTAAGCTGTCAGCTAGCGGATGGCAAAGAGCAGGCTGACGACAAACATGTTCTTTGCCGTCAGCTCATTCTTTGCCATCAGTTTTCTGTGAGCTTATGGCAAAGACATTCTTTTCCATAAGCTAGCCGATGGCAAAGAGCTGGCTGACGGCAAAGATACGGATTCTAGTAGTGTATGGGTATATCTACTTGATGAAACACAAGTCTAGAACATTTGAAAAGTTCAAAGAATTTTAGAGTGAAGTGGAGAATCATCGTAACAAGAAAATAAAGTTTCTACGAACTGATCGTGGAGGCGACTATTTGAGTTACGAGTTTGGCCTTCATTTAAAACAATGTGGAATAGTTTCACAACTCATGCCACCTAGAACACCACAGCGTAATGGTGTGTCCGAACATCGTAACTGTACTTTATTAGATATGGTGCAATATATGATGTCTCTTACCGATTTACCACTATCATTTTGGGGTTATGCATTAGAGACAGCTGCATTCACGTTAAATAGGGCACCGTCTAAATCCGTTGAGACGACACCGTATGAAATATGGTTTGGCAAGAAACCTAAGCTATCATTTCTTAAAATTTGGGGTTGCGATGCTTATGTGAAAAAGCTTCAGCCTGATAAGCTCGAACCCAAATCGGAGAAGTGTGTATTCATAGGATACCCAAAAGAAACTGTTGGGTACACCTTCTATCACAGATCCGAAGGCAAGATCTTTGTTGCTAAGAATGGATCCTTTCTAGAGAAGGAGTTTCTCTCGAAAGAAGTGAGTGGGAGGAAAGTAGAACTTGATGAGGTAACTGTACCTTCTCTCCAAGTACAAAGTAGTTCATCACAGAAAACCGTTCCCATGATGCCTACACCAACTAGAGAGGAAGCTAATGATAATGATCATGAAACTTCAGATCAGGTTACTACTGAACCTTGTAGGTCAACCAGAGCACTTTTCGCACCAGAGTGATGCAGTAAACCTGTTCTGGAAGTCATGTTACTAGACAATGACAAACCTACGAACTATGAGGAAGCGATGATGAGCCCAGATTCTGATAAATGGCTTGAGGCCATGAAATCTGAGATAGGATCCATGTTTGAGAACAAAGTGTGGACTTTGGTTGACTTGCCTGATGATCAGCAAGCCATAGAGAATAAATGGATCTTCAAGAAGAAGACTAACGTTGATGGTAATGTTACTGTCTATAAAGCTCGACTTATCACAAAAGGTTTTTGACAAGTTCAAGGAGTTGACTAGGATGAGACTTTATCACCCGTAGCGATGCTTAAATCTGTCTGAATCATGTTAGCAATTGCTGCATTTTATGATTATGAAATCTGGCAAATGGACGTCAAAACTGCATTCCTTAATGGATTTCTCAAAGCAGTGTTGTATATGATGCAACCAGAAGGTTTTGTCGATCCTAAAGGTGCTAACAAAGTGTGCAAGCCCCAGCGATCCATTTATGGACTAGCGCAAGTATCTCAGAGTTGGAATGTATGCTTTGATGAGGTAATCAAAGCATATGTTTTTATACAGACTTTTGGAGAAGCATGTATTTACAAGAAAGTGAGTGGGAGCTCTGTGGCATTTCTAATATTATATGTGGATGACATATTGTTGATTGGAAATGATATAGAATTTTTGGATAGCATAAAAATGGTACTTGAATAAGATTTTTTCAATGAAAGACCTTGGTGAAGCTACCTATATATTGGGCATCAAGATCTATAGGGATAGATCGAGACTCTTAAGAGGACTTTCACAAAGCACATACCTTGACAAGAGTTTGAAGAAGTTCAAAATGGATCAGTCAAAGAAGGAGTTATTGCTTTTATTGTAAGGTGTGAAGTTGAGTGAGACTCAAAGCCCGACCACGGCATAAGATAGAGAGAGAATGAAAGTCATTCCCTATGCCTCAGCCATAGGTTCTATAAAGTATGCCATGCTGTGCACCAGACCTATTGTATACCTTGCCATGAGTTTGGCAAGGGGGTAGAATAGTGATCCAGAAGTAGATCACTAATAGCGGTTAAAATTATCCTTAGAGGACTAAGGAAATATTTCTCGGTTATGGAGGTGACAAAGAGTCAGTCGTAAAGAGTTACATCGATACAAGCTTTGACACCGATCTGGATGACACTAAGTCTCGATATGGATACATATTGAAAGTGGGAGCAATAAGCTAGAGTAGCTCCAAGCAGAGCTTTGTAAACATAGAAATTTGCAAAATACATACGGATCTGAATGTGGCAGACCCATTGACTAAAACTTCTCTCACAAGCAAAACATGATCACACCTTAGTACACTTTGGATGCTAATCGCATAGCGATGTGAACTAGATTATTGACTCTAGTAAACCCTTTGAGTGTTGGTCACATGGTGATGTGAACTATGGGTGTTAACCACATAAAGATGTGAACTGTTGGTGTTAAATCACATGGCGATGTGAACTAGATTATTGACTCTAGTGAAAGTGGGAGACTGAAGGAAATATGCCCTAGATGAAATAATAAAGTTGTTATTTTATATTTCCTTATATCATGATAAATGTTTATTATTCATGCTAGAGTTGTATTAACCGGAAACTTGATACATGTCTGAACACATAGACAAAACATAGTTTATCAAAGATGGTTAAGTTTCCTAACCATAGACATGTGTTGTCATTTGATAAACGGGATCACATCATTAGGAGAATGATGTGATGGACAAGACCCATCCGTTAGCTTAGCATGTTGATCATTCAGTTTTATTGCTATAGCTTTCTTCATGTCATATACATATTCCTTTGACTATGAGATTATGCAACTCCCGGATACCGGAGTAATACCTTGTGTTTTATCAAACGTCATAACGTAACTAGGTGATTATAAAGATTCTCTACAGGTATCTTCGAAGGTGTTTGTTGGGTTCTCATAGATCGAGATTAGGATTTGTCGCTCCGAGTATCGGAGAGGTATCTCTGGGGCCTCTCGGTAATGCACATCATAATAAGCCTTGCAAGCAATGTGACTAATGAGTTAGTTATGGGATGATGTATTATGGAACGAGTAAAGAGACTTGCCGGTAACGAGATTGAACTAGGTATGAAGATAGCAATGATCGAATCTCGGGCAAGTAACATACCGATGACAAAGGGAATAACGTATGTTGTCATTACGGTACGACCGATAACGATCTTCGTAGCATATGTGGGAATCAATATGAGCATCTAGGTTCAGCTGTTGGTTATTGACCGAAGAGGTGTCTCGGTCATGTCTACATAGATCTCGAACCCGTAGGGTCTGCACGCTTAACGTTCGATGACGATCTTGTATTATATTAGTTATGTGATTTGGTGACCGGATGTTGTTTGGAGTCCCGGATGAGATCACGGACATGACGAGGAGTCCCTAAATGGTCAAGAGGTAAAGATTCATATATAGGATGATAGTATTTGGACATCGGAAGTGTTCCGGGGGTACCGGGTACGTATCGGGTCACCGGAAGGGGTTCCGGGCTACCCCCGGCAAACTATATGGGCCTATTGGGCCAAGAGGGGAAACGCAGAAGCTAGCATGGGCTGCTGCGCCCCCCTTGCTAGCCGAATAGGAAGGAGAAGGGAAAGGGGGAAGAGAGCAGGAAGGGGAGGCAATTCGGCCTCCCCCTTCCTTCCCTCCTCTCTCCCCTTTTCTTCCCTCTCCGGAAAAGATGGTAAGGGGGCCAAATTGGACAAGGGCCCCAAGTAGGATTCCTCCTACTTGGGGCGCCCCATGGCTGTCCCCCTCTCCCTCCCACCTATATATATGTGGGGAGGGGCGCCTAGAATACACAACAACCATTCTTAGCCATGTGCGGCGCCCCCTCCACAGTTTACGCCTCTAGTCATATTCACGTAGTGCTTAGGCGAAGCCCTGCACGGATCACTTCACCATCACCGTCACCACGCCGTCGTGCTGACGAAACTCTCCCTCAACACTTTGCTGGATCAAGAGTTCGAGGGATGTCATCGAGTTGAACATGTGCAGAACTCGGAGGTGTCGTACGTTCGGTGCTTGGTCGGTCAGAACGAGAAGAAGTTCAACTACGTCATCCGTGTTGTCAAACACTTCCGCTTTCGGTCTATGAGGGTACATCGACACACTCTTCCCCTCTCGTTGCTATGCATCTCCTAGATAGATCTTGCGTGAGCGTAGAATTTTTTTTGAAATTGCATGCTACGTTCCCCAACATATACCCCCCCAATAAAGTCCATAGATTCATCAAAATAAGCACACAACGCAAAGAAAACAGAATTTGTCAAAAATAGAACAGTCTGTAGCAATCTGAAAACTTCATATACTTCTGTAACTCCAAACATTTTAAAAAAGGATAACATGGGAAATTTGTATATCAATCTTTTGTAAAAAAATCGAAATTTTTCGTCTTCTGTGAATTTCCAAAAATCATTTTACTGGATGCAAAAGTTTCTATTTTTCAACAAGATCAAATCAACTATCACCCAACATGATCCCAAAGGCTTTGCTTGGTGCAAACACTAATTAAAACATAAAAACACAATCAAAACAGAGGCATAATTGTGCAAACACTTAAGAACAGAAACAAAAAGGAACAAATAAATTTTATTCATTGGGTTGCCTCCCAACAAGCGCTATTGTTTTATGCCCCTAGCTAGGCATAATGCATAGATTCAAGTATTGTTATCTTTAGTTTTAGATCCATATGATACCCTCATGATTGATTCATAAGGTAGCTTAATTCTTATTTTAGGGAAGTGTTCCATACCCTTTCTTAGTCAAAATTAGAATTTAATATTGCCTTCTTTCATATCAATCACGGCACCTATAGTGCATAAAAACAATCTACCAAGTATAATTGGACAAGATGGATTGTAATCAATATCAATAAAATCTATGGGCATATAATTCCTATTTTCAAGAATAAGAACATCATTAATTCTTCCCAAAGGATTTTTAATAGTAGAATCCGCCAAGTGCAAATTAAGAGAACATTCTTCAATATCGGCAAGACCAAGCACATCACATAAAGATTTCAAGATTGTGGAAACACTAGCACCCAAGTCACATAAAGCAAAACACTCATAAGTTATAATCTTGAGATTAATAGTAGGTTCCCATTCATCATGTAATTTTCTAGGAATGGAAACTTATAACTCCAACTTTTCTTCAAAATCTTTCATCATGGCATCAACAATATGTTTAGTAAAAGCTTTATCTTGTTCATAGGCATGAGGTGAATTTATCAAGGGTTGCGACGAAGAAATACATTCAATCAAAGAGCAACTATCATAATTACAGTCTTTGTAATCCAAAAGAGTGGGTACATCACTAGTTAAAGTTTTGACCTCTCCAAACCCACTTTTATCAAAACTTTCATCAAGTTTTTCACCCTCCGAATTATCGGGACGCCTTATAGCTAAAGTTGACTCTTCTCCAGTCCCTGTATCGTCAATTTTAATTTTACTAAACAAGGAATCAATAGAGGAAACACCAATTACTTTAAGATCTTCATCTTTTTTATGAAAGCAATCACTAGAAAACGCTCTTTCTAAAAATTCACTTTTAGCTCTAAGCATAGTGGTTCTTTTCTTACTTTCATCCATAGAAACATATAAAGCTTTAATTGATTCATCAACCTTGGGTACAAAAAAATTCATCTTGAGATTTTCTACATCATGAGAAATTCTATCAATGCTTCTAGACATATCATCAATCTTATTCAGTTTTTGTTCTATCCTAGCATTGAAAGCCTTTTGAGCATTGATAAATTCTTTAATATTATTCTCAAGATTAGAGGTGTTCCTATTATTATTGTAATAAGAACTACCATAGGAATTTCCATAATTATTAGAGGAATTTCTAGAAAAAGGCCTAGGATTAAAATTACCTCTATAAGCATTATTTTTGAAATTGTTTCGCGAGATAAAATTCACATCTATGACATCACTACTTTTCTCAATCAAAGTAGACAAAGGCACATCATTAAGATCAATAGGTGTATTTTTATTAGCAACCAATTTCATAAGAGCATCAACCTTTTCACTCAATGTGCTAATTTCTTCAACCAAATTAACCTTTTTACAAGTAGGTGCTCTTTTGGTATGCCATTGTGAATAATTTGCCATGATGTTATCTAGCAATTTAGTAGCTTCGCCCAAAGTAATTTCCATAAAAGTACCACCCGCGGCGGAATCTAAAAGATTTCTAGGAACAAAGTTCAATCCCGCATAAGTTTTTTGTATGATCATCCAAAGATTTAAACCATGAGTAGGAAAATTTCTTAGCATCAATTTCAATCTTTCCCAAGATTGTGCAACATGTTCATGCTCAGGTTGCTTAAAATTTATAATTTGGGTTCTAATAGAAATAATTTTCATGGGCGGAAAATACTTAGTAATGAAAGCATCTTTGCACTTATCCCAAGAATCGATACTATTGCTAGGCAAAGAAGAAAACCAAATTTTTCCACAATCCTTCAAAGAGAAAGAAAATAATTTCAACTTCACGATATCATTTTCCACATCTTTTATCTTTTGCATATCGCACAATTCTACAAATGTGTTTACATGGGGCACGACATCCTCATTAATTAGGTGTACTGGAAAATTGATCTTTCATGACAAGATTCAACAAAGCGGCATTAATATCACAAGATTCCGCACTAGTGGCGGGAGGAGCAATCAGAGTGCTAATAAAATAATTGTTATTGGTATTGGAAAAGTCAGACAACTTGGTGTTTTCTTGAGTCACCATGACTACACAAACAAGATTGCACACAAAAAACAGATTTGACGAGAAAAACGGCGAATGAAAAAGAGGGCGAATAAAACGGCAAATTTTTGGGAAGTGGGGGAGATGAAAATGATAGGCAAATGGAAAATAATGTAAATTGCAAGGAGAAGGGGTTTGTGATTAGGAACCTGATAGATGTTGATGATGTCTCCCCGGCAATGGCGCCAGATCTTTGATCCTCCCTTTTTGATGTCTTGAATCTGCGTCAGCATTTTCTCCAAAGATTAAGGGATGATGCAGTACAGCTAAGGTAGGTTCTACCTCTTGAGCACTGGGTTGGTTTTCCCTTGAAGAGGAAAGGGTGATGCAGTAAAGTAGCGTAAGTATTTCCCTCAGTTTTGGAGAATCAAGGTATCAATCCAGTAGGAGACCACGCGCGAGTCACCTCGTACCTACACACACAAATAAGAACCTCACAACCAACACGATAAAGGGGTTGTCAATCCCTTCACGGCCACTTGCAAGAGTGAGATCTGATAGAGATGATAATAATAAGATAAATATTTTTGGTATTTTTATGATATAGATTGAAAGTAAAAATTGCAAAATAAAGTAGATGTGAAACTTATATGATGGAGAATAGACCCGGGGGCCATAGGTTTCACTAGTGGCTTCTCTCAAGATAGCATAAGTATTACGATGGGTGAACAAATTACAGACGAGCAATTGATAGAAAAGCGAATAATTATGAGAATGTCTAGGGATCATCATGTATATAGGCATCACGTCCGTGAAAAGTAGACCAAAACGATTCTGCATCTACTACTATTACTCCACACATCGACCGCTATCCAGCATGCATCTAGAGTATTATGTTCATGAGAATAGAGTAACGCCTTAAGCAAGATGACATGATGTAGAGGGATAAACTCATGCAATATGATGTAAACCCCATCTTTTTATCCTCGATGGCACCAATACAATACGTGTAGGTTCCCTTTCTGTCACTAGGATCGAGCAGCGCGGAACCCAAAGCTAAGTACTTCTCCCATTGCAAGAAAGATCAATCTAGTAGGCCAAAACAAACTGATAATTCGAAGAGACTTGCAAAGATAAACAAATCATACATAAAAGAATTCAGAGAAGATTCAAATATTGTTCATAGATAGACTTGATCATAAACCCACAATTCATAGGATCTCGACAAACACACCACAAAAGAAGGTTACATCGAATAGATCTCCAAGAGAATCGAGGAGAACTTTGTATTGAGATCCAAAGAGTGAGAAGAAGCCATATAGCTACTAGCTATGGACCCGAAGGTCTGAAGTAAACTACTCACACGTCATCGGAGGGGCCATGGAGTTGATGTAGAGGCCCCCCATGATCAATGCCCCCTCCGACGGAGCTCCGGAAAAGACCCCAAGATGGGGTCTCTTGGGTACAGAAGGTTGCGGCGGTGGAAATAGGGTTTCGTGGTGCTCCTGGACGTTTGCCGGGTATATGGATATATACAGGAGGAAGAAGTAGGTCGGTGGAAAAACGAGGGGCCCACGAGGGTGGAGGGCGCGCCCCCTGCCTCATGGCCTCCTCGATTGTTTCTTGACGTCCACTCCAAGTCTCCTGGATCACGTTTGTTCCAAACATAACGCTCCCGAAGGTTTCATTCCATTTGGACTCCGTTTGATATTCCTTTTCGACGAAACTCTAAAATAGGAAAAAAAACAACAATTTGGGCTGGGCCTCCGGTTAATAGGTTAGTCCCAAAAATAATATAAAAGTGTAAATATAAGTCCATTAACATCCAAAATAGATAATATAGTAGCATGGAGAAATCAAAAATTATAGATACGTTGGAGACGTATCAAGCATCCCCAAGCTTAATTCATTCTCGTCCTCGAGTAGGTAAATGATAAAAACAGAATTTTTGATGTGGAATGCTTCCTAACATATTTCTCAATGTATTTTTTTCTTTATTGTGGCATGAATGTTCAGATCCGAAAGATTCAAGATAAAAGTTTAATATTGACATAGAAATAATAATACTTCAAGCATACTAACTAAGCAATTATGTCTTCTCAAAATAACATGGCCAAAGAAAGTTATCCCTACAAAATCATATAGTCTGGCTATGCTCTATCTTCATCACACAAAGTATTAAATCATGCACAACCCCGATGAAAAGCCAAGAAATTGTTTCATACTTTTGATGTTCTCAAACTTTTTCAATCTTCACGCAATATGGTGGAATAGAATGGTGGTTGTGGAGAAGACAAAAAAGGAGAAGATAGTCTCACATCAACTAGGCGTATCAACGGGCTATGGAGATGCCCATTAATAGATATCAATGTGAGTGAGTAGGGATTGCCATGCAATGGATGCACTAGAGCTATAAGTGTATGAAAGCTCAACAAAAAAACTAAGTGGGTGTGCATCCAACTTTCTTGCTCATGAAGACCTAGGGCAATTTCAGGAAGCCTATCATTGGAATATACAAGCCAAGTTCTATAATGTAAAATTCCCACTAGTTTATGAAAGTGACAACATAGGAGACTCTCTATCATGAAGATCATGGTGCTACTTTGAAGCACAAGTGTGGAAAAAGGATAGTAACATTGTCCCTTCTCTCTTTTCTCTCATTTTTTATTTGGGCCTTCTCTTTTTTTTGGCCTCTTTTCTTTTTTCTTTTTTTCGTCCAGAGTCTCATCCTGACTTGTGGGGGAATCATAGTCTCCATCATCCTTTCCTCACTGGGACAATGCTTTAATAATGATGATCATCACACTTCTTTTTACTTACAACTCAAGAATTACAACTCAATACTTAGAACAAAATATGACTGTATGTGAATGCCTCCAGCGGTGTACCGGGATATGCAATGAATCAAGAGTGACATATATGAAAGAATTATGAACGGTGGCTTTGCCACAAATACGATGTCAACTACATGATCATGCAAAGCAATATGACAATGATGAAGCGTGTCATAACAAGGGAACGGTGGAAAGTTGCATGTCAATATATCTCGGAATGGCTATGGAAATGCCATAATAGGTAGGTATGGTGGCTGTTTTGAGGAAGGTATATGGTGGATTTATGGTACCGGCAAGAGTTGCGCGGTACTAGAGAGGCTAGCAATGGTGGAAGGGTGAGGGTGCGTATAACCCATGGACTCAACATTAGTCATAAAGAACTCACATACTTATTGCAAAAATCTATTAGTTATCGAAACAAAGTACTATGTGCATGCTCCTAGGTGGATAGATTGGTAGGAAAATACCATCGCTCGTCCCCACCCGCCACTCATAAGGAAGGCAATCAATAAATAAATCATGTTCCGACTTCATGACATAACGGTTCACCATACGTGCATGCTACGGGAATCACAAACTTCAACACAAATATTTCTCAAATTCACAACTACTCAACTAGCATGACTCTAATATCACCATCTCCATATCTCAAAACAATCATCAAGTATCAAACTTCTCTTAGTATTCAATGCACTTTATATGAAAGTTTTTATTATGCCTAAAAGAAAATTGCCATGTTGTTCTAAAGGACTCTCAAAATAATATAAAGTTAAGCATGAGAGATCAATTATTTCTATAAAATAAAACCACCACCATGCTCTAAAAGATATAAGTGAATCACTAGAGCAAAAATTATATAGCTCAAAAGATATAAGTGAAGCACATAGAGTATTCTAATAAATTCCAACTCATGTGCATCTCTCTCAAAAGGTCTGTACAGCAAGGACGATTATGGTAAACTGAAAATCAAAGAATCAAATCATACAAGACTCTCCAAGCAAAACACATATCATGTGGCAAATAAAAATATAGCTCCAAGTAAAGTTACCGATGAATGAAGACAAAAGAGGGGATGCCTTCCGGGGCATCCCCAAGCTTAGGCTTTTTGGTGTCCTTGTATTTTACCTTGGGGTGTCATGGGCATCCCCAAGCTTAGGCTCTTTCCACTCCTTGTTCCATAATCCATCAAATCTTTACCCAAAAATTGAAAACTTCACAACACAAAACTTAACAAGAAAATCTCGTGAGCTCCGTTAGCGAAAGAAAACAAAACACCACTTCAAGGTACTGTAATGAACTCATTATTTATTTATATTGATGTTAAACCTACTTTATTCCAACTTATATATGGTTTATAATCTCTTTTTTAGCCATAGATTCATCAAAATAAGCAAACAACACACGAAAAACAGAATCTGTCAAAAACAGAACAGTCTGTAGTAATCTGTAACTAACGCAAACTTCTGGAACCCCAAAAATTCTAAAATAAATTTCTGGACGTGATGAATTTATATATTAATCATCTTCAAAAATAATTAACTAAATATCACTCTCCAATAAAAAAATGGAAGCAATTCTCATGAGCGCTAAAGTTACTATTTTTTACAGCAAGATCAAAAGGACTTTTCCCAAGTCTTCCCAACGGTTCTACTTGGCACAAACACTAATTAAACAGAAAAAAACACAACCAAAACAGAGGCTAGATAAATTTTTCATTACTAAACAGGAGAAAAAGTAAGGAATAAAAATAAAATTGGGTTGCCTCCCAACAAGCGCTATCATTTAACGCCCCTAGCTAGGCATAAAAGCGAAGATAGATCTAGGTATTGCCATCTTTGGTAGGTAATTCATAAGTGGCTCTCATAATAGATTCATATGGTAATTTAACTTTTTTCTAGGGAAGTGTTCCATGTCTTTCCTTAACGGAAATTGGAATTTAATATTCCCTTCCTTCATATCAATAATTGCACCAATCGTTCTAAGGAAAGGTCTACCAAGAATAATAGGACATGAAGGATTGCAATCTATATCAAGAACAATGAAATCTATGGGCATATAATTCCTATTTGCAACAATAAGAACATCATTAATCTTTCCCATAAGTTTCTTAATAGTGGAATCCACAAGGTGCAAGTTTAAAGAACAATCATCAAATTCACGGAAACCTAGCAAATCACACAAAGTTTTTGGGATCGTCAAGACACTAGCACCCAAATCACACAAAGCATAGCATTCATGATGTTTAACTTTAATTTTAATTGTAGGTTCCCACTCATCATAAAGTTTTCTAGGGATAGAAACTTCCAACTCAAGTTTTTCTTCATAAGATTGCATTAAAGCATCAACGATATGTTTAGTAAAATCTTTATTTTGACTATAAGCATGAGGAGAATTTAGCATGGAATGCAACAAGGGAATACAATCTATCAAAGAGCAATTATCATAATTAAATTCCTTGAAATCCAAGATAGTGGGTTCATTGCTATTTAAAGTTTTGACCTCTTCAATCCCCCTTTTAACAATTTTTGCATCAAGATCTAAAAACTCCGAATCATTGGGACGCCTTCTAACTAAAGCTGACTCATCTCCAGTCCCGTCATTATCAAGATTCGTATTGCAAAACAATGATTTAATAGGGGACTCATCAATTACTTTTAGATCTTCATCCTTATTATCATGAAAACTAGAAGAACACGCTTTCACAAAGCAATCTTTCTTAGCACGCATCCTAGCAGTTCTTTCTTTGCACTAATCAATGGAAATTATCATGGCTTTGAGAGACTCATTGATATCATGCTTAGGAGGAATAGATCTAAGTTTCAAAGAATCAACATCAAGAGAAATTCTATCCACGTTCCTAGCCAACTCATCAACCTTAAGCAATTTGTCTTCAATCAAAGCATTGAAACTCTTTTGCGAACTAATAATTCTTTAATATTAGATTCAAAATCAGAGGGCATCTTATTATAATTTCCATAAGAATTGTTGTAGTAATTACCATAATTATTAGAGGAATTACTAGGAAACGTCCTAGGATTAAAATTACCTCTATACGCGCTGTTACCAAAATTGTTCCTACCAACAAAATTCACATCCATAGATTCATTATTATTCTCAATCAAAGTAGACAAAGTCATGTCATTAGGATCAGTAGGAGCACTCTTATTAGCAAAAAAATTCATAAGTTCATCCATCTTTCCACTCAAAACATTAATCTCTTCAATTGCATGAACTTTTTACTAGTAGATCTTTCAGTGTGCCATTGAGAATAATTAACCATAATATTATTGTGGAGTTTGGTAGCTTCTCCTAAAGTTATTTCCATAAAAGTGCCTCCCGCGGACGAATCTAAAAGATTTCTAGAAGCAAAGTTCAATCCGGCATAAAAATTTTGTATAATCATCCAAAGATTCAAACCATGTGTAGGGCAATTACATATCATTAATTTCATCCTCTCCCAAGCTTGTGCAACATGTTCATGATCAAGTTGCTTAAAATTCATAATATCGGTTCTAAGAGAGATGATCTTAGCGGGAGTAAAATACTTAGAGATAAAAGCATCTTTGCACTTATTCCATGAATCAATACTATTTTTAGGCAAAGACGAAAACCAAGCTTTAGCACGATCGCTAAGCGAAAATGGAAATAGCTTAAGCTTAACAATATCATTATCCACATCTTTCTTCTTTTGCATATCACACAAATCAACAAAGTTGTTTAGATGGGTGGCGGCATCTTCACTAGGAAGGCCAGAAAACGGATCTTTCATTACAAGATTCAGCAAATCAGTATTAATTTCACAAGATTCGTCATCGGTAAGAGGAGCAATCGGAGTGCTAATAAAATCATTATTGTTGGTATTGGCAAATCACACAATTTAGTATTATCTTGAGCCATCGTGACAAGCAAGCAATCCAACACACAAGCAAACAAGCAAAGAAGCAAAAGAGGCAAATTGAAAAAGAGAAGGGGGCGGAAAAAAGAGGGCGAATAAAACGGCAAGGGTGAAGTGGGGGAGAGGAAAACGAGAGGCAAATGGCAAATAATGTAATGCGAAGGATAAGAGTTGTGATGGGTACTTGGTATGTCTTGACTTGGCGTAGATCTCCCAGGCAACGGCGCCAGAAATCCTTCTTGCTACCTCTTGAGCACTGTGTTGGTTTTCCCTTCAAGAGGAAAGGGTGATGCAGTAAAGTAGCGTAAGTATTTCCCTCTGTTTTTGAGAATCAAGGTATCAATCCAGTAGGAGACCACGCGTGAGTCACCTCGTACCTACACACACAAATAAGAACCTCACAACCAACGCGATAAAGGGGTTGTCAATCCCTTCACGGCCACTTGCAAGAGTGAGATCTGATAGAGATGATAATAATAAGATAAATATTTTTGGTATTTTTATGATATAGATTGAAAGTAAAAATTGCAAAATAAAGTAGATGGGAAACTTATATGATGGAGAATAGACCCGGGGGCCATAGGTTTCACTAGTGGCTTCTCTCAAGATAGCATAAGTATTACGATGGGTGAACAAATTACAGTCGAGCAATTGATAGAAAAGTGAATAATTATGAGAATGTCTAGGGATCATCATGTATATAGGCATCACGTCCGTGAAAAGTAGACCAAAACGATTCTGCATCTACTACTATTACTCCACACATCGACCGCTATCCAGCATGCATCTAGAGTATTATGTTCATGAGAACAGAGTAACGCCTTAAGCAAGATGACATGATGTAGAGGGATAAACTCATGCAATATGATGTAAACCCCATCTTTTTATCCTCGATGGCAACAATACAATACGTGTAGGTTCCCTTTCTGTCACTAGGATCGAGCAGCGCGGAACCCAAAGCTAAGTACTTCTCCCATTGCAAGAAAGATCAATCTAGTAGGCCAAAACAAACTGATAATTCGAAGAGACTTGCAAAGGTAAACAAATCATACATAAAAGAATTCAGAGAAGATTCAAATATTGTTCATAGATAGACTTGATCATAAACCCACAATTCATAGGATCTCGACAAACACACCACAAAAGAAGGTTACATCGAATAGATCTCCAAGAGAATCAAGGAGAACTTTGTATTGAGATCCAAAGAGTGAGAAGAAGCCATATAGCTACTAGCCATGGACCCGAAGGTCTGAAGTAAACTACTCACACGTCATCGGAGGGGCCATGGAGTTGATGTAGAGGCCCCCCGTGATCATTGCCCCCTTCGACGGAACTCCGGAAAAGACCCCAAGATGGGGTCTCTTGGGTACAGAAGGTTGCGGCGGTGGAAATAGGGTTTCGTGGTGCTCCTGGACGTTTGCGGGGTATATGGATATATATAGGAGGAAGAAGTAGGTCGGTGGAGCAACAAGGGGCCCACGAGGGTGGAGGGCGCGCCCCCTGCCTCGTGGCCTCCTCGATTGTTTCTTGACGTCCACTCCAAGTCTCCTGCATCACGTTTGTTCCAAAAATAACGCTCCCGAAGGTTTCATTCCATTTGGACTCCGTTTGATATTCCTTTTCGACGAAACTGTAAAATAGGCAAAAAAACAGCAATTTGGGATGGGTCTCCGGTTAATAGGTTAGTCCCAAAAATAATATAAAAGTGTAAAAATAAGCCGATTAACATCCAAAATAGATAATATAATAGCATGGAGCAATCAAAAATCATAGATAAGTTGGAGACATATCAGTAGGCAGATCCCTCAGTTATGAAACCAAGGTTATTGAACCAGTAGGAGATGTTGGGGAACGTAGTAACTTCAAAAAAAATTCGTACGCGCAAACAGGATCATGGTGATGCATAGCAACGAGAGGAAAGAGTGTTGTCTACGTGCCCTCGTAGACCGAAAGTGGAAGCTTTAGCACAACACGGTTGATGTAGTCGTACGTCTTCACGATCCTACCGATCCAAGTATCGGACGTACGGCACCTCCGAGTTCAGCACACGTTCAGCTCGATGACGTCCTGCGAACTCCGATCCAGCAGAGCTTCCAGGGAGAGTTCCATCAGCACGACGACGTGGTGATGGTGATGATGTTGCTACCGACGCAGGGCTTTGCCTAAGCACCGCTACGATATGATGGAGGGGGCACCGCACACGGCTAAGAGATCAAGAGATCAATTGTTGTGTCTAGAGGTGCCCCCTGCCCCCATATATAAAGGACCAGGGGGAGGCGCCCGGCCAGGGGAGGGCGCGCCAGGGAGGAGTCCTACTCCCACCGAGAGTAGGACTCCCTCTTTTCCTTGTTGGAGTAGGAGGGGGAAAGGAAGGGAAGGAGAGAGAGGAAGGAAAGGGGGGCGCCCCCCCCCCCTCCTTGTCCAATTCGGACTAGAGGGGGAGGGGGCGTGCGGCCTGCCCTAGCTACCCCTCCTCTTCTCCACTAAAGCCCATCTTGGCCCATTAAACTCCCCTGGGGGATCCGGTAACCCCCCGGTACTCCGGTATATGTCTGAAACTCCCCGAAACCATTTCGGTGTCCGAACATAGTCGTCCAATATATCGATCTTTATGTCTCGACCATTTCGAGACTCCTCATCATGTCCATGATCACATCCGGGATTCCGAACTACCTTCGGTACATCAAAACACAAAAACTCATAATACAATCGTCACCGAAACTTTAAGTGTGCGGACCCTACGGGTTCGAGAACTATGTAGACATGACCGAGACATGTCTCTGGTCAATAACCAATAGCGGAACCTGGATGCTCATATTGTCTCCTACATATTCTATGAAGATCTTTATCGGTCAAACCGCATAACAACATATGTTGTTCCCTTTGTCATCGGTATGTTACTTGCCCGAGATTCGATCGTCGGTATCTCAATACCTAGTTCAATCTCATTACCGGCAAGTCTCTTTACTCGTTTCGTAATGCATCATCCTGCAACTAACTCATTAGTCACATTGCTTGCAAGGCTTATATTGATGTGCATTACCGAGAGGGCCTAGAGATACCTCTCCGACAATCGGGGTGACAAATCCTAATCTCGATCTATGCCAACTTAACAAACACCATTAGAGACACCTGTAGAAAACCTTTATAATCACCCAGTTACATTGTGACGTTTGGTAGAACACAAAGTGTTCCTCCTATAAACAGGAGTTGCATAATCTCATAGTCATAGGAACATGTATAAGTCATGAAGAAAGCAATAGCAACATAATAAACGATCAAGTGCTAAGCTAACGGAATGGGTCAAGTCAATCACATCATTCTCCTAATGATGTGATCTCGTTAATCAAATGACAACTCATGTCTATGGCTAGGAAACATAACCATCTTTGATGAACGAGCTAGTCAAGTAGAGGCATACTAGTGACACTCTGTTTGTCTATGTATTCACACATGTATCATGTTTCCAGTTAATACAATTCTAGCATGAATAATAAACATTTACCATGATATAAGGAAATAAATAATAACTTTATTATTGCCTCTAGGGCATAATTTCCTTCAGTCTCCCACTTGCACTAGAGTCAATAATCTAGATTACACAGTAATGATTCTAACACCCATGGAGTCTTGGTGTTGATCATGTTTTGCTCGTGAGAGAGGCTTAGCCAACGGGTCTGCAACATTCAGATCCGTATGTATCTTGCAAATCTCTATGTCTCCCACCTGGACTTGATCCCGGATGGAGTTGAAGCGTCTCTTGATGTGCTTGGTTCTCTTGTGAAATCTGGATTCCTTTGCCAAGGCAATTGCACCAATATTGTCACAAAAGATTTTCATTGGTCCCGATGCACTTGGTATGACACCTAGATCGGATATGAACTCCTTCATCCAGACTCCTTCATTTGCTACTTCCGAAGCAGCAATGTACTCCGCTTCACACGTAGATCCTGCCACAATGCTTTGTTTAGAACTGCTCCAACTGACAGCTCCACCGTTTAAAATAAACACATATCTGGTTTGCGATTTAGAATCATCCGGATCAGTTTCAAAGCTTGCATCAACATAACCATTTACGATGAGCTCTTTGTCACCTCCATAAATGAGAAACATATCCTTAGTCCTTTTCAGGTATTTCAGGATGTTCTTGACCGTTGTCCAGTGATCCACTCCTGGATTACGTTGGTACCTCCCTGCTAAACTAATAGCAAGGCACACATCAGGTCTGGTACACAGCATTGCATACATGATAGAGCCTATGGCTGAAGCATAGGGAACATCTTTCATTTTTTTTCTCTATCTTCTGCAGTGGTCGGGCATTGAGTCTTACTCAATTTCACACCTTGTAACACAGGCAAGAACCCTTTCTTTGCTTGATACATTTTGAACTTCTTCAAAACTTTGTCAAGGTATGTGCTTTGTGAAAGTCCAATTAAGCGTCTTGATCTATCTCTATAGATCTTGATGCCCAATATGTAAGCAGCTTCACCGAGGTCCTTCATTGGAAAACTCTTATTCAAGTATCCTTTTATGCTATCCAGAAATTCTATATTATTTCCAATCAACAATATGTCATCCACATATAAGATTAGAAATGGTACAGAGCTCCCACTCACTTTGTTGTAAATACAGGCTTCTCCAAAAGTTTGTATAAAACCATATGCTTTGATCACATTGTCAAAGCGTTTATTCCAACTCCGAGAGGCTTGCACCAGTCCATAAATGGATCGTTGGAGCTTGCACACTTTGTTAGCACCCTTTGGATCGATAAAACCTTCAGGTTGCATCATATACAACTCTTCTTCCAGAAATCCATTCAGGAATGCAGTCTTTATATCCATTTGCCAAATTTCATAATCATAAAATGCGGCAATTGCTAACATGATTCGGACGGACTTAAGCATCACTACGGGTGAGAAGGTCTCATCATAGTCAACTCCTTGAACTTGTCGAAAACCTTTTGCAACAAGTCGAGCTTTGTAGACAGTAACATTACCGTCAGCATCTGTCTTCTTCTTCAAGATCCATTTATTCTCGATGGCTTGCCAATCATCGGGCAAGTCAACCAAAGTCCACACTTTGTTCTCATACGTGGATCCCATCTCAGATTTCATGGCCTCAAGCCATTTAGCGGAATCTGGGCTCATCATCGCTTCCTCCTAGTTCGTAGGTTCGTCATGGTCTAGTAACATGACCTCCAGAATAGGATTACCGTACCACTCTGGTGCGGATCTCACTCTGGTTGACCTACGAGGTTCGGTAGTAACTTGATCTGATGTTTCATGGTCATCATCATTAACTTCCTCACTAATCGGTGTAGGTGTCACAGGAACCGGTTTCTGTGATGAACTACTTTACAATAAGGGAGCGGGTACAGTTACCTCATCAAGTTCTACTTTCCTCCCACTCACTTCTTTCAAGAGAAACTCCTTCTCTAGAAAGGATCCAAATTTAGCGACAAAAGTCTTGCCTTCAGATCTGTGATAGAAGGTGTACCCAATAGTTTCCTTTGGGTATCCTATGAAGACACATTTCTCCGATTTGGGTTCGAGCTTATCAGGTTGAAGTTTTTTCACATAAGCATCGCAGCCCCAAACTTTAAGAAACGACAACTTTGGTTTCTTGCCAAACCACAGTTCATAAGGCGTCGTCTCAACGGATTTTGACGGTGCCCTATTTAACGTGAATGCAGCCGTCTCTAAAGAATAACCCCAAAATGATAGCGGTAAATCAGTAAGAGACATCATAGATCGCACCATATCTAGTAAAGTATGATTATGACATTCGGACACACCATTACGCTGTGGTGTTCTGGGTGGCGTGAGCTGCGAAACTATTCCACATTGTTTCAAATGTAGACCAAACTCGTAACTCAAATATTCTCCTCCATGATCAGATCGTAGAAACTTTATTTTCTTGTGACGATGATTTTCCACTTCACTCTAAAATTCTTTGAACTTTTCAAATGTTTCAGACTTATGTTTCATTAAGTAGATATACCCATATCTGCTTAAATCATCTGTGAAGGTCAGAAAATAACGATACCCGCCGCGAGCTTCAATATTCATCGGACCACATACATCAGTATGTATGATCTCCAACAAATCTGTTGCTCGGCATTTTAGTCATCTTGCCCATGAGGCATGGTTCGCAAGTACCAAGTGATTCATAATCAAGTGATCCCAAAAGTCCATCAGTATGGAGTTTCTTCATGCGCTTTATACCAATATGACCTAAACGGCAGTGCCACAAATAAGTTGCACTATCATTATCAACTCTGCATCTTTTGGCTTCAATATTATGAATATGTGCATCACTACTATCGAGATTTAATATAAATAGACCACTCTTCAAGGGTGCATGACCATAAAAGATATTACTCATATAAATAGAACAACCATTATTCTCTTATTTAAATGAATAACCGTCTCGCATCAAACAAGATCCAGATATAATGTTCATGCTCACCAAATAACAATTATTTAGGTCTAAAACTAATCCCGAAGGTAGATGTAGAGGTAGCGTGCCGACCGCGATCACATCGACTTTGGAACCATTTCCCACGTGCATCGTCACCTCATCCTTAGCCAATCTTCGCTTAATCTGTAGCCCCTGTTTCGAGTTGCAAATATTAGCAATAGAACCAGTATCAAATACCCAAGTGCTGCTGCGAGCATTAGTAAGGTACACATCAATAACATGTATATCACATATACCTTTGTTCACCTTGCCATCCTTCTTATCTGCCAAATACTTGGGGCAGTTCCGCTTCCATTGACCAGTCCGCTTGCAGTAGAACCACTCAGTCTCAGGCTTAGGTCCAGACTTGGGTTTCTTCTCTTGAGCAGCAACATTTTTGTTGTTCTTCTTGAAGTTCCCCTTCTTCTTCCCTTTGCCCTTTTTCTTGAAACTAGTGGTCTTCTTGACCATCAACACTTGATGCTCCTTCTTGATTTCTACCTCCGCAGCCTATAGCATTGCGAAGAGCTCGGCAATTGTCTTATCCATCCCTTGCATATTATAGTTCATCACGAAGCTCTTGTAGCTTGGTGGTAGTGATTGAAGAATTCTGTCAATGACACTATCATCTGGAAGATTAACTCCTAGTTGAATCAAGTGATTGTTATACCCAGACATTTTGAGTATATGTTCACTGACAGAACTATTCTCCTCCGTCTTGCCGCTGTAGAACTTACTGAAGACTTCATATCTCTCAATCCGGGCATTTGCTTGAAATATTAACTTCAACTCCTGGAACATCTCATATGCTCCATGAGGTTCAAAACGTTGTTGAAGTCCCGGTTCTAAGCCGTAAAGCATGGCACACTAAACTATCGAGTAGTCATCAGCTTTGCTCTGCCAGACGTTCATAACATCTGGTGTTGCTCCTGCAGCAGGTTTGGCACCTAGTCGTGCTTCCAGGATGCAATTCTTCTGTGCAGCAATGAGGATAATCCTCAAGTTACAGACCCAGTCCGTGTAACTGCTATCATCATCTTTCAACTTTGCTTTCTCAAGGAACACATTAAAATTCAATGGAACAATAGCACGGGACATCTATCTACAACAACATAGACATGCAAAATACTATCAGGTACTATGTTCATGATAAATTAAAGTTCAGTTAATCAAATTATTTAAAGAACTCCCACTTAGATATACATCCCTCTAATCTTCTAAGTGATCACGTGATCCATATCAACTAAACCATGTCCGATCATCACGTGAGATGGAGTAGTTTCAATGGTGAACATCACTATGTTGATCATATCTACTATATGATTCACGCTCGACCTTTCGGTCTCAGTGTTCTGAGGCCATATCTGCATATGCTAGGCTCGTCAAGTTTAACCCGAGTATTCCGCGTGTGCAACTATTTTGCACCCGTTGTATTTGAACGTAGAGCTTATCACACCCAATCATCACGTGGTGTCTCAGCACGAAGAACTTTCGCAACGGTGCATACTCAGGGAGAACACTTATACCTTGAAATTTAGTGAGAGATCATATTATAATGCTACCGTCGATCTAAGTAAAATAAGATGCATAAAAGATAAACATCACATGCAATCCATATAAGTGATATGATACGGCCATCATCATCTTGTGCTTGTGATCTCCATCTCCGAAGCACCGTCATGATCACCATCGGCACCGCCGCGACACCTTGATCTCCATCGTAGCATCGTTGTCGTCTCACCAACTATTGCTTCTACGACTATCGCTACCACTTAGTGATAAAGTAAAGCAATTACAGGGCGATTGCATTGCATACAATAAAGCGACAACCATATGGCACCTGCCAGTTGCCGATAACTCGGTTACAAAACATGATCATCTCATACAATAAAATTTAGCATCATGCCTTGACCATATCACATCACAACATGCCCTGCAAAACAAGTTAGACGTCCTCTACTTTGTTGTTGCATGTTTTATGTGGCTGCTACGGGCTAAGCAAGAACCGTTCTTACCTACGCATCAAAACCACAACAATAGTTCGTCAAGTTAGTGATGTTTTAACCTTCTCAAGGACCGGGCATAGCCACACTCGGTTCAACTAAAGTTGGAGAAACTAACACCCGCCAGCCACCTGTGTGCAAAGCACGTCGGTAGAACCAGTCTCGCGTAAGCGTACGCATAATGTCGGTCCGGGCCGCTTCATCCAACAATATCGCCGAACCAAAGTATGACATGCTGGTAAACAGTATGACTTGTATCGCCCACAACTCACTTGTGTTCTACTCGTGCATATAACATCTACGCATAAAACCAAGCTCGGATGCCACTGTTGGGGAACGCAGTAATTTTTTAAAAAATCCTACGTGCAAACAGGATCATGGTGATGCATAGCAACGAGAGGGGAGAGTGTTGTCTACGTACCCTCATAGACCGAAAGCGGAAGCGTTAGCACAACGCGGGTGATGTAGTCGTACGTCTTCACGATCCGACCGATCCAAGTACCGAATGTACGGCACCTCCGAGTTCAGTATACGTTCAGCTCGATGACGTCCCGCGAACTCCGATCCAGTAGAGCTTCACGGGAGAGTTCCGTCAGCACGACGGCGTGGTGATGGTGATGATGTTGCTACCATCGCAGGGCTTTGCCTAAGCACCGCTACGATATGATGGAGGTGAAATATGGTGGAGGGGGCACCGCACACGGCTAAGAGATCAAAAGATCACTTGTTGTGTCTAGAGGTGCCCCCCTGCCCCCGTATATAAAGGACCAGGGGGAGGAGGCGGCCGGCCAGGGGAGGGCGTGCCAGGGAGGAGTCCTACTCCCACCGGGAGTAGGACTCCCTTTTTCCCTAGTTGGAGTAGGAGGGGGAAAGGAAGGGAAGGAGAGAGAGAGAGAGGAAGGAAAGGGGGCACCCCCCCTCCTTGTCCAATTCGGACTAGAGGGGGAGGGGGCGCGCGGCCTGCCCTAGCCACCCCTCCTCTTCTCCACTAAAGCCCATCTTGGCCCATTAAACTCCCCGGGGGGTTCCTGTAACCCCCCGGTACTTCGGTATATGTCCGAAACTCCCCGAAACCATTCCTGTGTCCGAACATAGTCGTCCAATGTATCAATCTTTATGTCTCAACCATTTCGAGACTCCTTGTCATGTCCATGGTCACATCCGGGACTCTGAACTGCCTTCGGTACATCAAAACACAAAAACTCATAATACAATTGTCACCGAAACTTTAAGCGTGCGGACCCTATGGGTTTGAGAACTTGTAGACATGACTGAGACATGTCTTTGGTCAATAACCAATAGCGGAACCTGGATGCTCATATTGGCTCCTACATATTCTACGAAGATCTTTATCGGTCAAACCGCATAACAACATACGTTGTTCCCTTTGTCATCGGTATGTTACTTGCCCGAGATTCGATCGTCGGTATCTCAATACCTAGTTCAATCTCGTTACCGGCAAGTCTCTTTACTCGTTCTGTAATACATCATACCGCAACTAACTTATTAGTTACAATGCTTGCAAGGCTTATAGTGATGTGCATTACCGAGTGGGCCCAGAGATACCTCTCCGACAATCGGAGTGACAAATCCTAATCTCGAAATACGCCAACCCAACAAGTACCTTCGGAGGAACCTGTAGAGCACCTTTATAATCACCCAGTTACGTTGTGACGTTTGGTAGCACACAAAGTGTTCCTCCGGTAAACGGGAGTTGCATAATCTCATAGTCATAGGAACATGTATAAGTCATGAAGAAAGCAATAGCAACATACTAAACGATCAAGTGCTAAGCTAACGGAATGGGTCAAGTCAATCACATCATTCTCCTAATGATGTGATCTCGTTAATCAAATGACAACTCATGTCTATGGCTAGGAAACATAACCATCTTTGATTAACAAGCTAGTCAAGTAGAGGCATACTGGTGACACTCTGTTTGTCTATGTATTCACACATGTATCATGTTTCCGGTTAATACAATTCTAGCATGAATAATAAACATTTATCATGATATAAGGAAATAAATAATAACTTTATTATTGCCTCTAGGGCATATTTCCTTCAGGAGAACCTAGCAACACTATGTAAATAGTACCTGCACACAAAGAACAAATACTTGCAACCCGATAAGAAAGAGGGGTTGTCAATCCCTCTTTGGTAAAAGATTGGTAAAGTGATAGATTGGTAGATGCAAGTAAAATAGAGGAAAATAAAATCCAGTGAGGTATTTTTGGGTTTTTGATAATATAGATCTGAAAATAAAAGGTGTAAATAAATAAAAAGGCAAATAGCAATATGAAAATATATGATGAGGAAATAGACCCGGGGCCGTAGGTTTCACTAGTGGCTTCTCTCGAGAAAATAGCATACGGTGGGTAAACAAATTACTATTGGGCAATTGATAGAACCTCAAATAATTATGATGATATCCAGGCAATGATCATTATATAGGCATCAAGTCCAAGATTAGTTGACCGACTCTTGCCTGCATCTACTACTATTACTTCACACATCAACCGCTATCCAGCATGCATCTAGTGTATTAAGTTCATGGAGAAACGGAGTAATGCATTAAGAACGATGACATGATGTAGACGAGATCTATTCATGTAGGAATATCCCCCATCTTGTTATCTTAATAGCAACGATACACACGTGTCTTGCTGCCCCTTCTGTCGCTGGGAAAGAACACCGTACGATCGAACCCATCATAAAGCACCTCTTCCCATGGCAAGAAAAATCAATCTAGTCGGCCTAACTAAACCAAAGATTCGAAGAATAAATACGAGGCTATAAGTAATTACGCATATAAGAGATCAGATAAACTCAAATAACTTTCATGGATATAAAGATCTGATCATAAACTCAAAGTTCATCGGATCCCAACAAACACACCACAAAAAGAATTACATCAAATAGATCTCCAAGAGACCATTCTATTGAGAATCAAAAAGAGAGAAGAAGCCATCTAGCTACTGCCTACGGACCCGTAGGTCTACAATGAACTACTCACGCATCATCAGAGAGGCACCAATGAGGATGATGAACCCCTCCGTGATGGTGTCTAGATTGGATCTGATGGTTCTGGAACTTTGGCGGCTGGAAATGTGTTTCGTCGACTCCCCTAGGGTTTTTGGATTTTTGAGGTATTTATAGAGCAAAGAGGTGGTGCGGGAGGCGGCCGAGGTGGGCACAACCCACGAGGGCGCGCATGGGCCCCCAGGCGCGCCCCGGCGGGTTGTGCTCCCCTCAGAGCCCCCCTCTGGCACTTCTTTGGCCCAACAGGTGTCTTCTGGTCCAGAAAAATTCTCCAAAAAGATTCGCTGTGTTTGGACTCCGTTTGCTATTAACATTCTACGAAGTAAAAAACAAGCAAAAACAGCAACTGACACTAGGCACTATGTCAATAGGTTAGTCCCAAAAAATGATACAAAGTTGCTATAAAATGATTGTAAAACATCCAAGAATGAAAATATAATAGCATGGAACAATAAAAAAATTATAGATACGTTGGAGACGTATCAGGGTCCCAATCTAGTAGTCTTGGCTAGATGATAACAAGGACACAGAGGACACGATGTTTATCCAGATTTGGCCCCTTTCGAAGAGGTAAAACCCTACATCCTGCTTTGTTGTATTGATTATGGAGGGGTATAAAGTACAGGTGATGTACCACGAGGTCGGATGTGAATAAATCTAAAGATGTCTAGAATGTGTCCTATCGACTAGCCTAGCTTCAGTTTATATAATGTAGCTAGGACCTAAGATTTAGAAGAGTCCTCGTCTTGTGCATCAATTCTTGTGGAATCTCCCTTGTATATGTCTTGCCCGAAGTGGCCCAATAATGAACCGCCACGGGGGTCCTCAGCCCGGCCCTCCCGACCGTAAGATGACATAGTGAGTACCCCCTAGTCCAGGACACCATCACAATGCTCACATTAAAAGAGATGCAAAGTGATAATCATACATAAAGGACATACCTACGATATGAATGACTCAGTGAGACATGTATATGGAGTTATTATGTAACAAATGGGCTTCAAAAATGGGTCTAAAATAAATCCATCATTTGTACTGGTTTCGCCACCTCCTCCCATACGTTCTAATCTTTTCTCGAGCCAGTAGTAAATTCCCTGATCGAACATACAAAGAAATCCCGATTTTTACTCATGTTTTCTCTTTTAGCTAGCACATGTTTCAGATTGAGCGTATTGTCATGTACTATGATCATTGTTGGGAAGAAAAATAAAGGGCGGGGAAGGATAAGAACCCAGGTTGTATGGGTAGCTAACCTTCCCAATAACCAACCCAACTATCTCTAGTTATTGTCAAATGGACCAAAACAATGAATTTACTTCGTTAAGCAACCATCTCACCTAAATTGATTTTCTTGAAAATATAAGGAAATACACAATTTTGACCTTTGTTCTCTACTATATCTTGCACAAAAAGTGACATCATCATAAAAAAAAGTTTGCACATAAGAACTTTTTGACCTATCAAACTTTGTGACAAAGCTACTATCGAACATGAGTACCTAGTTAATTCACCATTCCGCTTTCAAAAATTGTACTAGAGTTACTAAGTTGCTCATGCTAAAATTACCAAACTAGGCATACCATAGTTACCAGGCTGCTCATATTGAAGTTACCCGTCTATCGATATTAGATTTACAAGGTTTGTCATGATAAAGTTACCAGGCCCCCATGCTAAAGGTACCGGGCCCCCATGATATAGTTACCACCACATTGAATACATAGTTGCCATGTCGGTCATGCTAAAGTTATGAACATAGTGATCATGTAGCTATCACACCATCCATATTGTTGTTACCAAACTGCTCAGGCTAAGTTACCAAGCTAATCATGTTGAATGAACTTATCAAGCTTTTTATGCTAAACTTATCACAGTGCTCATGCTATAGTTACTAGGCTTCTCATGTCATAGTTACCAGGCCGCTCATGTCATACTTATCAGGTATCTCCACTAGATGCTCCGGCACTAATGTAGTTGGTGACACCTCCACCGAAGACGCAATTAAAGAGGTGGTGAGGTCGGTGATGAGAGTCGACCAGATGTCTTGGGATACAATCCAACCATGTCGTTGTAGTACTCTGGTGCGAGATGGCGCCCATGTGCAGAGACTATATGTAGATGTTACAATTGCCAACATGGCAATTATGTAGTTGCCAAGGCAGTCATGCTAAAGTTACTGTCTTACCCATGCTACAGTTACGAGGATGGCCATACTAAAGTTACCAGGGCTCTCTCGTGCTAAATTTACTAGGCTACTCATGATATAGTTACCAGGCTGCCCATATTAAAATTGCCAAACTTCCCATGCTACAACTATTAGGTCGCTCATGGCATAGTTACTAGGCTTCTCGAGTAGCCACTCCATTACTAACATCATCTATAGTCTCCAAACATGATGCCAATGATGGACTAGAGAAATCCAACAAAAATACAAGAGGAGATAATTTTTGTTGACATAGAAGTAAAAAAAAGGTTGAAATATCAAGTTCATGTATAATTAACAACAAACTAAAGGTGTCAGAGTTTTGGTTATTGGGTTGAGTAACAATCCAATAAACCTAGGTAAAAATCATCTTCCAAGCATTTTCTTTCTCTCGCTCACCAAGGCTAACCACAATACTAACAGAGCAGAGTCATCTAACAAGAACGTGGATGGACGGAAAATGGGAAAAGCAAAACCGATTCAACCACCCGAGGTACAATGCAAACAATGCACACAAAAAATCCAAGAAAAGACTTTGAAAAGGGGCCAAAAGGTTAATTTTTCGTTACTAGACACTGGTTCCTTCATGGTGAGTTGGTTGGTGTGCCATGTTGAGAACTTCGGAGGTGAGGGTTCAAAATTTGGAACACCCATCTTTTTCGCGACATGTATTGCACACCCACGTGCGATTGTTTTTCACATCATGTATTGTATACGTATACATTAAATTATTTTTCATGGTGCAAGCCAACCTGTGGTTGGATGGTTAGAGGGACTGTGGTATCCCCAGCCCACCAGGGTTCAAGTCTTGGTGCTCTCATTTATTTATGGATTTATTTCAGGATTTCCGGCAATGCTCATAGGGGTAGGGTGAGTGTGTGCGCGTGTATATAAGCGCTCGCATCTGTACTGATGTTCAAAAAAATTATTTTTCACGGCACATATTGTTTAGGTGATCGCGTTCGTCGATGGCAATCAAACAGCTGGCAGATTGTTCGACGCTACCCCTAAAAGCCGAATGTTCGCCAGTTAATACAGTCCATTTTTTCACTAAAAAATAGGATGTTGTAAGTCCAGCGGGGCCTACTATTCAGCGTCCTATTCATCGGAGCCGGCAAAGCAAATGAAGCGGATGAGGGGGAACTCTGTTCTTCTGGGACAAACAAACAAAGGGGAAGGGGTAGCTATCCTTCGAACTTGCTTTGTGTTGGGTTCTTGTACTAGAGAGTTCAATTCCCGGCGGTGCAATTGCCATGGACAAGCAGTTCATCCTCCGCGTGCCCCCATCCGTGGCGGAGTAGGTCGAGCGTCTTATTTTTCTCAAATATGCACGAGTGTGTGTATCATTCATTAAAGAAGAAGAGGGGGTGGTGAGCCCCTAACCACCAGTACAACATTTAGCTTAGCTTATTTACAAGCGGATTTCATCCGCCCTACCCGGTACTCACAGAAGGCAAAGCTACTCATGCCCTATCCACTCTACCCTATCTGGCTCTTGCCCTAGGACCTCGCCATTAATCAGGCCTACCTTTGTCCAGATAGCACCCTCCGACTGAATCTTCTACAGCACACCTGACAGAGATGGTGTGTGTCCCTCAAACACAATGTCATTCCTATGCTTCCACAACATCCACATCACCAACAAGCACAGAGCTCGATTAGACTTCCGATGCTCCATAGTCTCCTCCTGTCTCATGCACCATTCGCCCAGATCCTCGTCTGGCAGTGGGAGATACTCTATCCTTCCAGCCAAAGAGGTGCACCACTGCCAAACCTGCCTTGCAAAAACGCAGCCGATGAGAAGATGTTGCATAGTCTCATCTTATTGGTTGTAGAAAGGGCAAGTGGCTTGGTGTGGTAGCCCTCGGCGTGCAAGCCTATTTGAGGTCCAACACCGGTTCCTGAGAGCCAGCCAGGTGAAGAAACGACATCTTAATGGGGCCTTTACTTCCAAGTGAACGGCGCCATCGGAGATTGCTCTCGTCCCAAGAATTTTGCCACATATGCCAGAGTAGACACCGTTTGCTTCCCAGGACCATTGCACCTTGTCCTCCAATCCGGCCGCTAACTCGAAATCTGCAAGTCTCATCCATAACCTCAAGTACTCCTCCAGCTCTGGACCTGTGAGGTTGGGGCCAACATCTCCATCCCAAGTACCATTTCCGAGCGCATCTGAGACCATCCTTGTCGCCCTGACATGACCAGGCAATCTGCTGAGCAGCGCCGGTTCTATCTCTTGTACTGTCGCTCCATCCACCTAGCGATCTTCCTAGAACCGAGTTGTACTTCCATCTCCTACAGTCGTACGCATTGTCGCCTTGGCCAAGGCCATCGCTTCATGGGGGACGGTGATGGAGAACTCAGCCCACGGTCGCTCCATGTCATTCCTTTGGAGCCAAGGCCATCGGGCTTGCAAGGTTGTGTTCAGCCATCTCAAGTCCGGAATCCCCAGGCCACCATCCCACTTCGGCGTACACACCTTATCCCAAGCCACCGAGCAATTGCCCCCATTTGCCTCACTCTTGCCGCACCACAGAATCCCCTACAAATCTTTACCAACGCCGAGATGGTTTTAGCTGGGAGACTCAAGGCGAGCATGGAATGAACTGGTATAGCACATAGCACTGACTGGATCAATATTAGCCGCCCACTCTTCGGTAATAGGTCCGCTTTCCAATGCGGCAAACAGTCCCGAACCTTGTCCACCATGCCTTACAACTGCGCCGTAGACTATTTTTTGAGTGTTAAGCGTAGACCCAAGTAGGTGCACGGAAAAGTGGCCGTTGAGCAACCCATGATTGTCTTCACCAAATCTACATCCTCGGGCGAACATCGAATTGGCCAGATAGCACTTTTTTCATATTGACCACCAAGCCCGAGGCTTGTGCAAATACCTACAAGAGTGCCTCGCATGTCGTAGCTTCCAATGTCGTGGGCTTGAAAAAGACCACCACATCGTCGGCAAACATCGAAACTCTTTGCCTCAGCCCATTCCTCGCTAGATGCCCGAGTAAACCTCTGTCGGTTTCATGTTCAAAGAGTGCTCGTAGGGGCTCCATACAGAGTATAAATAGCATAGGCGACAACGGGTCGCCCTGATGAAAACCCTGGCAAGGGAGGATCGGTTTGCCAGGCGTGCCATTAACCAGGATCCGCGTAGAAGATGTTGCCAACAACCCACATATCCAAGTGATCCATCTATGACCGAAACCCAATCTCCTCAAGACCTCCAGAATGAAAGGCCATTGTATTGTGTCAAATGCCTTAATTATATCAAGCTTTAGCATAACCATGGGGTTCCTCAGCGCATGAAGTTTGCGAGTTGTGCATTGGACCAGCATGAAATTATCATGCAAAGATCGGCCTCTCACGAATGCACTTTGATGCAGCCCCACCATCGTCGGTAACTCTTCTGCCAGCCTTGAAGCTAGAATTTTGTCAAAAATCTTGATTGGTCCACAAACAAGGCTAACCGGCCTGAAGTCTCTAACATCCACGGCACTCGCTTTCTTCGGCAGCAAGGTAATCAAGGCCTTGTTAATTGCTGCCATGCCTCTCATATCTCCTACATAGAATTGGTTGAGTGCCCTCATAAAATCGTCCTTGATGACATGCCAGCACGTGGCATAGAATCTACCGGTGAACCCATCGGGACCAGGCGCCTTGTCCATTGGCATTTCCTTGATTACCCTAGAGACCTCCTCCTCAACAAAAGGCACCTCCAGCCGTGCCAGGTCAAGACAGGGCAGATTCAGCCTATCCAAATGGAGTGTAGCTACACGGGCTCTAGCCGAGCCGAACAGCTCACCGTAGAACTCATTGAAAACTCTGGCAACCTCCTCCTGGCCCGTGTGCATTATTCCATTGTGGTATATCTTCATGATTATGTTCTTGTGATGCCTATAGGTCGCATGTCGCTGGAAGAATCTTGTGTTTGCATCCCCTTCTCTCAGCTGAAGAAGTCTCTATCTCTGACGCGCAATGGTTCTTTCCAACGAACATAGACCTAGAAGCTTCCTCTTGAGTAGCTTGCGTAGGTCATGCTCCAAGTCCTCTAAGTGCCTAGACTCTGCGTCCACATCCAAACGAGCAATGACCTCCATGGCAATGGCAATTTGAAGGCGTGTGTTACCGATCCACCGATCGCTCCAGGATTGCAAAGCTTTCGCTGTGGCGTGAAGTTTGTTGTCCAACACTACAAACAGGTTACCATCCCTGGTCACCGAACCCCAAGCTTCCGTCACCGTCTCAAAGAAGCCCTCCATCTTGGGCCAGAAGCTCTCAAACTTAAATCGCTTGCCAAGGTGCAACTCCGCGTCTGGATCCACCAGGAGTGGGCAATGGTTAGAAAATGCCGAGCCCATGGCCGTGAGGAAGCTCCTCGGGTAAATATCCTCCCACATGTTTGTAACAAAGACATGGTCTATTTTCTCAAGGGTGGGGTCCCTTTGCTCATTGCTCCACGTGTAACGTCTACCATTTAGGTACGTCTCCTTCAATTCCAGCCTATTTAGCATGGACCGAAAGCGCGCCATCATCCTACGGTTTGCATTCGGTCTGTTTTTGTCATCCGCCGAGACCAGGAGATTGAAATCCCCCAATAAGGCCCATGGCCCTACATGCAAATCTCGGATGTCCGAGATCTCGGTGAGAAATTCCACTTTGTCCGCATACTTTGAGGGCCATACACCCCCAGTAAGCCACCAATGTGACATCCCATCCTGTGATACTAGCGCAGTTAGCGTGGTTGCCATTATGTACCGATTGGACAGTGAGACCACCGAGCTGTCCCAAGCGATTAAGATTCCACCACGCGTGCCAGTCGCCGGGGCATAGTAAAAATTCTCAAATTTATTGCCAAGGCATTGCCTAACCACATCGTTCGAGACCTCCTCCATCTTAGTTTCTTGGAGGCATACAATGCTTACATTGACCGCTACTATAACTTGGTACACCGCACTTCTCCTACCCAGCGAGTTGAGCCCTCTCACATTCCACACAAGGATTTTGGGTGGGTGTGAAGTCATTTGGAAGACCCACAAGACCCACAAGACCCACCACCGGCCTCTCTGGCCCTACCTTGCCTCAGTCCGCACCTCCTCCTCATATTGCAAGGGAAGGACAGAGGCGTCTCACCCAAACAAGACCAAAATGGCCTGCACGTGACAGTCCAGGAGCGGTTTGTCGAAGAGCTTGACATATGCCTGAAGTGCCTCATCGTCGATCTGGTTTCCTTCGTTAGCCACACACAGTTTCCTTATAAGTACCGCCTGTTGCTTCGTGGCTTTGGAGCCATGCCCTCCTTTGGCCATCCTCACGCTCCTACGCGGAGACGAAACCAACGGGCTCTTCTGTAGTGGCCTACGCTGCTGCTTTGGCACCTCCCGCGCACTTGGTTAAGCTAGCAACAGCGAAAGGGCCCGGCGCAGCTCGTTGCGCAGCTGCGAGACCTATTCCTGGGGCGAGGGTCAAACGGGTGACCCCACATGCAGCTGCCACTGGGGTGTTTCCACGACTTCAGGCTCCGGAGATCCACTTTCCTTTTCCTACGAAAGACTCACCGCAAACCACTAGTTGGGCGACGTGCATGGCTGCGTCACATCCCCATGCAAGGCGGGCCCCGGCAAATCCCCACGCGAGTTCTAATTGGGCCGCACGCTCCCATCCAGACTGGCACCGCCAGCCTCGGCCTGCGCAAGAATCCCAACCTGCCCCCGGATAGGGGAGCAAGTCTCCACGCCCGATCCTGTCTGATTCTTGCCTCCACCAATCCCGAGCGACTGAGACGGCATATGGTCCCCCTCTGTGGGAACCGACTGTGGGTCCTCAACCAACCCACTATCCTGTTGCGAACGTGAGCCGAATGGGATCTGGTTCACCAAACGCGGCGAATCTGCCTGGCACGACCGCGATTCATCCACCTGTCTCGATCATATTTCCACCTGGCCCGCGTGCTATCTGCCCTGCGCCCTATCCATTCTGCCTTCCGCTACATCCAAACCACGACAAGAAGCTGCCAACTGGCCCACCACACTTTCCGTACCATGCCTCATGACAGCCGAGGCACCAGTCGCATCACTAGCCATCGCATGTTGATCGGTCCCAGTTTGAACGGACCGTTGGTCCACACCGGGGTTGGGGGACGGCGCCGACGCTGATGAGGAACCCACCGAGCGCCTCGGCGAGCGCGGCGGCGGCAGACGGACCTCCCCACCTCCAAAGCGCGAGCCGCCACCAGAATGGCCTCCAGACGGCGGGGACGGCGGCGGAGGCGGCGGTGGCGGTGGCAACCCCGCATGCGGCCCAAGCCGTACCGGCGCCGCAGCAAGCTTGATGTCGACCGGGTACCAGAGTGCGTCGTCTCCACCATCCACCTGCACCGCGCAACTGTTGCGCCTGTTCGGTTCCTCCACCACAAGAATCTGCCACAAGGGAATGCACGCCGGATCATCTGTGTGCAGCCACACCAAGAACCCAGACATGTCGCTGCGCGCCTCCGTGGCCGACCCGATCTTGACAACGATCCTCATCCCCAGCAAGAGTGCCTCCGCAGTACGCCTAGTCCACGCATTGGCCGGAACCCCACGCAGCACCAGCGGCACAAGGAAGGGCATGGAAATGGCCGTAGCATGCGAGTGACGCGACCAGGGCGCGAACACCAGGTCGAACTGCCTGTTGCCCGCACGACCACGATGGAGTAGCCTTCTCCTAATCTCCGGTGATCGACAGATGATAGGGAAATCCTCCGGGAAGTACTCTCTGATGGACATGTCGCCTGGCTCAAGCTCACACTCACGCGCAATGACACCGGCTACCGAGGCCAGATCAGTCGCGTCGCGATCACCCACAACGGTCACCACCACCGCCCTGACGAGCTCGACCTCAAGCGCATGCAGGTCAGGGCCTGAAGCCAAGAAAACTACATCCACCTGATCCACCACCGACTTAGACGAGGCCCGCAGCGATTCCATCGGCGCAAAGGGCACCGAGAAGCCAGGGTCGGCCACGCCAGCCACCGACCCGGCACTCACCACCTGTGTAATGCCCTCGATGCGGCTATAGCTCCCACATGTCGAAGCACAACTTAGAGGCATAACCGCATTGAAAGCAATGTCGCAAGTGAGGTAATCTTCACACAATCCATGTAATACATAAGGGAAAGAGATACATAGTTGGCTTACAATCGCCAGTTCACACAATTACATGAATAAAGCATTACATCATCCAGATACAATCAAGGTCCGACTATAGAACCAAAATAAAAGAAGACTAGCCCAACAGCTACACAGATCCCCGATCGACCCCAACTGGGCTCCACTACTGATCAACTAGAACGAAACAACACAAAGGACAAGATCTTCATCGAGCTCCTCCTTGAGCTTGGTTGCGTCACCTGCTTGGTAACATCGGCACCTGCAAACTGGTTTTGGAAGTATCTGTGAGTCACGGGGACTCAGCAATCTCACACCCTCGTGATCAAGACTATTTAAGCTTATATATAGGGTAAAAGGTATGAGGTGGAGCTGCAGCAAGCGACTAGCATATTTGGTGGCTAACATATGCAAATGAGAGCGAGAAGAGAAGACAAAAGCATGGTCGAACAACTATGATCAAGAAGTGATCCTAGAACAACCTACGATCAAACATTACTCCAACACCGTGTTCACTTCCCGGACTCCGCCGGAAAGGGACCATCACGGCTACACACGCGGTTGATGCATTTTAATTAAGATAAGTTTCAGGTTCTCTACAACCGGACATTAACAAATTCCCATCTGCCCATAACCGCGGGCACGGCTTTAGAAAGTTCAAATCCCTGCAGGGGTGTCCCAACTTAGCCCATCACAAGCTCTCACGGTCAACGAAGGATATTCCTTCTCCCAAGACACTCCGATCAGACTCGGCATCCCGGTTACAAAACATCTCGACAATGGTAAAACAAGTCCAGCAAAGCCGCCCGAATGTGCCGACAAATCCCGATAGGAGATGCACATATCTCGTTCTTAGGGCACACTCACATAGGTCAAGATACTAGTAAAACCAACCCTCGAGTTGCCCCGAGGTGGCCCCACAGGTTGCCCGTTTCGGACCAATACTCAGAGGAGCACTGGCCCGGGGGGGGGGGGTTAAACTAAGATGACCCTCGGGAGCGCGACTCCCAAGGGAAAAGTAGGTGGTGGTGAGGCAAAAGGTAAAACCAAGGTTGGGCCTTGCTGGAGGAGTTTTATTCAAAGCGAACTGTCAAGGGCTTCCCATTATAACCCAACTGTGTAAGGAACGCAAAATCCGGGAACATAATACCGATATGACGGAAACTAGGGTGGAAAGAGTGGAACAAAACACCAGGCATAAGGCCGAGCCTTCCACCCTTTACCAAGTATATAGATGCATTAATTAAAATAAGAGATATTGTGATATCCCAACAAAATAACCATGTTCCAACAAGAACAAACTCCATCTTCACCTGCAACTAGGAACGCTATAAGAAGGGCTGACCAAAGCGGTAACATAGCCAAACAACGGTTTGCTGGGACAAGGTGGGTTAGAGGCTTGACATGGCAAATATGGGAGGCATGATAAAGCATGTGGTAGGTATCGCGGTATAGGCATAGCAAAAGAGCGAGCATCTAGCAAGCAAAGATAGAAGTGATTTCGAGGGTATGGTCATCTTGCATGAAATCCCTCAAGGAAGAAGAACGAGTCCATGAAGAAGACAAACGGACATAGTCGAACGGGTCCTCACAAACGCAACGTTATCGGAACCAACCCGAAGAAGCAACACCGGAAAGAAGCACACAACATAGTAAACAACCAAGACATGAACATGGCATGATATGCGGGATGCGGTATGTGATGCATATGCATGATTTGGAAAGGAATGATTGAACCTGGCCTCAACATGGAAATCCAAGAGTGCCACTGGAAAGGGGAGTTGATTTCGGTCGAGATATAAAGATCACCGGAATCGGATGCAAGGTTTGGAAATGGTAAGCAAAACAAATATGGCACCGGTCTGTGATAATCAGCACGAGAACATCTAAATGCATCAAGAACAACATGCTACAGCACTCCAACATGACAACAAAATAAATGGCAGGGATCCACTCATGATGCTTGACAAAAGATGAACACTGAGCTACGGCTAATTCACTCCATAACAGGTTCAAACAAGCATGGCAACGTGCAAAAGATAACAGGTTTCAGACTTAGTGAAATTAAGAGCATGTCAGAAATTTATCATCAGGAAGCAATGTTTAGATCACGATAACTACATGCTACAGGAACATATCATGGCAAAGCAAGGCATAGCATGAAGCTACTCGAAGCATATAACAAAAGTCCCTTAGTGACCATGAGCCAAAAGAGATCAGAAAATACAATTACAAGCATGTGAACATAGCAAAAACATAAACAGATTCAGACTTAGTAAAAAACTAGAGCATGGCAAAACAGATAACGAGTAGGCATGTTTACGAGCTCGATGCACTCACTACGAGGCATTGCATGACAAACTAAGCATACATCCAGCAAATAGACATGGCATAGAAGCTAGACATGGCAAGAACAACATCATAGCATGCACGGATCAACTACAACAAGCTCGGCAAAATTGCTAAACATGTTAACAATCTGCCAGGAACATTTTATAGCAAAAGTAGAGCTCGATTGACTCAATCTAGGGTGCTCCATAATTGCAAACAAAGACATGGATGGATAGAGCACAACATTATCTACAAAACATCCTTACTGATCATGCTCAAAAGAGGCATGGATCACTAGGAAACAACATAAACATATGGCATAAAAATAATGACAGGGCAAGGACTTGGTGAAATTCTAAGTCCCTGAAATCAGCATCATTGAGTAAGCTACTTTGCATGCTTGTGCTAGTCACCACAAAGATCACAAAAATACATGGCATACACCCATGTAAAGATGGCATGGCATTCTTCAAAACACATGTAGAGCTCAGGATCATAGCATGCACACATTAATCATGGCAAAAATGACAAAAGTGCATTTGCTGAAACAGATCTGAAACTATCATCACATAGCCCTCTTTCAACAGCATTTCTTGCATCAAGATGAGCTCAAATGAAAATTATGCAATGATATGAAATGATGTACTCGTCGAGACGAACATTTTGATATGCTACACGCACGAATCGGAGCCACGATGAGATAGTTATGATGCGATGAAAAACCTGAAAATACTGAGGACTTGGAGAAAAAATACCCTCGCGAAAAAATATATCGGGCCGGAGGAGGTGGAGCTGGACCTGGAGACTGGGCCGGCTTGGTGCTGTGCTGGGCCAAGGAGCTGGGGTGCGGCTGCAGGCCCACGCGGAGGATGGGCCGGGTCGTCGTCGTCTCGCTCGATCCCGATCGGATCGGGAAGGCAGGGGCGGCGATGGCGGTTCCCGCCGGTAAGGCAAGGCGGCGAAGGAGGGCGCGATGGCGCGCGAAGAACAAGGCGGGGCCGAACGGCGAAGCAAGAGCGGAGAGGACGAGGCGGTTGGTGGCGGTGCTCTGCGCTGCGGTGCGAGCAAGGCTGCGGGGATGATGGCGCATGACGGCGCGCTCCGGTCGCCGGAGTTGGTTGTCGGCGATGGTGCAAAGGCGGCGGGCGGCGAGACGCAAGCGCTGGTGGCGGGCGACGTGCGGTCCGGGCGGCGCATGGTCGGGCTCGCGCGGGCCCGCGATGGGCTCCGCGGGCCGCGACGAAGTGGGGCGGCACGGGCGCTGAGGTGGCGGGCGCTGATTGGCTGCGGCGGCGGGGAAGGTGATGTGGCGGACTCCAATTGGTTCGACGACGTGGTTGGCTGGGTGGACGTGTCCGCCGGCGAGCGGACATGTCCGGTGGCACGGAGGGAGTTGGATCTAGGGTTTCGGGGAAGAGATCCGAAATTTGGAAAGGGGGGGGTCTATTTATAGAGGTAGAGGGAGCTAGGAAGCTCCAAATGAGGTGTGGTTTTCGGCCACGCGATCGTGATCGAACGATCTAGACGATGGAGGGGTTTTTGGTGGGTTTTGGGCCACTTTGGAGGGGTGTTGGGCTGCAACACACACGAGGCCTTTTCGGTCCCTCGGTTAACCGTTGGAGTATCAAAAGAAGTCCAAATGGTACGAAACTTGACAGGTGGTATACCGGTAGTAAACCAAGGCCGCATGACAAGTCTCGGTCCAATCCGAAAATGTTTAACACCCGCACACGAAAAGAGGCAAAAGGGGACACCGGATGACATAGGAGCGCCGGATTGCAAAACGGACAACGAGGAAAATGCTCGAATGCATGAGATGAACATGTATGCAAATGCGATGCACATGATGATATGATAAGAAAAGCATGACACGCAAGCAAATGACAAGGCAACAACGGCGAATAACTGGAAGACACCTGGCACATCGGTCTCAGGGCGCTACAACACTCCACCACTACGAGAGGATCTCATCCCGAGATCTAGAATGGCACCGGAGGGGGAAAACGGAAGAGGAAGGCGAGAGGTGAAACTAAGTTGCTTCTTTGACCAATGAGTGAAACCAAAGAACCTTGAAAAGGTTGAACAAATTTGAAAGAAAGAATACAACAAAGATGAACAAAGTTGAAAACCTCTGTTAGAAAAGAGGAACAAGGAACATCACGAGAACCATGTAGGTTTAAAGGCATGAGAAAAGGGTTGCAATGGACAAGAAGTACATCCAAGCACTCCAGTAGAAACGAGATGCAAGACTTGAAAAGGCGAAAAGAACTTGAGTAGAGGACACAACACTCCGGTTAAATGGATAAGCAAATGAAAGAACATGATCCTGACAATAATAAGAAGAAGGGTTGAAGAGAGCAACAACACAATGCCTCCGGAACGAAAGGATAGAAGATGGATAATTGAAATAAAAGAATGGAGAAGGAAAGGACAACTTCTGCCAAAAAAGAGCTTGAAAAGGCATCTTTAGGAGAAGGGTCGAACGGAGTTGTTGGAAAACCAACAACGAAAAGGATAAGCTTGATATGGTCTTATGAAATACATCTCAAATTTTTTGAGGTAACAACTTGCCACTAACGGAAACAATGGATCTGGATTGAGAGCTAGAAAAGATAGAAGGCTTCTTCCACCGAGGTGATAAGGATAAAACTTGGATCATAGATAACCACCACAAAGAACAACATTCCCAATGGAAGGCTTTAGGTGAAAACTACACCAAGATAACTCTAAGGAAGAAAATGATGGGTTTAAATATCTCATTCCTGACAACTTTTGAATCATGAAACATCAAAGAAAAAATGTCAAGAATGGCATATCACCATCCCAAAAGATAAGGTAGAAAGAATTGCACTTAGAAATGCAAGATGAAGAATACTTGAGCTCCTCTGAAAAGAATCTTCATGAACACTTCGAGAAGGAATTAAGTCCTTGATGAACCAACATGTAGATCCTACATGAAGAACTCCGGAAATAAAAGAATGATCAAAGAAAGAGAAGTTGAAAACACAAGGTGAAACCTTGTAATGCTTTAGATGGATCTCCGTGATAATTAGAGCTTGGAACTCTTAGAAAGAAAAGATAAAGCCTCTTGAACCGAGAATGTGATATGATGAATCACTCCGGAAAGCAGAAATTGAATTTACTCAATGAAACAATAATGATAATTACATTATGCTTATCCTTTATCAATTTAAATTGATGACAAGCAACGGATTTGGCATACTACTTATTCTCGTAGAAAAGATTAAGATAGATATAGAGTCAACTTGGGAAGGTATTCAACGAACCACCGATAGGGTTGAAACAACGAATGAATTGATATGATAAAAGAAGGAAGAGAATCTTGAATGAACCACCGTAAGAATTAAAATGGCCGAAGAAAAGATAAAGGAACACCGGGAAGAATTATGAAATGAACGAAGATACTTGAGAGAATTTAGATACAAGAGGGCGAATAGATCACGAACTGATAAGAGAATATTTGAATGATGCACCAGTAAGATTTGGAGAACGAGAGCTAAAAACTGGGAATGAGTAATCCCGAAATGATGGTCTTTGGAGAATCAAACTGAAAAGAATCTTGAATTGCTCTGGAAGGATGAAAAGAATTCTGACAATCGAAAACAGTTATGAGAGGATGGGCTTGAACTAGAATCGCGAATCCCTGAGAGAACGGATAAGATATGGAGGTAAAACTCTTCTTCGGTCTTCAAATGTTGATAATGACGATGAGAAGCAGCACCAAGAATTGTTGAGGCACTCCGGGATAAAGAAGAATATAAGGGCTGAATCAACAATGAGAATAATTTGAACGATCTTGGAGAAAAGCATTTGACTGATGATAATTCATTCTTACGTCAAACTTTGAAAAGAATTTAGGATAGCTCTGGTAAAATTAGAAGAGTCAGGTAAGATCCTAGAAAAAGACCTGTGGGTTAGGGCCCACTCAAAAGAAAAGCACCGTTGAATGATTTGAAAGAGAGATTGCACCGGTTGAATTTAAATGGCTTGAAAAGAGATAACCACCTTGAGGGAGCTTGAACGAATGCAGAGTGGAAGCATGAATCTTCGAGAAATATTGAGTACTCCGAAACAATTGAATAGCAAGCGGGAATGATTATGAGGTGCAACGGCATGGGAAAGCATTTGAAACGAGGAAAAGGGATATGATCAACACCAAAAGCTTGAATTGGATCCCCCGGAGAAGAAAATGAGTGAAGAGTGACGAACTTGAAGCTCCATTAGAATCTTCGTGAGAACCACCGGGTAAGAACATTGACGAAAAAGAATGGAGAGACTTCTCATCAATAACATGATAGTTGAATAAGAATTCTGAGTCCTTGTGGGAGGGCGGGAAAAACAAAGACAACTTGGAGACGGATGAAACAAACAACGTTGAGAGGACTTGAGTTGATCTTGCGGACGTTAAAATGATCGGATCCACTAGAAGAGAAACACGCCGCTTGAAAAGGATTGACATGACAATCTCAATTATTATGAAGGATTGGTATTCACATAGTAACATGAGAATACCGTTTGGGCAAGGTATGGAATCAACATTTGACTTCGAAGCAACCCGAATACCACAACTGAAAACAAAACAAAGTATTGGCTTGCAAAATAAACTGGAACAAACATATGACAGAGATTTCGTCCGAAGTTTTCGTGGTGGGGCCTACACGGGCTCGATCGTACATCACCATCATGTACAAGGCAGTGCACATGACATACGAAGCGTCCCCGAGTCAGCATAGCCAAGGACTCTTTAAGACACAATGAGACTACTTTAAACCAACCGTGGATAGGCGGACCACTAGACGTCGGACCCCAATTTCATATCATACATCTGTAGGAAAGATATCCTAAGAGCTACTTGAATTCCCACTTATAAACTCCCGAAACTTTCCGGTTATGCAATCAGGTGTTGAAGATACAGGGGAAGTATAATATCTCACCCAAAACTACACAAATCCTACATCCAGCTGTATCCATCCTTCAACACATAACCAAGAAAACCTTCGGAAATCATTTACCTCAACCTTCGAAAAGCATCCGTTATATGAGTTATGGCAATACTCCCGAATTCCCGCCCCAGTACTGGTGGCGTCGAGGTTATCTCACCAACAACTGCATAAAAGAGATTTTCGATGTCGGCGAAACTCAGGTATTCCAGAAATGCAACGATAAAATTGTGACGACAACACCTTGGAGCTCAACTCCCCGGGACACTGCCACAACCCCTAAATGTCAGGAGGCACCAAAAACAATGTTCTCGTCACAAAACCATCGGAACGATTCCAAGATACCCGCGTGATCCTAAAAAATTAGTGAAATTTGAGAAGAGAAGAGTCAAAACTCTACGTCAGGAGGCCTCACCAGAGCGACGAAGGAACTGAGGAGTAAAAAGAATCCTACTCTCCGATATATATAATCCTAAAGTCGGGGAAGGCTCTGATTACCAAAACTTGTAACGCTCCAGACACACCCGCCGGTGGTCGTTACTCCTGGCAGGATCTAGACTGGCCCCATAGATCAATACTACTTTTTTCTGCGCATTTTGTCCTCACTCATGCATACCCGGAAGTAACTTCCCGGTCGGTCACCCATCCTGACACTACTCCAAGCTGAACACGCTTAACTTTGAAGTTCTGTCCGAATAGGCTCCCGGAAAAGAAGGAATTCCTATTTATATGAGTAGTCTCTCATCCCTAATAAATCAGGCAACCTGGCTCCAGGGAACACCAACATGGACCGCGCCAGCCGGCGGCGGCCCTGGGGGCGGCGGCGGCAGGGCCGACAGCGGCACCATGGGGGAGGTAGGCGATGACGAGGGAGTCCGAGGCAGAGACCCCAGCCCGACTGGCACCGGCGGCGCACGACCAGAGCGAAGAGCCGGCGGCGGTCGCAGGGATCCACCGGCGACGAGTTGCGGGGGCGGGGCGCGGGCGGGTGCAGTCCCTGAAAATGTGGCCCTCCCCATCGCAGCGCACGCACACCGGAGGATATGTGCACATGGCAAATATGTGCTTATCACTTCCACAGTTGTAGCAGCAGCCGACGAGCTTCGCCGGAATCCGGCCCCACAGAGGCCGCGAGGACGGAAGGATGTTGGGCCACCTGCTCGGGGTAGAGCGGCGCGCCGGCCTGGGTGGGGAGCGCGCCGGTGCGGCCGCCGCCCGACGCCCAGCCTGCGTCTGCCATGGAGCCTCGCCATTGCACACCCCGCGCCGTACCCGCCACGTCGGGCACCACGAGCAGGGGGCGCAAGACCGGCCTAGGGGGCGGCGGCGGCGGTGGCGGAGGGGACGGGGGCAGGGAGCCGGAGGAGGACGCCGAGAGGGACACCCTAGATGCCATGGAGAACCGGCGAGGGGAGGTGGTCGCCGGGACCGGAGTGGCCACCGGCGAGGGGGGGTGGCCGCCTGCTCCGGAGCGGACGCCGGCGCGGGCTTGGTGGACGCCGGGGTCGGGGTGGCCGCCGGCGCTAGGAGGAGAAGGAGGAGGGGCGCTATCAATTTCGAGCGTCTTATGAACGAATCTGCCGCCGGCTCATCCTCCAAACCCGACGCCGCCTCCCTCGACCTCTCCTTCTCAGGTGCCCTCCGCCCCTCTTCCTCCTTGCCCCGCGAACTCTACTTCCCGTTTCCGCCGGAAATTGGTGTAGAGCAGTAGAACTGCAGATCTGTGATTAAGGCTGTTGTACTTATCGATGCCCTAAATTTGCAGTGATAAGTTGAGTAGGTCCGAATATGTTGATAGCAGAATTGTCAGTTGTAACTGTCTCGTTAAAAATAAAGTACAAATTAGCTTGCTTTCTGATGTAGATTAATAGAGAACCGAAGTATCACTGTAACACAAAACTTTACGCCTGAATAATTTCTTTGTAGCTTAACAGTTGTTAAATTCTGGGTTCTTACCTGCGGATGAGATGAGATCAATCTCAAGATCTCACTTAATTGATGTTTGTGTTCATATTCCCCTTTGCAAGTTACTGCGGTTGCATGTCTTGGCCCAGATATGCTTAACTTATCTTATGATCTTACCTGTACAAAACCATCAAACCAGTCAGTATTGGTAATAAAAAGGAAACTTGGATTCAGTAAATATCTGATTCGCAAGAGCTTAGGCCTTTCATCATGGCATGTCAGGCTCGTACTAGACAACCTTTGCAATTATAACCTTCAAATGTTGATTACCAAACTTCTGATTTAACATTGTTTATGTGCAGTCAGTTTATGCACTTGTTTCCACTAATAGTAAAATGCAATGGTCTCTCTTGATTTTAAACAACACATTACAGTTGTCTGCAATTGTTAACTGAACTTTAATTAATCCTTGTTGCCTTCCGATTGATGGTAACTTTCCTCTTACAGAGGATGGAAGGAGTGGCACATTTATGATTGGTAACCAGAGGTTTCCTGCATCTCTCTTGGATCTCCCAACCGTTGTGGAGTCATATAAAACATATGATGATTCCTTTTTAGTTAAAATTGCTGATATTGGTCAGGTATAAAAGTGAAGATTTGTGTATATATCTTGTTAATTTGTAGGCCTCATAATAATTTTAAACTGGAACAGATGGTAATGGTAAGAGAAGAAGATGATCCTGCTCCAGAAGGAGCTGAATACAAGCATGGACTTACTCCTCCAATGAGGGATGCACGCAGGCGACGTTTTTGTAGAGAGCCTGACTTGAGTGTATGTGAAATTGACTACCCTTCAGCCATATTTGTTTCCCATGTTGATGAAAACACACTGTTAATCAGGATGCTAAAGATTGCGTGCACTCATTTCTGCAGGCAGAGCTTGTTCACCGAGTTGAGAAGGATCTTATAAGTATTATGCAAGGAGTGCCTGTCAGTATCCTTTTGGTCCGTGCGATTTGCCAAATGCATCTCATTATCGCAATAGAACAAATGACTAGTAATTGTTTTGTCCTGTACTGTTTAGTTGGTAGTTTTGCACTTCCATTGGCTCATCAACTTCCTGATGAATAAACTGCTTGCCCTTTACTTTAGAAGCCATGATGTCTATATGTAGTTCCTTGTTGATAAGGATAACGTTCAGTATCTCTTAAGCATGTCGTTATAGTGATTGCATATAGAGGGTTCCATGTTGGAATTTTGCTAGTAGGTCTTTGGCCCAAAGCCCAACTAAAATTCTGAAATTCTCTTGGCCCATTCATGCACACATGTGAGTGGAGTGAGTGAGGCTAAAGTTTAGTCCCACCCCGGAAGTTGAGAGAGAGTTGCACCTCTTTATAAGGTGAGCTCTTCTACCACTTGTATGAGCATGAGAAGAGAAGACCTACACGCGCGCTCCTCCTCCTCGCTCGCCTCGCCACGCCACGCCTCGCCTCGTCACGACGCGCCGCGGGTTGCGGGATTGAGCTGAGGACAGAGCTATGCACGTTGTCTATATTTTTGCTACACGGGAAAAATTAATGAGTCATTAATTAATAATTAACGGACACGTTAATTACTGAACCGTTTTCGATTCTTTTGGATCGTGACGACTCGGACGTGGGGGTTACTCCCACGACCTACCCGGCCCGCACTATATAGTCAGGCAGATGTCTACCCTAGCCGCCGCCGCTTCGTATGGTTTCTTACCACCATTCCAGATCATTGTGACGCCAAGCAAGTCTTCTCCATCCCTCCTTCCGGCGTGCACCGCGAGAAGGGACAGCAGGCCTCCGGAACCCCGCCTCTCATGATCCTGTACATGAGAGGGGCGATTAGGTTTTTGGGGAGCGCACTCGCGCGACTGCTGGCAGCGACGACTTCACGAACGACGACTTCTTTCCCGACCTCGGCAACCTCATCCTCGACGACATGGGCGACAACGTCAACGCCGGCGGTGCTGCACCCGCTGCACCGTATGTGATTCTATCCTTCCTGTTCGAGATCGTGGTAGAATTCATGTTTCTAGTATGTGCCCTAGATGTGATATGTTCATCTGCTATGCTAGTTCGCATGATTAGTTTAATCTCTGCTGCTGTGGTCATGATTTATCTTCTGTTTATTCGGATTAAATCTCGTAGTAATTTGCTCATATTTCCAACAATCCAAAAACCTTATTATAGGCAATTTACTCCGAGTGGTTTTGCTGCGCATCTGAAGTCGCCTGCCTTTAAGGGGGCGCAATATAAGAGGTGGCGCATGAGAGCAGTCTACTGGTTTCAGACCATGGGCTGCTATGATGCCACCAAGGGCAAGCTTGAGGGCGATCTTAATCCAGCACAGCTGGAAGCTTTTGAGAAGATCGATACCCTCTTTAAAGGCGCTCTTCTGAGTGTTCTTGATGACTCCATTGTGGATTCGTATATGTCGTTTGACAACGGCAAGGACATGTGGGCTGCGCTCGAGGCCAAGTTTGGTGCCTCGGACGCCGGCAGCGAGTTGTACATCATGGAGCAATTCTATGACTACAAGATGACTGATGAGCGCCCTGTTGTACAGCAGGCTCATGAGATACAGTCGCTCGCAAAAGAACTTGAATACTTCAAGTGTGTGTTGCCGGAGGCATCATTGCCAAGCTTCCACCTTCGTGGAACAATTTTGCTACTTCCCTGAAACACAAGAGACAGGAGTTTTCCGTTGTGGATCTCATTGGTACTCTTGATGTTAAAGAGAAGGCGAGAGCAAAGGACACACGTGCTCGAGTTGCTGAGGGAGGTTCTAGTGCCCACATGGTACAGAAGAAGAACTCCCAGCCCAACAAGTTCAGAAACAACAAGAACAAAACTCAGGGCAAAGGCAAGTTTGATACAAAGAACAAGCCATCACATTCTACCAACTTCAAGAAGAATTCTCATAAGAAGGGGAAGGGACTTTGCCATGTCTGCGGTGATCCTAATCACTGGGCTCCAAAGTGTCCTAACCGCTTTGAGGAGCGCGAACATGAGAAGAGCGGCAAGTCCGCTAATGTTGTCATCGGTGATACTGATATGAAGGAATCAGGGTACGGTATTTTTCCTACCATCCTTTCAGTATTTCAATCCCCTGATTGGTTAATTGACACCGGTGCCAATGTACATGTTTGTGCTGACGCCTCCATGTTTTCTTCTTACTAGGCAACAGGGACTTCACCCGTGCTGATGGGGAACGGGTCACATGCCATCGTTCGAGGTGTTGGTACGGTCGATCTGAAGTTTACTTCGGGGAAGACTGTGCGTCTGAAGAACGTTTATCATGTGCCGTCCATCAATAAAAATCTCGTTAGCGGTTCCCTTTTATGTCGAGATGGTTTTAAGTTGGTTTTCGAATCCAATAAAGTTGTAATTTCTAAGTGTGGACAATTTGTTGGAAAAGGCTATGAGTGCGGAGGCTTGTTCCGCCTATCTTTGTCAGATATTTGCACTAAAGTTAATAATAATGTTTGCCACAATAATGAGTCTGATACTTGGCATTCACGACTTTGTCATATTAACTTTGGTTGCATGACGCGGCTAGCCAATATGAATTTAATTCCGAAAATCTCTACTGTCAAAGGCTCTAAGTGCCAAGTATGTGTGCAAGCTAAGCAACCTCGCAAGTCCCATAAGACTGCAGAGGCAAGAGACTTGGCACCACTAGAGCTTATACATTCTGATCTTTGTGAGATGAATGACGTGTTGACAAAAGGTGGAAAGAGATACTTCATGACGTTGATTGATGACTCCACTAGATATTGTTATGTGTATCTTCTGAAATCAAAAGATGAGGCTTTGACTTTCTTTAAAAACTATAAAGCTGAGGCAGAGAACCAACTTGATCGGAAAATTAAACGACTTAGGTCTGATCGTGGTGGAGAGTATTTTTCCAATGAATTTGATCTGTTTTATGCGGAACATGGTATAATCCATGAGAGGACGCCTCCCTACTCACCCCAGTCAAATGGGGTAGCCGAAAGAAAGAACGGAACTCTAACTGATATGGTTAACACCATGTTAGACACTTCGGGTCTATCCAAGGAATGGTGGGGGGGAGGCGCTAATGACTGCGTGTCATGTCCTAAACCGAGTTCCCACAAAGCATAAAACCATGACTCCATTTGAGGAATGGGAAAGGAAAAGGTTGAAACTCTCTTACCTACGTACTTGGGGTTGTTTGGCGAAAGTCAATATACCAATTCCCAAGAAGCGCAAGCTTGGACCAAAAACTGTGGATTGTGTTCTTCTGGGCTATGCTTTTCATAGCATCGACTATAGATTTTTGATAATAAAATCTGAGGTATCCGACATGCATGTTGGTATGATTATGGAATCAAATGATGCAACTTTGTTTGAGGACATATTTCCTATGAAGGATATGTCGAGTTCATCAAATCAGGAGATACCTACTCCATCTAGTGAGGAATTCACTGTAATTCCTGAACCCACCATTGCGATGGAACATGTTGAGAATCCTGTTGAGGATGACAATGGAACTCCTGTGAGGAGTAAGAGACAGAGGACTGCAAAATCTTTTGGTGATGATTTCATTGTGTACCTCATGGATGACACACCCAGGACTATTTCAGAAGCCTATGCATCTCCTGATGCTGACTACTGGAAGGAAGCTGTACGTAGCGAGATGGATTCCATCTTAGCTAACGGTACCTGGGAGATCACTGACCCTCCTTATGGGTGCAAACCTGTAGGATGTAAGTGGGTGTTCAAGAAGAAGCTTAGACCTGATGGTACGATTGAAAAGTACAAGGCACGGCTTGTGGCCAAGGGTTATACCCAGAAAGAAGGTGAAGACTTCTTCGATACTTACTCACTCGTGGCTAGACTGACCATAATTCGGGTGCTACTATCACTGGCTGCCTCACATGGTCTTCTCGTTCATCAAATGGACGTTAAGACGGCTTTCCTCAATGGAGAGTTGAAGGAGGAAATTTACATGGATCAGCCAGATGGTTTTGTAGTACCTGGTCAGGAAGGAAAGGTGTGCAAGTTATTAAAGTCTTTATATGGCCTTAAACAAGCTCCTAAGGAGTGGCATGAGAAGTTCGAAAGAACATTAACTGCTGCCGGCTTTGTAGTAAACGATGGTGACAAGTGCGTGTACTATCGCTATGGTGGGGGCGAAGGAGTTATTCTTTGTCTGTATGTCGACGACATATTGATCTTTGGAACCAAACTTGATTTAATCAAGGAGGTTAAGGATTTCTTATCTCGCTGTTTTGAGATGAAGGATCTAGGAGTAGCTGATGTTATCTTAAACATCAAGCTGTTGAGAGATGAGAATGGTGGGATCACACTGCTTCAGTTCATTATGTGGAAAAGGTCTTGAGTCGTTTTGGGTATAGCGACTGCATGCCTTCTCCAACTCCATATGATGCTAGTGTGTTGCTTCGAAAAAATCGACGGATTGCTAGAGATCAATTGAGGTATTCTCAGATTATTGGCTCGCTTATGTATTTGGCGAGTGCCACGAGGCCTGACATCTCTTTTGCTGTGAGCGAGCTGAGTCGGTTTGTGTCAAAACCGAGAGATGATCATTGGCATGCGCTTGAGAGAGTTATGCGCTATTTAAAAGGCACCACGAGCTATGGGATTCACTACACCAGGTATCCAAGGGTACTGGAGGGCTATAGTGACTCAAACTGGATATCTGATGTTGATGAGATTAAGGCCACAAGTGGTTATGTTTTTACACTTGGTGGTGGCGCTGTTTCCTGGAAGTCTTGCAAGCAGACCATCTTAACGAGGTCAACTATGAAAGCAGAACTCACAGCATTAGACACTGCCACTATTGAAGCAGAGTGGCTTCATGAATTATTGATGGACTTACCTATGGTTGAAAAACCAATATCCCCTATCCTGATGAACTATGATAATCAAACTGTGATCGTCAAGATAAACAGTTCTAAGGACAATATGAAGTCCTCAAGACATGTGAAGAGGAGACTAAAATCTGTCAGAAAATTGAGGAACTCTGGAGTTATTACGTTGGATTATATCCAAACGTCGAAAAACTTGGCAGATCCCTTCACAAAGGGTCTATCACGTAATGTGATAGATAATGCATCGATGGAGATGGGTTTGAGACCCACTGCATGAGTTGTCCATAGTGGTAACCCACTCTATATGATCGGAGATCCCGTGAAGTAGAAGTGGGAGACAAGCTGTTGGTCAGCTGGGAGGAGAGTATCCCTATATTACAATAGTCTCCTAATCTGCATGGCAGGTTGATACTTATCTTAATGTGTTCCAAGTGGCTTATTCGGGTAAGCAGAGATGTTGTCCTGCAGAACATCTTCTGAGGAACACACCTATATGAATTTGACTGTTAACGTCACAGTCTGTGAGAATTGAGTGTTCTCTAATAAATTCATGAAAGGCCATGGAGTATGACGTATACGCTCCACCCGCGGGGAAGCCTTGCGGCAGCCCAGTATCGGTCAAGAATTTGTGTGAAACTAGTTTCACAGAAAACTTGTAGTTCAAGGCATAGTCCACTATTCAAGTTGTGATCTAGTGTAGCATAAATTTCTAAGTGAAAGTTCAACTTCACAGTCTCCACTAAGCACCGGTATATAAACAATGTTTTAGAACTAAATGATGAGATGTGCCAATGAGACTTTGTGGGAAATTGTTGGAATTTTGCTAGTAGGCCTTTGGCCCAAAGCCCAACTAAAATTCTAAAATTCTCTTGGCCCATTCATGCACACATATGAGTGGAGTGAGTGAGGCTAAAATTTAGTCCCACCCCGAAAGTTGAGAGAGAGTTGCACCTCTTTATAAGGTGAGCTCTTCTACCACTTGTATGAGCATGAGAAGAGAAGACCTACACGCGCGCTCCTCCTCCTCGCTCGCCACGCCACGCCACGCCTCGTCACGACGCGCCGCGGGTTGCGGGATTGAGCCGAGCCGAGGACAGAGCTATGCACGTTGTCTATATTTTTGCTGCACGGGAAAAATTAATGAGTCATTAATTAATAATTAACGGATGCGTTAATTACTGAACCGTTTCCGATTCTTTTGGATCGTGACGACTCGGACGTGGGGTTTACTCCCACGACCTACCCGGCCCGCACTATATAGTCAGGCAGACGTCTACCCTAGCCGCCGCCGCTCCGTATGATTTCTCACCACTGTTCCAGATCATTGCGCCGCCAAGCAAGTCTTCTCCATCCCTCCTTTCGGCGTGCACCGCGAGAAGGGACAGCAGGCCTCCGGAACCCCGCCTCTTGTGATCCTGTACGGGAGAGGGGCGATCAGGTTTTTGGGGAGCGCACTCGCGCGACTGCTGGCAGCGACGACTTCACGAACGACGACTTCTTTCCCGACCTCGGCAACCTCATCCTCGACGACATGGGCGACAACGTCAATGCCGGCGGTGCTGCACCCGCTGCACCGTATGTGATTCTATCCTTCCTGTTCGAGATCGTGGTAGAATTCATGTTTCTAGTATGTGCCCTAGATGTGATATGTTCATCTGCTATGCTAGTTCGCATGATTAGTTTAATCTCTGCTGCTATGGTCATGATTTATCTTCTATTTATTCGGATTAAATCTCGTAGTAATTTGCTCATATTTCCAACATTCCAAACCTAACCTTCAAAACCTGGAATGCCTCGTCGAAAGTTGTTTTGTATCACGACTGCATCACGTTCATGGGTTAAACCATCATAAAAAGAAACCTCGTTGTTTATATGCAAATCTGTCTGCGTGTAAAGTTCTTTAACTTGTTTGTAGACCAGAATGCTAGTGTAGCTGGAGGCGGTGAAGGTGGTGATCGCAAGAAAGCTGCACCAGCTCCTGCACCCAAGCCTAACGTTCAAGAGCCTGATCGGAGCGACTCTGATGAGTCAGACAGCTGAAGTGGACCAAAATAGACAGTGCTACTTCAGTAGGCCGAGCAAACCCAGTGTATGTATTAGGTAATTCAGATCAAAGAACGCACACTTTTACCAAGCAAACACGCTTGTTGTCTTCTACTGTACCGATTATCATCTCATCAGTAATAATAAGAGTGACCTTCCATTATGGTGGAAAAGTGCCAGTATCGTCCCATAAGGTGGTGCTCGAGTCTTTACTTGTTCAGCCGGATGTTGATTATTGATTACCAGTGCCGCAATGTTGCTGATTTCATAAGATTCAGTTGCGAATGCTGAAGATTTCATGTGCTTCATTTTGTTGCACTGCTA